>NW_027478453.1:0-370977 GCF_051014685.1 Ptiloglossa arizonensis | reverse complement strand
CGAGATATGGCAGTTTTGGGGTAAGAAACGCTTGAGAAACTCCAAATTTTCGCAGTTCTGATGCTCGAAACGAATAACTAGAACGGTCTAGGGGAAAACTACTCATACCGTTGTAATGGGGCTAGTTTCTACTTTCAGATGCAACAGAAACTTTTCGGATTGGTCAATCCGTTCGCGAGATATGGCAGTTTTGGGGTAAGAAACGCTTGAGAAACTCAAAATTTTCGCAGTTCTGATGCTCGAAACGAAAAACTAGAACGGCCTAGGGGAAAACTACTCATACCGTTGTAATGGGGCGAGTTTCTACTTTCAGATGCAACAGAAACTTTGCGGATTGGTCAATCCGTTCGCGAGATATGGCAGTTTTGAGGTAAGAAACGCTTCAGAAACTCCAAATTTTCGCAGTTCTGATGCTCGAAACGAATAACTAGAACGGTCTAGGGGAAAACTACTCATACCGTTGTAATGGGGCTAGTTTCTACTTTCAGATGCAACAGAAACTTTGCGGATTGGTCAATCCGTTCGCGAGATATGCAGTTTTGAGGTAAGAAACGCTTGAGAAACTCCAAATTTTCGCAGTTCTGATGCTCGAAACGAATAACTAGAACGGTCTAGGGGAAAACTACTCATACCGTTGTAATGGGGCTAGTTTCTACTTTCAGATGCAACAGAAACTTTGCGGATTGGTCAATCCGTTCGCGAGATATGGCAGTTTTGAGGTAAGAAACGCTTGAGAAACTCCAAATTTTCGCAGTTCTGATGCTCGAAACGAATAACTAGAACGGCCTAGGGGAAAACTACTCATACCGTTGTAATGGGGCTAGTTTCTACTTTCAGATGCAAGAGAAACTTTGCGGATTGGTCAATCCGTTCGCGAGATATGGCAGTTTTGGGGTAAGAAACGCTTGAGAAACTCCAAATTTTCGCAGTGCTGATGCTCGAAACGAATAACTAGAACGGTCTAGGGGAAAACTACTCATACCGTTGTAATGGGGCGAGTTTCTACTTTCAGATCCAACAGAAACTTTGCGGATTGGTCAATCCGTTCGCGAGATATGGCAGTTTTGAGGTAAGAAACGCTTGAGAAACTCCAAATTTTCGCAGTTCTGATGCTCGAAACGAATAACTAAAACTGTCTAGGGGAAAACTACTCATACCGTTGTAATGGAGCTAGTTTCTACTTTCAGATGCAACAGAAACTTTTCGGATTGGTCAATCCGTTCGCGAGATATGGCAGTTTTGGGGTAAGAAACGCTTGAGAAACTCCAAATTTTCGCAGTTCTGATGCTCGAAACGAATAACTAGAACGGTCTAGGGGAAAACTACTCATACCGTTGTAATGGGGCTAGTTTCTACTTTCAGATGCAACAGAAACTTTTCGGATTGGTCAATCCGTTCGCGAGATATGGCAGTTTTGGGGTAAGAAACGCTTGAGAAACTCAAAATTTTCGCAGTTCTGATGCTCGAAACGAATAACTGGAACGGCCTAGGGGAAAACTACCCATACCGTTGTAATGGGGCGAGTTTCTACTTTCAGATGCAACAGAAACTTTGCGGATTGGTCAATCCGTTCGCGAGATATGGCAGTTTTGAGGTAAGAAACGCTTGAGAAACTCCAAATTTTCGCAGTTCTGATGCTCCAAACGAATAACTGGAACGGCCTAGGGGAAAACTACCCATACCGTTGTAATGGGGCGAGTTTCTACTTTCAGATGCAAGAGAAATTTGCGGATTGGTCAATCCGTTCGCGAGATATGGCAGTTTTGAGGTAAGAAACGCTTGAGAAACTCCAAATTTTCGCAGTTCTGATGCTCGAAACGAATAACTAGAACGGCCTAGGGGAAAACTACTCATACCGTTGTAATGGGGCTAGTTTCTACTTTCAGATGCAAGAGAAACTTTGCGGATTGGTCAATCCGTTCGCGAGATATGGCAGTTTTGAGGTAAGAAACGCTTGAGAAACTCCAAATTTTCGCAGTTCTGATGCTCGAAACGAATAACTAAAACGGTCTAGGGGAAAACTACTCATACCGTTGTAATGGGGCTAGTTTCTACTTTCAGATGCAACAGAAACTTTTCGGATTGGTCAATCCGTTCGCGAGATATGGCTGTTTTGAGGTAAGAAACGCTTGAGAAACTCCAAATTTTCGCAGTTCTGATGCTCGAAACGAATAACTAGAACGGTCTAGGGGAAAACTACTCATACCGTTGTAATGGGGCTAGTTTCTACTTTCAGATGCAACAGAAACTTTTCGGATTGGTCAATCCGTTCGCGAGATATGGCAGTTTTGGGGTAAGAAACGCTTGAGAAACTCAAAATTTTCGCAGTTCTGATGCTCGAAACGAATAACTAGAACGGCCTAGGGGAAAACTACTCATACTGTTGTAATGGGGCGAGTTTCTACTTTCAGATGCAACAGAAACTTTAAGGATTGGTCAATCCGTTCGCGAGATATGGCAGTTTTGAGGTAAGAAACGCTTGTGAAACACCAAATTTTCGCAGTTCTGATGCTCGAAACGAATAACTAGAACGGTCTAGGGGAAAACTACTCATACCGTTGTAATCGGGCTAGTTTCTACTTTCAGATGCAACAGAAACTTTTCGGATTGGTCAATCCGTTCGCGAGATATGGCAGTTTTGGGGTAAGAAACGCTTGAGAAACTCCAAATTTTCGCAGTTCTGATGCTCGAAACGAATAACTAGAACGGTCTAGGGGAAAACTACTCATACCGTTGTAATGGGGCTAGTTTCTACTTTCAGATGCAACAGAAATTTTTCGGATTGGTCAATCCGTTCGCGAGATATGGCAGTTTTGAGGTAAGAAACGCTTGAGAAACTCCAAATTTTCGCAGTTCTGATGCTCGAAACGAATAACTAGAACGGCCTAGGGGAAAACTACTCATACCGTTGTAATGGGGCGAGTTTCTACTTTCAGATGCAACATAAACTTTGCGGATTGGTCAATCCGTTCGCGAGATATGGCAGTTTTGAGGTAAGAAACGCTTGAGAAACTCCAAATTTTCGCAGTTCTGATGCTCGAAACGAATAACTAGAACGGTCTAGGGGAAAACTACTCATACCGTTGTAATGGGGCTAGTTTCTACTTTCAGATGCAACAGAAACTTTGCGGATTGGTCAATCCGTTCGCGAGATATGGCAGTTTTGAGGTAAGAAACGCTTGAGAAACTCCAAATTTTCGCAGTTCTGTTGCTCGAAACGAATAACTAGAACGGTCTAGGGGAAAACTACTCATACCGTTGTAATGGGGCGAGTTTCTACTTTCAGATGCAAGAGAAATTTTGCGGATTGGTCAATCCGTTCGCGAGATATGGCAGTTTTGAGGTAAGAAACGCTTGAGAAACTCCAAATTTTCGCAGTTCTGATGCTCGAAACGAATAACTAGAACGGCCTAGGGGAAAACTACTCATACCGTTGTAATGGGGCGAGTTTCTACTTTCAGATGCAACAGAAACTTTAAGGATTGGTCAATCCGTTCGCGAGATATGGCAGTTTTGAGGTAAGAAACGCTTGTGAAACACCAAATTTTCGCAGTTCTGATGCTCGAAACGAATAACTAGAACGGTCTAGGGGAAAACTACTCATACCGTTGTAATCGGGCTAGTTTCTACTTTCAGATGCAACAGAAACTTTTCGGATTGGTCAATCCGTTCGCGAGATATGGCAGTTTTGGGGTAAGAAACGCTTGAGAAACTCAAAATTTTCGCAGTTCTGATGCTCGAAACGAATAACTAGAACGGTCTAGGGGAAAACTACTCATACCGTTGTAATGGGGCGAGTTTCTACTTTCAGATGCAAGAGAAATTTTGCGGATTGGTCAATCCGTTCGCGAGATATGGCAGTTTTGAGGTAAGAAACGCTTGAGAAACTCCAAATTTTCGCAGTTCTGATGCTCGAAACGAATAACTAGAACGGCCTAGGGGAAAACTACTCATACCGTTGTAATGGGGCGAGTTTCTACTTTCAGATGCAACAGAAACTTTAAGGATTGGTCAATCCGTTCGCGAGATATGGCAGTTTTGAGGTAAGAAACGCTTGTGAAACACCAAATTTTCGCAGTTCTGATGCTCGAAACGAATAACTAGAACGGTCTAGGGGAAAACTACTCATACCGTTGTAATCGGGCTAGTTTCAACTTTCAGATGCAACAGAAACTTTTCGGATTGGTCAATCCGTTCGCGAGATATGGCAGTTTTGGGGTAAGAAACGCTTGAGAAACTCAAAATTTTCGCAGTTCTGATGCTCGAAACGAATAACTAGAACGGTCTAGGGGAAAACTACTCATGCCGTTGTAATGGGGCTAGTTGCTACTTTCAGATGCAAGAGAAATTTTGCGGATTGGTCAATCCGTTCGCGAGATATGGCAGTTTTGGTGTAAGAAACGCTTGTGAAACACCAAATTTTCGCAGTTCTGATGCTCGAAACGAATAACTAGAACGGTCTAGGGGAAAACTACTCATACCGTTGTAATCGGGCTAGTTTCAACTTTCAGATGCAACAGAAACTTTTCGGATTGGTCAATCCGTTCGCGAGATATGGCAGTTTTGGGGTAAGAAACGCTTGAGAAACTCAAAATTTTCGCAGTTCTGATGCTCGAAACGAATAACTAGAACGGTCTAGGGGAAAACTACTCATACCGTTGTAATGGGGCTAGTTTCTACTTTCAGATGCAACAGAAACTTTGCGGATTGGTCAATCCGTTCGCGAGATATGGCAGTTTTGAGGTAAGAAACGCTTGAGAAACTCCAAATTTTCGCAGTTCTGATGCTCGAAACGAATAACTAGAACGGTCTAGGGGAAAACTACTCATACCGTTGTAATGGGGCTAGTTTCTACTTTCAGATGCAACAGAAACTTTGCGGATTGGTCAATCCGTTCGCGAGATATGGCAGTTTTGAGGTAAGAAACGATTGAGAAACTCCAAATTTTCGCAGTTCTGATGCTCGAAACGAATAACTAGAACGGTCTAGGGGAAAACTACTCATACCGTTGTAATGGGGCTAGTTTCTACTTTCAGATGCAACAGAAACTTTTCGGATTGGTCAATCCGTTCGCGAGATATGGCTGTTTTGAGGTAAGAAACGCTTGAGAAACTCCAAATTTTCGCAGTTCTGATGCTCGAAACGAATAACTAGAACGGTCTAGGGGAAACTACTCATACCGTTGTAATGGGGCTAGTTTCTACTTTCAGATGCAACAGAAACTTTTCGGATTGGTCAATCCGTTCGCGAGATATGGCAGTTTTGGGGTAAGAAACGCTTGAGAAACTCAAAATTTTCGCAGTTCTGATGCTCGAAACGAATAACTGGAACGGCCTAGGGGAAAACTACCCATACCGTTGTAATGGGGCGAGTTTCTACTTTCAGATGCAACAGAAACTTTGCGGATTGGTCAATCCGTTCGCGAGATATGGCAGTTTTGAGGTAAGAAACGCTTGAGAAACTCCAAATTTTCGCAGTTCTGATGCTCGAAACGTTTAACTAGAACGGTCTAGGGGAAAACTACTCATACCGTTGTAATGGGGCGAGTTTCTACTTTCAGATGCAAGAGAAATTTTGCGGATTGGTCAATCCGATCGCGAGATATGGCAGTTTTGGGGTAAGAAACGCTTGAGAAACTCCAAATTTTCGCAGTTCTGATGCTCGAAACGAATGACTAGAACGTTTTAGGGGAAAACTACTCATACCGTTGTAATGGGGCTAGTTTCTACTTTCAGATGCAACAGAAACTTTGCGGATTGGTCAATCCGTTCGCGAGATATGGCAGTTTTGAGGTAAGAAACGCTTGAGAAACTCCAAATTTTCGCAGTTCTGATGCTCGAAACGAATAACCAGAACGGCCTAGGGGAAAACTACTCATACCGTTGTAATGGGGCGAGTTTCTACTTTCAGATGCAACAGAAACTTTGCGGATTGGTCAATCCGTTCGCGAGATATGGCAGTTTTGAGGTAAGAAACGCTTGAGAAACTCCAAATTTTCGCAGTTCTGATGCTCGAAACGAATAACTAGAACGGTCTAGGGGAAAACTACTCATACCGTTGTAATGGGGCGAGTTTCTACTTTCAGATGCAAGAGAAATTTTGCGGATTGGTCAATCCGTTCGCGAGATATGGCAGTTTTGGGGTAAGAAACGCTTGAGAAACTCCAAATTTTCGCAGTTCTGATGCTCGAAACGAATAACTAGAACGGTCTAGGGGAAAACTACTCATACCGTTGTAATGGGGCTAGTTTCTACTTTCAGATGCAACAGAAACTTTTCGGATTGGTCAATCCGTTCGCGAGATATGGCAGTTTTGGGGTAAGAAACGCTTGAGAAACTCAAAATTTTCGCAGTTCTGATGCTCGAAACGAAAAACTAGAACGGCCTAGGGGAAAACTACTCATACCGTTGTAATGGGGCGAGTTTCTACTTTCAGATGCAACAGAAACTTTGCGGATTGGTCAATCCGTTCGCGAGATATGGCAGTTTTGAGGTAAGAAACGCTTCAGAAACTCCAAATTTTCGCAGTTCTGATGCTCGAAACGAATAACTAGAACGGTCTAGGGGAAAACTACTCATACCGTTGTAATGGGGCTAGTTTCTACTTTCAGATGCAACAGAAACTTTGCGGATTGGTCAATCCGTTCGCGAGATATGCAGTTTTGAGGTAAGAAACGCTTGAGAAACTCCAAATTTTCGCAGTTCTGATGCTCGAAACGAATAACTAGAACGGTCTAGGGGAAAACTACTCATACCGTTGTAATGGGGCTAGTTTCTACTTTCAGATGCAACAGAAACTTTGCGGATTGGTCAATCCGTTCGCGAGATATGGCAGTTTTGAGGTAAGAAACGCTTGAGAAACTCCAAATTTTCGCAGTTCTGATGCTCGAAACGATTAACTAGAACTGCGTAGAGGAAAAGTACGCATACCGTTGTAATCGGACGAGTTTCTACTTTCAGATGCAACAGAACTTTTGCGGATTGGTCAATCCGTTCGCGAGATATGGCAGTTTGGAGGTAAGAAACGCTTGAGAAACTCCAAATTTTCGCAGTTCTGATGCTCGAAACGAATAACTAGAACGGTCTAGGGGAAAACTACTCATACCGTTGTAATGGGGCTAGTTTCTACTTTCAGATGCAACAGAAACTTTTCGGATTGGTCAATCCGTTCGCGAGATATGGCAGTTTTGAGGTAAGAAACGCTTGAGAAACTCCAAATTTTCGCAGTTCTGATGCTCGAAACGAATAACTAGAACGGTCTAGGGGAAAACTACTCATACCGTTGTAATGGGGCTAGTTTCTACTTTCAGATGCAACAGAAACTTTGCGGATTGGTCAATCCGTTCGCGAGATATGCAGTTTTGAGGTAAGAAACGCTTGAGAAACTCCAAATTTTCGCAGTTCTGATGCTCGAAACGAATAACTAGAACGGTCTAGGGGAAAACTACTCATACCGTTGTAATGGGGCGAGTTTCTACTTTCAGATGCAAGAGAAATTTTGCGGATTGGTCAATCCGATCGCGAGATATGGCAGTTTTGGGGTAAGAAACGCTTGAGAAACTCCAAATTTTCGCAGTTCTGATGCTCGAAACGAATGACTAGAACGTTTTAGGGGAAAACTACTCATACCGTTGTAATGGGGCTAGTTTCTACTTTCAGATGCAACAGAAACTTTGCGGATTGGTCAATCCGTTCGCGAGATATGGCAGTTTTGAGGTAAGAAACGCTTGAGAAACTCCAAATTTTCGCAGTTCTGATGCTCAAAACGAATAACTAGAACGGTCTAGGGGAAAACTACTCATACCGTTGTAATGGGGCGAGTTTCTACTTTCAGATGCAAGAGAAATTTTGCGGATTGGTCAATCCGTTCGCGAGATATGGCAGTTTTGGGGTAAGAAACGCTTGAGAAACTCCAAATTTTCGCAGTTCTGATGCTCGAAACGAATAACTAGAACGGTCTAGGGGAAAACTACTCATACCGTTGTAATGGGGCTAGTTTCTACTTTCAGATGCAACAGAAACTTTTCGGATTGGTCAATCCGTTCGCGAGATATGGCAGTTTTGGGGTAAGAAACGCTTGAGAAACTCAAAATTTTCGCAGCTCTGATGCTCGAAACGAAAAACTAGAACGGCCTAGGGGAAAACTACTCATACCGTTGTAATGGGGCGAGTTTCTACTTTCAGATGCAACAGAAACTTTGCGGATTGGTCAATCCGTTCGCGAGATATGGCAGTTTTGAGGTAAGAAACGCTTCAGAAACTCCAAATTTTCGCAGTTCTGATGCTCGAAACGAATAACTAGAACGGTCTAGGGGAAAACTACTCATACCGTTGTAATGGGGCTAGTTTCTACTTTCAGATGCAACAGAAACTTTGCGGATTGGTCAATCCGTTCGCGAGATATGGCAGTTTTGAGGTAAGAAACGCTTGAGAAACTCCAAATTTTCGCAGTTCTGATGCTCGAAACGATTAACTAGAACGGTCTAGGGGAAAACTACACATACCGTTGTAATGGGGCTAGTTTCTACTTTCAGATGCAACAGAAACTTTTCGGATTGGTCAATCCGTTCGCGAGATATGGCAGTTTTGGGGTAAGAAACGCTTGAGAAACTCAAAATTTTCGCAGTTCTGATGCTCGAATCGAATAACTAGAACGGCCTAGGGGAAAACTACACATACCGTTGTAATGGGGCTAGTTTCTACATTCAGATGCAACAGAAACTTTTCGGATTGGTCAATCCGTTCGCGAGATATGGCAGTTTTGGGGTAAGAAACGCTTGAGAAACTCAAAATTTTCGCAGTTCTGATGATCGAATCGAATAACTAGAACGGCCTAGGGGAAAACTACTCATACCGTTGTAATGGGGCTAGTTTCTACTTTCAGATGCAACAGAAACTTTTCGGATTGGTCAATCCGTTCGCGAGATATGGCAGTTTTGGGGTAAGAAACGCTTGAGAAACTCAAAATTTTCGCAGTTCTGATGCTCGAAACGAAAAACTAGAACGGCCTAGGGGAAAACTACTCATACCGTTGTAATGGGGCGAGTTTCTACTTTCAGATGCAACAGAAACTTTGCGGATTGGTCAATCCGTTCGCGAGATATGGCAGTTTTGAGGTAAGAAACGCTTCAGAAACTCCAAATTTTCGCAGTTCTGATGCTCGAAACGAATAACTAGAACGGTCTAGGGGAAAACTACTAATACCGTTGTAATGGGGCTAGTTTCTACTTTCAGATGCAACAGAAACTTTGCGGATTGGTCAATCCGTTCGCGAGATATGGCAGTTTTGAGTTAAGAAACGCTTGAGAAACTCCAAATTTTCGCAGTTCTGATGCTCGAAACGATTAACTAGAACTGCGTAGAGGAAAAGTACGCATACCGTTGTAATCGGACGAGTTTCTACTTTCAGATGCAACAGAACTTTTGCGGATTGGTCAATCCGTTCGCGAGATATGGCAGTTTGGAGGTAAGAAACGCTTCAGAAACTCAAAATTTTCGCAGTTCTTATGCTCGAAACGAATAACTAGAACGGTCTAGGGGAAAACTACTCATACCGTTGTAATGGGGCGAGTTTCTACTTTCAGATGCAAGAGAAATTTTGCGGATTGGTCAATCCGTTCGCGAGATATAGCAGTTTTGGGGTAAGAAACGCTTGAGAAACTCAAAATTTTCGCAGTTCTGATGCTCGAAACGAATAACTAGAACGGCCTAGGGGAAAACTACTCATACCGTTGTAATGGGGCGAGTTTCTACTTTCAGATGCAACAGAAACTTTAAGGATTGGTCAATCCGTTCGCGAGATATGGCAGTTTTGAGGTAAGAAACGCTTGTGAAACACCAAATTTTCGCAGTTCTGATGCTCGAAACGAATAACTAGAACGGTCTAGGGGAAAACTACTCATACCGTTGTAATGGGGCGAGTTTCTACTTTCAGATGCAACAGAAACTTTGCGGATTGGTCAATCCGTTCGCGAGATATGTCAGTTTTGAGGTAAGAAACGCTTGAGAAACTCCAAATTTTCGCAGTTCTGATGCTCGAAACGAATAACTAGAACGGTCTAGGGGAAAACTACTCATGCCGTTGTAATGGGGCTAGTTTCTACTTTCAGATGCAAGAGAAATTTTGCGGATTGGTCAATCCGTTCGCGAGAATTGGCAGTTTTGGGGTAAGAAACGCTTGAGAAACACAAAATTTTCGCAGTTCTGATGCTCGAAACGAATAACTAGAACGGTCTAGGGGAAAACTACTCATGCCGTTGTAATGGGGCTAGTTTCTACTTTCAGATGCAAGAGAAACTTTGCGGATTGGTCAATCCGTTCGCGAGATATGGCAGTTTTGGGGTAAGAAACGCTTGAGAAACTCCAAATTTTCGCAGTGCTGATGCTCGAAACGAATAACTAGAACGGTCTAGGGGAAAACTACTCATACCGTTGTAATGGGGCGAGTTTCTACTTTCAGATCCAACAGAAACTTTGCGGATTGGTCCATCCGTTCGCGAGATATGGCAGTTTTGAGGTAAGAAACGCTTGAGAAACTCCAAATTTTCGCAGTTCTGATGCTCGAAACGAATAACTAAAACGGTCTAGGGGAAAACTACTCATACCGTTGTAATGGGGCTAGTTTCTACTTTCAGATGCAACAGAAACTTTTCGGATTGGTCAATCCGTTCGCGAGATATGGCAGTTTTGAGGTAAGAAACGCTTGAGAAACTCCAAATTTTCGCAGTTCTGATGCTCGAAACGAATAACTAGAACGGTCTAGGGGAAAACTACTCATACCGTTGTAATGGGGCTAGTTTCTACTTTCAGATGCAACAGAAACTTTGCGGATTGGTCAATCCGTTCGCGAGATATGCAGTTTTGAGGTAAGAAACGCTTGAGAAACTCCAAATTTTCGCAGTTCTGATGCTCGAAACGAATAACTAGAACGGTCTAGGGGAAAACTACTCATACCGTTGTAATGGGGCGAGTTTCTACTTTCAGATGCAAGAGAAATTTTGCGGATTGGTCAATCCGATCGCGAGATATGGCAGTTTTGGGGTAAGAAACGCTTGAGAAACTCCAAATTTTCGCAGTTCTGATGCTCGAAACGAATGACTAGAACGTTTTAGGGGAAAACGACTCATACCGTTGTAATGGGGCTAGTTTCTACTTTCAGATGCAACAGAAACTTTGCGGATTGGTCAATCCGTTCGCGAGATATGGCAGTTTTGAGGTAAGAAACGCTTGAGAAACTCCAAATTTTCGCAGTTCTGATGCTCGAAACGAATAACCAGAACGGCCTAGGGGAAAACTACTCATACCGTTGTAATGGGGCGAGTTTTTAATTTCAGATGCAACAGAAACTTTGCGGATTGGTCAATCCGTTCGCGAGATATGGCAGTTTTGAGGTAAGAAACGCTTGAGAAACTCCAAATTTTCGCAGTTCTGATGCTCGAAACGAATAACTAGAACGGTCTAGGGGAAAACTACTCATACCGTTGTAATGGGGCGAGTTTCTACTTTCAGATGCAAGAGAAATTTTGCGGATTGGTCAATCCGTTCGCGAGATATGGCAGTTTTGGGGTAAGAAACGCTTGAGAAACTCCAAATTTTCGCAGTTCTGATGCTCGAAACGAATAACTAGAACGGTCTAGGGGAAAACTACTCATACCGTTGTAATGGGGCTAGTTTCTACTTTCAGATGCAACAGAAACTTTTCGGATTGGTCAATCCGTTCGCGAGATATGGCAGTTTTGGGGTAAGAAACGCTTGAGAAACTCAAAATTTTCGCAGCTCTGATGCTCGAAACGAAAAACTAGAACGGCCTAGGGGAAAACTACTCATACCGTTGTAATGGGGCGAGTTTCTACTTTCAGATGCAACAGAAACTTTGCGGATTGGTCAATCCGTTCGCGAGATATGGCAGTTTTGAGGTAAGAAACGCTTCAGAAACTCCAAATTTTCGCAGTTCTGATGCTCGAAACGAATAACTAGAACGGTCTAGGGGAAAACTACTCATACCGTTGTAATGGGGCTAGTTTCTACTTTCAGATGCAACAGAAACTTTGCGGATTGGTCAATCCGTTCGCGAGATATGGCAGTTTTGAGGTAAGAAACGCTTGAGAAACTCCAAATTTTCGCAGTTCTGATGCTCGAAACGATTAACTAGAACTGCGTAGAGGAAAAGTACGCATACCGTTGTAATCGGACGAGTTTCTACTTTCAGATGCAACAGAACTTTTGCGGATTGGTCAATCCGTTCGCGAGATATGGCAGTTTGGAGGTAAGAAACGCTTCAGAAACTCAAAATTTTCGCAGTTCTTATGCTCGAAACGAATAACTAGAACGGTCTAGGGGAAAACTACTCATACCGTTGTAATGGGGCGAGTTTCTACTTTCAGATGCAAGAGAAATTTTGCGGATTGGTCAATCCGTTCGCGAGATATGGCAGTTTTGGGGTAAGAAACGCTTGAGAAACTCCAAATTTTCGCACTTCTGATGCTCGAAACGAATAACTAGAACGGTCTAGGGGAAAACTACACATACCGTTGTAATGGGGCTAGTTTCTACTTTCAGATGCAACAGAAACTTTTCGGATTGGTCAATCCGTTCGCGAGATATGGCAGTTTTGGGGTAAGAAACGCTTGAGAAACTCAAAATTTTCGCAGTTCTGATGCTCGAATCGAATAACTAGAACGGCCTAGGGGAAAACTACTCATACCGTTGTAATGGGGCTAGTTTCTACTTTCAGATGCAACAGAAACTTTGCGGATTGGTCAATCCGTTCGCGAGATATGGCAGTTTTGAGGTAAGAAACGCTTGAGAAACTCCAAATTTTCGCAGTTCTGATGCTCGAAACGAATAACTAGAACGGTCTAGGGGAAAACTACTCATACCGTTGTAATGGGGCTAGTTTCTACTTTCAGATGCAACAGAAACTTTTCGGATTGGTCAATCCGTTCGCGAGATATGGCTGTTTTGAGGTAAGAAACGCTTGAGAAACTCCAAATTTTCGCAGTTCTGATGCTCGAAACGAATAACTAGAACGGTCTAGGGGAAAACTACTCATACCGTTGTAATGGGGCTAGTTTCTACTTTCAGATGCAACAGAAACTTTGCGGATTGGTCAATCCGTTCGCGAGATATGGCAGTTTTGAGGTAAGAAACGCTTGAGAAACTCCAAATTTTCGCAGTTCTGATGCTCGAAACGAATGACTAGAACGTTTTAGGGGAAAACGACTCATACCGTTGTAATGGGGCTAGTTTCTACTTTCAGATGCAACAGAAACTTTGCGGATTGGTCAATCCGTTCGCGAGATATGGCAGTTTTGAGGTAAGAAACGCTTGAGAAACTCCAAATTTTCGCAGTTCTGATGCTCGAAACGAATAACCAGAACGGCCTAGGGGAAAACTACTCATACCGTTGTAATGGGGCGAGTTTTTAATTTCAGATGCAACAGAAACTTTGCGGATTGGTCAATCCGTTCGCGAGATATGGCAGTTTTGAGGTAAGAAACGCTTGAGAAACTCCAAATTTTCGCAGTTCTGATGCTCGAAACGATTAACTAGAACTGCGTAGAGGAAAAGTACGCATACCGTTGTAATCGGACGAGTTTCTACTTTCAGATGCAACAGAACTTTTGCGGATTGGTCAATCCGTTCGCGAGATATGGCAGTTTGGAGGTAAGAAACGCTTCAGAAACTCAAAATTTTCGCAGTTCTTATGCTCGAAACGAATAACTAGAACGGTCTAGGGGAAAACTACTCATACCGTTGTAATGGGGCGAGTTTCTACTTTCAGATGCAAGAGAAATTTTGCGGATTGGTCAATCCGTTCGCGAGATATGGCAGTTTTGGGGTAAGAAACGCTTGAGAAACTCCAAATTTTCGCAATTCTGATGCTCGAAACGAATAACTAGAACGGTCTAGGGGAAAACTACACATACCGTTGTAATGGGGCTAGTTTCTACTTTCAGATGCAACAGAAACTTTTCGGATTGGTCAATCCGTTCGCGAGATATGGCAGTTTTGGGGTAAGAAACGCTTGAGAAACTCAAAATTTTCGCAGTTCTGATGCTCGAATCGAATAACTAGAACGGCCTAGGGGAAAACTACTCATACCGTTGTAATGGGGCTAGTTTCTACTTTCAGATGCAACAGAAACTTTGCGGATTGGTCAATCCGTTCGCGAGATATGGCAGTTTTGAGGTAAGAAACGCTTGAGAAACTCCAAATTTTCGCAGTTCTGATGCTCGAAACGAATAACTAGAACGGTCTAGGGGAAAACTACTCATACCGTTGTAATGGGGCTAGTTTCTACTTTCAGATGCAACAGAAACTTTTCGGATTGGTCAATCCGTTCGCGAGATATGGCTGTTTTGAGGTAAGAAACGCTTGAGAAACTCCAAATTTTCGCAGTTCTGATGCTCGAAACGAATAACTAGAACGGTCTAGGGGAAAACTACTCATACCGTTGTAATGGGGCTAGTTTCTACTTTCAGATGCAACAGAAACTTTGCGGATTGGTCAATCCGTTCGCGAGATATGGCAGTTTTGAGGTAAGAAACGCTTGAGAAACTCCAAATTTTCGCAGTTCTGATGCTCGAAACGAATAACTAGATCGGTCTAGGGGAAAACTACTCATACCGTTGTAATGGGGCTAGTTTCTACTTTCAGATGCAACAGAAACTTTGCGGATTGGTCAATCCGTTCGCGAGATATGGCAGTTTTGAGGTAAGAAACGCTTGAGAAACTCCAAATTTTCGCACTTCTGATGCTCGAAACGAATAACTAGAACGGTCTAGGGGAAAACTACACATACCGTTGTAATGGGGCTAGTTTCTACTTTCAGATGCAACAGAAACTTTTCGGATTGGTCAATCCGTTCGCGAGATATGGCAGTTTTGGGGTAAGAAACGCTTGAGAAACTCAAAATTTTCGCAGTTCTGATGCTCGAAACGAATAACTAGAATGGCCTAGGGGAAAACCACTCATACCGTCGTAATGGGGCTAGTTTCTACTTTCAGATGCAACAGAAACTTTGCGGATTGGTCAATCCGTTCGCGAGATATGGCAGTTTTGAGGTAAGAAACGCTTGAGAAACTCCAAATTTTCGCAGTTCTGATGCTCGAAACGAATAACTAGAACGGTCTAGGGGAAAACTACTCATACCGTTGTAATGGGGCTAGTTTCTACTTTCAGATGCAACAGAAACTTTTCGGATTGGTCAATCCGTTCGCGAGATATGGCTGTTTTGAGGTAAGAAACGCTTGAGAAACTCCAAATTTTCGCAGTTCTGATGCTCGAAACGAATAACTAGAACGGTCTAGGGGAAAACTACTCATACCGTTGTAATGGGGCTAGTTTCTACTTTCAGATGCAACAGAAACTTTGCGGATTGGTCAATCCGTTCGCGAGATATGGCAGTTTTGAGGCAAGAAACGCTTGAGAAACTCCAAATTTTCGCAGTTCCGATACTCGAAACGAATAACTCGAACGGTCTAGGGGAAAACTACTCATACCGTTGTAATGGGGCGAGTTTCTACTTTCAGATGCAACAGAAACTTTGCGGATTGGTCAATCCGTTCGCGAGATATGGCAGTTTTGAGGTAAGAAACGCTTGAGAAACTCCAAATTTTCGCAGTTCTGATGCTCGAAACGAATAACTAGAACGGCCTAGGGGAAAACTACTCATACCGTTGTAATGGGGCTAGTTTCTACTTTCAGATGCAACAGAAACTTTGCGGATTGGTCAATCCGATCGCGAGATATGGCAGTTTTGAAGTAAGAAACGCATGAGAAACTCCAAATTTTCGCAGTTCTGATGCTCGAAACGAATAACTAGAATGGTCTAGGGGAAAACTACTCATACCGTTGTAATGGGGCTAGTTTCTACTTTCAGATGCAACAGAAACTTTGCGGATTGGTCAGTCCGATCGCGAGATATGGCAGTTTTGAAGTAAGAAACGCATGAGAAACTCCAAATTTTCGCAGTTCTGATGCTCGAAACGAATAACTAGAACGGTCTAGGGGAAAACTACTCATACCGTTGTAATGGGGCTAGTTTCTACTTTCAGATGCAACAGAAACTTTGCGGATTGGTCAATCCGTTCGCGAGATATGGCAGTTTTGAGGTAAGAAACGCTTGAGAAACTCCAAATTTTCGCACTTCTGATGCTCGAAACGAATAACTAGAACGGTCTAGGGGAAAACTACACATACCGTTGTAATGGGGCTAGTTTCTACTTTCAGATGCAACAGAAACTTTTCGGATTGGTCAATCCGTTCGCGAGATATGGCAGTTTTGGGGTAAGAAACGCTTGAGAAACTCAAAATTTTCGCAGTTCTGATGCTCGAAACGAATAACTAGAATGGCCTAGGGGAAAACCACTCATACCGTCGTAATGGGGCTAGTTTCTACTTTCAGATGCAACAGAAACTTTGCGGATTGGTCAATCCGTTCGCGAGATATGGCAGTTTTGAGGTAAGAAACGCTTGAGAAACTCCAAATTTTCGCAGTTCTGATGCTCGAAACGAATAACTAGAACGGTCTAGGGGAAAACTACTCATACCGTTGTAATGGGGCTAGTTTCTACTTTCAGATGCAACAGAAACTTTTCGGATTGGTCAATCCGTTCGCGAGATATGGCTGTTTTGAGGTAAGAAACGCTTGAGAAACTCCAAATTTTCGCAGTTCTGATGCTCGAAACGAATAACTAGAACGGTCTAGGGGAAAACTACTCATACCGTTGTAATGGGGCTAGTTTCTACTTTCAGATGCAACAGAAACTTTGCGGATTGGTCAATCCGTTCGCGAGATATGGCAGTTTTGAGGTAAGAAACGCTTGAGAAACTCCAAATTTTCGCAGTTCCGATACTCGAAACGAATAACTCGAACGGTCTAGGGGAAAACTACTCATACCGTTGTAATGGGGCGAGTTTCTACTTTCAGATGCAACAGAAACTTTGCGGATTGGTCAATCCGTTCGCGAGATATGGCAGTTTTGAGGTAAGAAACGCTTGAGAAACTCCAAATTTTCGCAGTTCTGATGCTCGAAACGAATAACTAGAACGGCCTAGGGGAAAACTACTCATACCGTTGTAATGGGGCTAGTTTCTACTTTCAGATGCAACAGAAACTTTGCGGATTGGTCAATCCGATCGCGAGATATGGCAGTTTTGAAGTAAGAAACGCATGAGAAACTCCAAATTTTCGCAGTTCTGATGCTCGAAACGAATAACTAGAATGGTCTAGGGGAAAACTACTCATACCGTTGTAATGGGGCTAGTTTCTACTTTCAGATGCAACAGAAACTTTGCGGATTGGTCAGTCCGATCGCGAGATATGGCAGTTTTGAAGTAAGAAACGCATGAGAAACTCCAAATTTTCGCAGTTCTGATGCTCGAAACGAATAACTAGAACGGTCTAGGGGAAAACTACTCATACCGTTGTAATGGGGCTAGTTTCTACTTTCAGATGCAACAGAAACTTTGCGGATTGGTCAATCCGTTCGCGAGATATGGCAGTTTTGAGGTAAGAAACGCTTGAGAAACTCCAAATTTTCGCAGTTCTGATGCTCGAAACGAATAACTAGAACGGTCTAGGGGAAAACTACTCATACCGTTGTAATGGGGCTAGTTTCTACTTTCAGATGCAACAGAAACTTTTCGGATTGGTCAATCCGTTCGCGAGATATGGCTGTTTTGAGGTAAGAAACGCTTGAGAAACTCCAAATTTTCGCAGTTCTGATGCTCGAAACGAATAACTAGAACGGTCTAGGGGAAAACTACTCATACCGTTGTAATGGGGCTAGTTTCTACTTTCAGATGCAACAGAAACTTTTCGGATTGGTCAATCCGTTCGCGAGATATGGCTGTTTTGAGGTAAGAAACGCTTGAGAAACTCCAAATTTTCGCAGTTCTGATGCTCGAAACGAATTACTAGAACGGCCTAGGGGAAAACTACTCATACCGTTGTAATGGGGCTAGTTTCTACTTTCAGATGCAACAGAGACTTTCCGGATTGGTCAATCCGTTCGCGAGATATGGCAGTTTTGAGGTAAGAAACGCTTGAGAAACTCCAAATTTTCGCAGTTCTGATGCTCGAAACGAATAACTAGAACGGCCTAGGGGAAAACTACTCATACCGTTGTAATGGGGCTAGTTTCTACTTTCAGATGCAACAGAAACTTTGCGGATTGGTCAATCCGATCGCGAGATATGGCAGTTTTGAAGTAAGAAACGCATGAGAAACTCCAAATTTTCGCAGTTCTGATGCTCGAAACGAATAACTAGAACGGTCTAGGGGAAAACTACTCATACCGTTGTAATGGGGCTAGTTTCTACTTTCAGATGCAACAGAAACTTTGCGGATTGGTCAGTCCGATCGCGAGATATGGCAGTTTTGAAGTAAGAAACGCATGAGAAACTCCAAATTTTCGCAGTTCTGATGCTCGAAACGAATAACTAGAACGGTCTAGGGGAAAACTACTCATACCGTTGTAATGGGGCTAGTTTCTACTTTCAGATGCAACAGAAACTTTGCGGATTGGTCAGTCCGATCGCGAGATATGGCAGTTTTGAAGTAAGAAACGCATGAGAAACTCCAAATTTTCGCAGTTCTGATGCTCGAAACGAATAACTAGAACGGTCTAGGGGAAAACTACTCATACCGTTGTAATGGGGCTAGTTTCTACTTTCAGATGCAACAGAAACTTTGCGGATTGGTCAATCCGTTCGCGAGATATGGCAGTTTTGAGGTAAGAAACGCTTGAGAAACTCCAAATTCTCGCAGTTCTGATGCTCGAAACGAATTACTAGAACGGCCTAGGGGAAAACAACTCATACCGTTGTAATGGGGCTAGTTTCTACTTTCAGATGCAACAGAGACTTTCCGGATTGGTCAATCCGTTCGCGAGATATGGCAGTTTTGAGGTAAGAAACGCTTGAGAAACTCCAAATTTTCGCAGTTCTGATGCTCGAAACGAATAACTAGAACGGTCTAGGGGAAAACTACTCATACCGTTGTAATGGGGCTAGATTCTACTTTCAGATGCAACAGAAACTTTGCGGATTGGTCGATCCGTTCGCGAGATATGGCAGTTTTGAGGTAAGAAACGCTTGAGAAACTCCAAATTTTCGCAGTTCTGATGCCCGAAACGAATAACTAGAACGGTCTAGGGGAAAACTACTCATACCGTTGTAATGGGGCTAGTTTCTACTTTCAGATGCAACAGAAACTTTGCGGATTGGTCAATCCGTTCGCGAGATATGGCAGTTTTGAGGTATGAAACGCTTGAGAAACTCCAAATTTTCGCAGTTCTGATGCTCGAAACGAATAACTAGAACGGTCTAGGGGAAAACAACTCATACCGTTGTAATGGGGCTAGATTCTACTTTCAGATGCAACAGAAACTTTGCGGATTGGTCAATCCGTTCGCGAGATATGGCAGTTTTGAGGTAAGAAACGCTTGAGAAACTCCAAATTTTCGCAGTTCTGATGCTCGAAACGAATTACTAGAACGGCCTAGGGGAAAACTACTCATACCGTTGTAATGGGGCTAGTTTCTACTTTCAGATGCAACAGAAACTTTGCGGATTGGTCGATCCGTTCGCGAGATATGGCAGTTTTGAGGTAAGAAACGCTTGAGAAACTCCAAATTTTCGCAGTTCTGATGCCCGAAACGAATAACTAGAACGGTCTAGGGGAAAACTACTCATACCGTTGTAATGGGGCTAGTTTCTACTTTCAGATGCAACAGAAACTTTGCGGATTGGTCAATCCGTTCGCGAGATATGGCAGTTTTGAGGTATGAAACGCTTGAGAAACTCCAAATTTTCGCAGTTCTGATGCTCGAAACGAATAACTAGAACGGTCTAGGGGAAAACAACTCATACCGTTGTAATGGGGCTAGATTCTACTTTCAGATGCAACAGAAACTTTGCGGATTGGTCAATCCGTTCGCGAGATATGGCAGTTTTGAGGTAAGAAACGCTTGAGAAACTCCAAATTTTCGCAGTTCTTATGCTCGAAACGAATAACTAGAACGGTCTAGGGGAAAACTACTCATACCGTTGTAATGGGGCGAGTTTCTACTTTCAGATGCAAGAGAAATTTTGCGGATTGGTCAATCCGTTCGCGAGATATGGCAGTTTTGGGGTAAGAAACGCTTGAGAAACTCCAAATTTTCGCACTTCTGATGCTCGAAACGAATAACTAGAACGGTCTAGGGGAAAACTACACATACCGTTGTAATGGGGCTAGTTTCTACTTTCAGATGCAACAGAAACTTTTCGGATTGGTCAATCCGTTCGCGAGATATGGCAGTTTTGGGGTAAGAAACGCTTGAGAAACTCAAAATTTTCGCAGTTCTGATGCTCGAAACGAATAACTAGAATGGCCTAGGGGAAAACCACTCATACCGTCGTAATGGGGCTAGTTTCTACTTTCAGATGCAACAGAAACTTTGCGGATTGGTCAATCCGTTCGCGAGATATGGCAGTTTTGAGGTAAGAAACGCTTGAGAAACTCCAAATTTTCGCAGTTCTGATGCTCGAAACGAATAACTAGAACGGTCTAGGGGAAAACTACTCATACCGTTGTAATGGGGCTAGTTTCTACTTTCAGATGCAACAGAAACTTTTCGGATTGGTCAATCCGTTCGCGAGATATGGCTGTTTTGAGGTAAGAAACGCTTGAGAAACTCCAAATTTTCGCAGTTCTGATGCTCGAAACGAATAACTAGAACGGTCTAGGGGAAAACTACTCATACCGTTGTAATGGGGCTAGTTTCTACTTTCAGATGCAACAGAAACTTTGCGGATTGGTCAATCCGTTCGCGAGATATGGCAGTTTTGAGGTAAGAAACGCTTGAGAAACTCCAAATTTTCGCAGTTCCGATACTCGAAACGAATAACTCGAACGGTCTAGGGGAAAACTACTCATACCGTTGTAATGGGGCGAGTTTCTACTTTCAGATGCAACAGAAACTTTGCGGATTGGTCAATCCGTTCGCGAGATATGGCAGTTTTGAGGTAAGAAACGCTTGAGAAACTCCAAATTTTCGCAGTTCTGATGCTCGAAACGAATAACTAGAACGGCCTAGGGGAAAACTACTCATACCGTTGTAATGGGGCTAGTTTCTACTTTCAGATGCAACAGAAACTTTGCGGATTGGTCAATCCGATCGCGAGATATGGCAGTTTTGAAGTAAGAAACGCATGAGAAACTCCAAATTTTCGCAGTTCTGATGCTCGAAACGAATAACTAGAATGGTCTAGGGGAAAACTACTCATACCGTTGTAATGGGGCTAGTTTCTACTTTCAGATGCAACAGAAACTTTGCGGATTGGTCAGTCCGATCGCGAGATATGGCAGTTTTGAAGTAAGAAACGCATGAGAAACTCCAAATTTTCGCAGTTCTGATGCTCGAAACGAATAACTAGAACGGTCTAGGGGAAAACTACTCATACCGTTGTAATGGGGCTAGTTTCTACTTTCAGATGCAACAGAAACTTTGCGGATTGGTCAATCCGTTCGCGAGATATGGCAGTTTTGAGGTAAGAAACGCTTGAGAAACTCCAAATTTTCGCAGTTCTGATGCTCGAAACGAATAACTAGAACGGTCTAGGGGAAAACTACTCATACCGTTGTAATGGGGCTAGTTTCTACTTTCAGATGCAACAGAAACTTTTCGGATTGGTCAATCCGTTCGCGAGATATGGCTGTTTTGAGGTAAGAAACGCTTGAGAAACTCCAAATTTTCGCAGTTCTGATGCTCGAAACGAATAACTAGAACGGTCTAGGGGAAAACTACTCATACCGTTGTAATGGGGCTAGTTTCTACTTTCAGATGCAACAGAAACTTTTCGGATTGGTCAATCCGTTCGCGAGATATGGCTGTTTTGAGGTAAGAAACGCTTGAGAAACTCCAAATTTTCGCAGTTCTGATGCTCGAAACGAATTACTAGAACGGCCTAGGGGAAAACTACTCATACCGTTGTAATGGGGCTAGTTTCTACTTTCAGATGCAACAGAAACTTTGCGGATTGGTCAATCCGTTCGCGAGATATGGCAGTTTTGAGGTAAGAAACGCTTGAGAAACTCCAAATTCTCGCAGTTCTGATGCTCGAAACGAATAACTAGAACGGTCTAGGGGAAAACTACTCATACCGTTGTAATGGGGCTAGATTCTACTTTCAGATGCAACAGAGACTTTCCGGATTGGTCAATCCGTTCGCGAGATATGGCAGTTATGAGGTAAGAAACGCTTGAGAAACTCCAAATATTCGCAGTTCTGATGCTCGAAACGAATAACTAGAACGGTCTAGGGGAAAACTACTCATACCGTTGTAATGGGGCTAGTTTCTACTTTCAGATGCAACAGAAACTTTGCGGATTGGTCTATCCGTTCGCGAGATATGGCAGTTTTGAGGTAAGAAACGCTTGAGAAACTCCAAATTCTCGCAGTTCTGATGCTCGAAACGAATAACTAGAACGGTCTAGGGAAAACTACTCATACCGTTGTAATGGGGCTAGATTCTACTTTCAGATGCAACAGAGACTTTCCGGATTGGTCAATCCGTTCGCGAGATATGGCAGTTTTGAGGTAAGAAACGCTTGAGAAACTCCAAATTCTCGCAGTTCTGATGCTCGAAACGAATAACTAGAACGGCCTAGGGGAAAACTACTCATACCGTTGTAATGGGGCTAGTTTCTACTTTCAGATGCAACAGAAACTTTGCGGATTGGTCAATCCGATCGCGAGATATGGCAGTTTTGAAGTAAGAAACGCATGAGAAACTCCAAATTTTCGCAGTTCTGATGCTCGAAACGAATAACTAGAACGGTCTAGGGGAAAACTACTCATACCGTTGTAATGGGGCTAGTTTCTACTTTCAGATGCAACAGAAACTTTGCGGATTGGTCAGTCCGATCGCGAGATATGGCAGTTTTGAAGTAAGAAACGCATGAGAAACTCCAAATTTTCGCAGTTCTGATGCTCGAAACGAATAACTAGAACGGTCTAGGGGAAAACTACTCATACCGTTGTAATGGGGCTAGTTTCTACTTTCAGATGCAACAGAAACTTTGCGGATTGGTCAGTCCGATCGCGAGATATGGCAGTTTTGAAGTAAGAAACGCATGAGAAACTCCAAATTTTCGCAGTTCTGATGCTCGAAACGAATAACTAGAACGGTCTAGGGGAAAACTACTCATACCGTTGTAATGGGGCTAGTTTCTACTTTCAGATGCAACAGAAACTTTGCGGATTGGTCAATCCGTTCGCGAGATATGGCAGTTTTGAGGTAAGAAACGCTTGAGAAACTCCAAATTCTCGCAGTTCTGATGCTCGAAACGAATTACTAGAACGGCCTAGGGGAAAACAACTCATACCGTTGTAATGGGGCTAGTTTCTACTTTCAGATGCAACAGAGACTTTCCGGATTGGTCAATCCGTTCGCGAGATATGGCAGTTTTGAGGTAAGAAACGCTTGAGAAACTCCAAATTTTCGCATTTCTGATGCTCGAAACGAATAACTAGAACGGTCTAGGGGAAAACTACTCAAACCGTTGTAATGGGGCTAGTTTCTACTTTCAGATGCAACAGAAACTTTGCGGATTGGTCAGTCCGATCGCGAGATATGGCAGTTTTGAAGTAAGAAACGCATGAGAAACTCCAAATTTTCGCAGTTCTGATGCTCGAAACGAATAACTAGAACGGTCTAGGGGAAAACTACTCATACCGTTGTAATGGGGCTAGTTTCTACTTTCAGATGCAACAGAAACTTTGCGGATTGGTCAGTCCGATCGCGAGATATGGCAGTTTTGAAGTAAGAAACGCATGAGAAACTCCAAATTTTCGCAGTTCTGATGCTCGAAACGAATAACTAGAACGGTCTAGGGGAAAACTACTCATACCGTTGTAATGGGGCTAGTTTCTACTTTCAGATGCAACAGAAACTTTGCGGATTGGTCAATCCGTTCGCGAGATATGGCAGTTTTGAGGTAAGAAACGCTTGAGAAACTCCAAATTCTCGCAGTTCTGATGCTCGAAACGAATTACTAGAACGGCCTAGGGAAAAACAACTCATACCGTTGTAATGGGGCTAGTTTCTACTTTCAGATGCAACAGAGACTTTCCGGATTGGTCAATCCGTTCGCGAGATATGGCAGTTTTGAGGTAAGAAACGCTTGAGAAACTCCAAATTTTCGCATTTCTGATGCTCGAAACGAATAACTAGAACGGTCTAGGGGAAAACTACTCAAACCGTTGTAATGGGGCTAGTTTCAACTTTCAGATGCAACAGAAACTTTGCGGATTGGTCAATCCGTTCGCGAGATATGGCAGTTTTGAGGTAAGAAACGCTTGAGAAACTCCAAATTCTCGCAGTTCTGATGCTCGAAACGAATAACTAGAACGGTCTAGGGGAAAACTACTCATTCCGTTGTAATGGGGCTAGATTCTACTTTCAGATGCAACAGAGACTTTCCGGATTGGTCAATCCGTTCGCGAGATATGGCAGTTTTGAGGTAAGAAACGCTTGAGAAACTCCAAATTTTCGCAGTTCTGATGCTCGAAACGAATAACTAGAACGGTCTAGGGGAAAACTACTCATACCGTTGTAATGGGGCTAGATTCTACTTTCAGATGCAACAGAAACTTTGCGGATTGGTCGATCCGTTCGCGAGATATGGCAGTTTTGAGGTAAGAAACGCTTGAGAAACTCCAAATTTTCGCAGTTCTGATGCCCGAAACGAATAACTAGAACGGTCTAGGGGAAAACTACTCATACCGTTGTAATGGGGCTAGTTTCTACTTTCAGATGCAACAGAAACTTTGCGGATTGGTCAATCCGTTCGCGAGATATGGCAGTTTTGAGGTATGAAACGCTTGAGAAACTCCAAATTTTCGCAGTTCTGATGCTCGAAACGAATAACTAGAACGGTCTAGGGGAAAACAACTCATACCGTTGTAATGGGGCTAGATTCTACTTTCAGATGCAACAGAAACTTTGCGGATTGGTCAATCCGTTCGCGAGATATGGCAGTTTTGAGGTAAGAAACGCTTGAGAAACTCCAAATTTTCGCAGTTCTGATGCTCGAAACGAATAACTAGAACGGTCTAGGGGAAAACTACTCATACCGTTGTAATGGGGCTAGTTTCTACTTTCAGATGCAACAGAAACTTTGCGGATTGGTCAATCCGTTCGCGAGATATGGCAGTTTTGAGGTAAGAAACGCTTGAGAAACTCCAAATTTTCGCAGTTCTGATGCTCGAAACGAATAACTAGAACGGTCTAGGGGAAAACTACTCATACCGTTGTAATGGGGCTAGTTTCTACTTTCAGATGCAACAGAAACTTTTCGGATTGGTCAATCCGTTCGCGAGATATGGCTGTTTTGAGGTAAGAAACGCTTGAGTAACTCCAAATTTTCGCAGTTCTGATGCTCGAAACGAATTACTAGAACGGCCTAGGGGAAAACTACTCATACCGTTGTAATGGGGCTAGTTTCTACTTTCAGATGCAACAGAAACTTTGCGGATTGGTCGATCCGTTCGCGAGATATGGCAGTTTTGAGGTAAGAAACGCTTGAGAAACTCCAAATTTTCGCAGTTCTGATGCCCGAAACGAATAACTAGAACGGTCTAGGGGAAAACTACTCATACCGTTGTAATGGGGCTAGTTTCTACTTTCAGATGCAACAGAAACTTTGCGGATTGGTCAATCCGTTCGCGAGATATGGCAGTTTTGAGGTATGAAACGCTTGAGAAACTCCAAATTTTCGCAGTTCTGATGCTCGAAACGAATAACTAGAACGGTCTAGGGGAAAACAACTCATACCGTTGTAATGGGGCTAGATTCTACTTTCAGATGCAACAGAAACTTTGCGGATTGGTCAATCCGTTCGCGAGATATGGCAGTTTTGAGGTAAGAAACGCTTGAGAAACTCCAAATTTTCGCAGTTCTGATGCTCGAAACGAATAACTAGAACGGTCTAGGGGAAAACTACTCATACCGTTGTAATGGGGCTAGTTTCTACTTTCAGATGCAACAGAAACTTTGCGGATTGGTCGATCCGTTCGCGAGATATGGCAGTTTTGAGGTAAGAAACGCTTGAGAAACTCCAAATTTTCGCAGTTCTGATGCTCGAAACGAATAACTAGAACGGTCTAGGGGAAAACTACTCATACCGTTGTAATGGGGCTAGTTTCTACTTTCAGATGCAACAGAAACTTTTCGGATTGGTCAATCCGTTCGCGAGATATGGCTGTTTTGAGGTAAGAAACGCTTGAGAAACTCCAAATTTTCGCAGTTCTGATGCTCGAAACGAATTACTAGAACGGCCTAGGGGAAAACTACTCATACCGTTGTAATGGGGCTAGTTTCTACTTTCAGATGCAACAGAAACTTTGCGGATTGGTCAATCCGTTCGCGAGATATTGCAGTTTTGAGGTAAGAAACGCTTGAGAAACTCCAAATTTTCGCAGTTCTGATGCTCGAAACGAATAACTAGAACGGTCTAGGGGAAAACTACTCATACCGTTGTAATGGGGCTAGTTTCTACTTTCAGATGCAACAGAAGCTTTCCGGATTGGTCAATCCGTTCGCGAGATATGGCAGTTTTGAGGTAAGAAACGCTTGAGAAACTACAAATTTTCGCAGTTCTGATGCTCGAAACGAATAACTAGAACGGTCTAGGGGAAAACTACTCATACCGTTGTAATGGGGCTAGTTTCTACTTTCAGATGCAACAGAAAGTTTGCGGATTGGTCAATCCGTTCGCGAGATATGGCAGTTTTGAGGTAAGAAACGCTTGAGAAACTCCAAATTTTCGCAGTTCTGATGCTCGAAACGAATAACTAGAACGGCCTAGGGGAAAACTACTCATACCGTTGTAATGGGGCTAGTTTCTACTTTCAGATGCAACAGAAACTTTGCGGATTGGTCAATCCGATCGCGAGATATGGCAGTTTTGAAGTAAGAAACGCATGAGAAACTCCAAATTTTCGCAGTTCTGATGCTCGAAACGAATAACTAGAACGGTCTAGGGGAAAACTACTCATACCGTTGTAATGGGGCTAGTTTCTACTTTCAGATGCAACAGAAACTTTGCGGATTGGTCAGTCCGATCGCGAGATATGGCAGTTTTGAAGTAAGAAACGCATGAGAAACTCCAAATTTTCGCAGTTCTGATGCTCGAAACGAATAACTAGAACGGTCTAGGGGAAAACTACTCATACCGTTGTAATGGGGCTAGTTTCTACTTTCAGATGCAACAGAAACTTTGCGGATTGGTCAGTCCGATCGCGAGATATGGCAGTTTTGAAGTAAGAAACGCATGAGAAACTCCAAATTTTCGCAGTTCTGATGCTCGAAACGAATAACTAGAACGGCCTAGGGGAAAACAACTCATACCGTTGTAATGGGGCTAGTTTCTACTTTCAGATGCAACAGAGACTTTCCGGATTGGTCAATCCGTTCGCGAGATATGGCAGTTTTGAGGTAAGAAACGCTTGAGAAACTCCAAATTTTCGCATTTCTGATGCTCGAAACGAATAACTAGAACGGTCTAGGGGAAAACTACTCAAACCGATGTAATGGGGCTAGTTTCTACTTTCAGATGCAACAGAAACTTTGCGGATTGGTCAATCCGTTCGCGAGATATGGCAGTTTTGAGGTAAGAAACGCTTGAGAAACTCCAAATTCTCGCAGTTCTGATGCTCGAAACGAATAACTAGAACGGTCTAGGGGAAAACTACTCATTCCGTTGTAATGGGGCTAGATTCTACTTTCAGATGCAACAGAGACTTTCCGGATTGGTCAATCCGTTCGCGAGATATGGCAGTTTTGAGGTAAGAAACGCTTGAGAAACTCCAGATTTTCGTAGTTCTGATGCTCGAAACGAATAACTAGAACGGTCTAGGGGAAAACTACTCATACCGTTGTAATGGGGCTAGATTCTACTTTCAGATGCAACAGAAACTTTGCGGATTGGTCGATCCGTTCGCGAGATATGGCAGTTTTGAGGTAAGAAACGCTTGGGAAACTCCAAATTTTCGCAGTTCTGATGCCCGAAACGAATAACTAGAACGGTCTAGGGGAAAACTACTCATACCGTTGTAATGGGGCTAGTTTCTACTTTCAGATGCAACAGAAACTTTGCGGATTGGTCAATCCGTTCGCGAGATATGGCAGTTTTGAGGTATGAAACGCTTGAGAAACTCCAAATTTTCGCAGTTCTGATGCTCGAAACGAATAACTAGAACGGTCTAGGGGAAAACAACTCATACCGTTGTAATGGGGCTAGATTCTACTTTCAGATGCAACAGAAACTTTGCGGATTGGTCAATCCGTTCGCGAGATATGGCAGTTTTGAGGTAAGAAACGCTTGAGAAACTCCAAATTTTCGCAGTTCTGATGCTCGAAACGAATAACTAGAACGGTCTAGGGGAAAACTACTCATACCGTTGTAATGGGGCTAGTTTCTACTTTCAGATGCAACAGAAACTTTGCGGATTGGTCAATCCGTTCGCGAGATATGGCAGTTTTGAGGTAAGAAACGCTTGAGAAACTCCAAATTTTCGCAGTTCTGATGCTCGAAACGAATAACTAGAACGGTCTAGGGGAAAACTACTCATACCGTTGTAATGGGGCTAGTTTCTACTTTCAGATGCAACAGAAACTTTTCGGATTGGTCAATCCGTTCGCGAGATATGGCTGTTTTGAGGTAAGAAACGCTTGAGAAACTCCAAATTTTCGCAGTTCTGATGCTCGAAACGAATTACTAGAACGGCCTAGGGGAAAACTACTCATACCGTTGTAATGGGGCTAGTTTCTACTTTCAGATGCAACAGAAACTTTGCGGATTGGTCAATCCGTTCGCGAGATATTGCAGTTTTGAGGTAAGAAACGCTTGAGAAACTCCAAATTTTCGCAGTTCTGATGCTCGAAACGAATAACTAGAACGGTCTAGGGGAAAACTACTCATACCGTTGTAATGGGGCTAGTTTCTACTTTCAGATGCAACAGAAGCTTTCCGGATTGGTCAATCCGTTCGCGAGATATGGCAGTTTTGAGGTAAGAAACGCTTGAGAAACTACAAATTTTCGCAGTTCTGATGCTCGAAACGAATAACTAGAACGGTCTAGGGGAAAACTACTCATACCGTTGTAATGGGGCTAGTTTCTACTTTCAGATGCAACAGAAAGTTTGCGGATTGGTCAATCCGTTCGCGAGATATGGCAGTTTTGATGTAAGAAACGCTTGAGAAACTCCAAATTTTCGCAGTTCTGATGCTCGAAACGAATAACTAGAACGGTCTAGGGGAAAACTACTCATACCGTTGTAATGGGGCTAGTTTCTACTTTCAGATGCAACAGAAACTTTTCGGATTGGTCAATCCGTTCGCGAGATATGGTAGTTTTGAGGTAAGAAACGCTTGAGAAACTCCAAATTTTCGCAGTTCTGATGCTCGAAACGAATAACTAGAACGGCCTAGGGGAAAACTACTCATACCGTTGTAATGGGGCGAGTTTCTACTTTCAGATGCAACAGAAACTTTAAGGATTGGTCAATCCGTTCGCGAGATATGGCAGTTTTGAGGTAAGAAACGCTTGTGAAACACCAAATTTTCGCAGTTCTGATGCTCGAAACGAATAACTAGAACGGCCTAGGGGAAAACTACTCATACCGTTGTAATCGGGCGAGTTTCTACTTTCAGATGCAACAGAAACTTTAAGGATTGGTCAATCCGTTCGCGAGATATGGCAGTTTTGAGGTAAGAAACGCTTGTGAAACACCAAATTTTCGCAGTTCTGATGCTCGAAACGAATAACTAGAACGGTCTAGGGGAAAACTACTCATACCGTTGTAATCGGGCTAGTTTCTACTTTCAGATGCAACAGAAACTTTTCGGATTGGTCAATCCGTTCGCGAGATATGGCAGTTTTGGGGTAAGAAGCGCTTGAGAAACTCAAAATTTTCGCAGTTCTGATGCTCGAAACGAATAACTAGAACGGTCTAGGGGAAAACTACTCATGCCGTTGTAATGGGGCTAGTTTCTACTTTCAGATGCAACAGAAACTTTTCGGATTGGTCAATCCGTTCGCGAGATATGGCAGTTTTGGGGTAAGAAACGCTTGAGAAACTCAAAATTTTCGCAGTTCTGATGCTCGAAACGAATAACTAGAACGGTCTAGGGGAAAACTACTCATACCGTTGTAATGGGGCTAGTTTCTACTTTCAGATGCAACAGAAACTTTTCGGATTGGTCAATCCGTTCGCGAGATATGGCTGTTTTGAGGTAAGAAACGCTTGAGAAACTCCAAATTTTCGCAGTTCTGATGCTCGAAACGAATAACTAGAACGGTCTAGGGGAAAACTACTCATACCGTTGTAATGGGGCTAGTTTCTACTTTCAGATGCAACAGAAACTTTTCGGATTGGTCAATCCGTTCGCGAGATATGGCAGTTTTGGGGTAAGAAACGATTGAGAAACTCCAAATTTTCGCAGTTCTGATGCTCGAAACGAATAACTAGAACGGTCTAGGGGAAAACTACTCATACCGTTGTAATGGGGCTAGTTTCTACTTTCAGATGCAACAGAAACTTTTCGGATTGGTCAATCCGTTCGCGAGATATGGCAGTTTTGGGGTAAGAAACGCTTGAGAAACTCAAAATTTTCGCAGTTCTGATGCTCGAAACGAATAACTGGAACGGCCTAGGGGAAAACTACCCATACCGTTGTAATGGGGCGAGTTTCTACTTTCAGATGCAACAGAAACTTTGCGGATTGGTCAATCCGTTCGCGAGATATGGCAGTTTTGAGGTAAGAAACGCTTGAGAAACTCCAAATTTTCGCAGTTCTGATGCTCGAAACGTTTAACTAGAACGGTCTAGGGGAAAACTACTCATACCGTTGTAATGGGGCGAGTTTCTACTTTCAGATGCAAGAGAAATTTTGCGGATTGGTCAATCCGATCGCGAGATATGGCAGTTTTGGGGTAAGAAACGCTTGAGAAACTCCAAATTTTCGCAGTTCTGATGCTCGAAACGAATGACTAGAACGTTTTAGGGGAAAACTACTCATACCGTTGTAATGGGGCTAGTTTCTACTTTCAGATGCAACAGAAACTTTGCGGATTGGTCAATCCGTTCGCGAGATATGGCAGTTTTGAGGTAAGAAACGCTTGAGAAACTCCAAATTTTCGCAGTTCTGATGCTCGAAACGAATAACCAGAACGGCCTAGGGGAAAACTACTCATACCGTTGTAATGGGGCGAGTTTCTACTTTCAGATGCAACAGAAACTTTGCGGATTGGTCAATCCGTTCGCAAGATATGGCAGTTTTGAGGTAAGAAACGCTTGAGAAACTCCAAATTTTCGCAGTTCTGATGCTCGAAACGAATAACTAGAACGGTCTAGGGGAAAACTACTCATACCGTTGTAATGGGGCGAGCTTCTACTTTCAGATGCAAGAGAAATTTTGCGGATTGGTCAATCCGTTCGCGAGATATGGCAGTTTTGGGGTAAGAAACGCTTGAGAAACTCCAAATTTTCGCAGTTCTGATGCCCGAAACGAATAACTAGAACGGTCTAGGGGAAAACTACTCATACCGTTGTAATGGGGCTAGTTTCTACTTTCAGATGCAACAGAAACTTTGCGGATTGGTCAATCCGTTCGCGAGATATGGCAGTTTTGAGGTATGAAACGCTTGAGAAACTCCAAATTTTCGCAGTTCTGATGCTCGAAACGAATAACTAGAACGGTCTAGGGGAAAACAACTCATACCGTTGTAATGGGGCTAGATTCTACTTTCAGATGCAACAGAAACTTTGCGGATTGGTCAATCCGTTCGCGAGATATGGCAGTTTTGAGGTAAGAAACGCTTGAGAAACTCCAAATTTTCGCAGTTCTGATGCTCGAAACGAATAACTAGAACGGTCTAGGGGAAAACTACTCATACCGTTGTAATGGGGCTAGTTTCTACTTTCAGATGCAACAGAAACTTTGCGGATTGGTCAATCCGTTCGCGAGATATGGCAGTTTTGAGGTAAGAAACGCTTGAGAAACTCCAAATTTTCGCAGTTCTGATGCTCGAAACGAATAACTAGAACGGTCTAGGGGAAAACTACTCATACCGTTGTAATGGGGCTAGTTTCTACTTTCAGATGCAACAGAAACTTTTCGGATTGGTCAATCCGTTCGCGAGATATGGCTGTTTTGAGGTAAGAAACGCTTGAGAAACTCCAAATTTTCGCAGTTCTGATGCTCGAAACGAATTACTAGAACGGCCTAGGGGAAAACTACTCATACCGTTGTAATGGGGCTAGTTTCTACTTTCAGATGCAACAGAAACTTTGCGGATTGGTCAATCCGTTCGCGAGATATTGCAGTTTTGAGGTAAGAAACGCTTGAGAAACTCCAAATTTTCGCAGTTCTGATGCTCGAAACGAATAACTAGAACGGTCTAGGGGAAAACTACTCATACCGTTGTAATGGGGCTAGTTTCTACTTTCAGATGCAACAGAAGCTTTCCGGATTGGTCAATCCGTTCGCGAGATATGGCAGTTTTGAGGTAAGAAACGCTTGAGAAACTACAAATTTTCGCAGTTCTGATGCTCGAAACGAATAACTAGAACGGTCTAGGGGAAAACTACTCATACCGTTGTAATGGGGCTAGTTTCTACTTTCAGATGCAACAGAAAGTTTGCGGATTGGTCAATCCGTTCGCGAGATATGGCAGTTTTGATGTAAGAAACGCTTGAGAAACTCCAAATTTTCGCAGTTCTGATGCTCGAAACGAATAACTAGAACGGTCTAGGGGAAAACTACTCATACCGTTGTAATGGGGCTAGTTTCTACTTTCAGATGCAACAGAAACTTTTCGGATTGGTCAATCCGTTCGCGAGATATGGTAGTTTTGAGGTAAGAAACGCTTGAGAAACTCCAAATTTTCGCAGTTCTGATGCTCGAAACGAATAACTAGAACGGCCTAGGGGAAAACTACTCATACCGTTGTAATGGGCGAGTTTCTACTTTCAGATGCAACAGAAACTTTAAGGATTGGTCAATCCGTTCGCGAGATATGGCAGTTTTGAGGTAAGAAACGCTTGTGAAACACCAAATTTTCGCAGTTCTGATGCTCGAAACGAATAACTAGAACGGTCTAGGGGAAAACTACTCATACCGTTGTAATCGGGCTAGTTTCTACTTTCAGATGCAACAGAAACTTTTCGGATTGGTCAATCCGTTCGCGAGATATGGCAGTTTTGGGGTAAGAAGCGCTTGAGAAACTCAAAATTTTCGCAGTTCTGATGCTCGAAACGAATAACTAGAACGGTCTAGGGGAAAACTACTCATGCCGTTGTAATGGGGCTAGTTTCTACTTTCAGATGCAACAGAAACTTTTCGGATTGGTCAATCCGTTCGCGAGATATGGCAGTTTTGGGGTAAGAAACGCTTGAGAAACTCCAAATTTTCGCAGTTCTGATGCTCGAAACGAATAACTAGAACGGTCTAGGGGAAAACTACTCATACCGTTGTAATGGGGCTAGTTTCTACTTTCAGATGCAACAGAAACTTTTCGGATTGGTCAATCCGTTCGCGAGATATGGCAGTTTTGGGGTAAGAAACGATTGAGAAACTCCAAATTTTCGCAGTTCTGATGCTCGAAACGAATAACTAGAACGGTCTAGGGGAAAACTACTCATACCGTTGTAATGGGGCTAGTTTCTACTTTCAGATGCAACAGAAACTTTTCGGATTGGTCAATCCGTTCGCGAGATATGGCAGTTTTGGGGTAAGAAACGCTTGAGAAACTCAAAATTTTCGCAGTTCTGATGCTCGAAACGAATAACTGGAACGGCCTAGGGGAAAACTACTCATACCGTTGTAATGGGGCTAGTTTCTACTTTCAGATGCAACAGAAGCTTTCCGGATTGGTCAATCCGTTCGCGAGATATGGCAGTTTTGAGGTAAGAAACGCTTGAGAAACTACAAATTTTCGCAGTTCTGATGCTCGAAACGAATAACTAGAACGGCCTAGGGGAAAACTACTCATACCGTTGTAATGGGGCGAGTTTCTACTTTCAGATGCAACAGAAACTTTAAGGATTGGTCAATCCGTTCGCGAGATATGGCAGTTTTGAGGTAAGAAACGCTTGTGAAACACCAAATTTTCGCAGTTCTGATGCTCGAAACGAATAACTAGAACGGTCTAGGGGAAAACTACTCATACCGTTGTAATCGGGCTAGTTTCTACTTTCAGATGCAACAGAAACTTTTCGGATTGGTCAATCCGTTCGCGAGATATGGCAGTTTTGGGGTAAGAAGCGCTTGAGAAACTCAAAATTTTCGCAGTTCTGATGCTCGAAACGAATAACTAGAACGGTCTAGGGGAAAACTACTCATGCCGTTGTAATGGGGCTAGTTTCTACTTTCAGATGCAACAGAAACTTTTCGGATTGGTCAATCCGTTCGCGAGATATGGCAGTTTTGGGGTAAGAAACGCTTGAGAAACTCAAAATTTTCGCAGTTCTGATGCTCGAAACGAATAACTAGAACGGTCTAGGGGAAAACTACTCATACCGTTGTAATGGGGCTAGTTTCTACTTTCAGATGCAACAGAAACTTTTCGGATTGGTCAATCCGTTCGCGAGATATGGCTGTTTTGAGGTAAGAAACGCTTGAGAAACTCCAAATTTTCGCAGTTCTGATGCTCGAAACGAATAACTAGAACGGTCTAGGGGAAAACTACTCATACCGTTGTAATGGGGCTAGTTTCTACTTTCAGATGCAACAGAAACTTTTCGGATTGGTCAATCCGTTCGCGAGATATGGCAGTTTTGGGGTAAGAAACGATTGAGAAACTCCAAATTTTCGCAGTTCTGATGCTCGAAACGAATAACTAGAACGGTCTAGGGGAAAACTACTCATACCGTTGTAATGGGGCTAGTTTCTACTTTCAGATGCAACAGAAACTTTTCGGATTGGTCAATCCGTTCGCGAGATATGGCAGTTTTGGGGTAAGAAACGCTTGAGAAACTCAAAATTTTCGCAGTTCTGATGCTCGAAACGAATAACTGGAACGGCCTAGGGGAAAACTACCCATACCGTTGTAATGGGGCGAGTTTCTACTTTCAGATGCAACAGAAACTTTGCGGATTGGTCAATCCGTTCGCGAGATATGGCAGTTTTGAGGTAAGAAACGCTTGAGAAACTCCAAATTTTCGCAGTTCTGATGCTCGAAACGTTTAACTAGAACGGTCTAGGGGAAAACTACTCATACCGTTGTAATGGGGCGAGTTTCTACTTTCAGATGCAAGAGAAATTTTGCGGATTGGTCAATCCGATCGCGAGATATGGCAGTTTTGGGGTAAGAAACGCTTGAGAAACTCCAAATTTTCGCAGTTCTGATGCTCGAAACGAATGACTAGAACGTTTTAGGGGAAAACTACTCATACCGTTGTAATGGGGCTAGTTTCTACTTTCAGATGCAACAGAAACTTTGCGGATTGGTCAATCCGTTCGCGAGATATGGCAGTTTTGAGGTAAGAAACGCTTGAGAAACTCCAAATTTTCGCAGTTCTGATGCTCGAAACGAATAACCAGAACGGCCTAGGGGAAAACTACTCATACCGTTGTAATGGGGCGAGTTTCTACTTTCAGATGCAACAGAAACTTTGCGGATTGGTCAATCCGTTCGCAAGATATGGCAGTTTTGAGGTAAGAAACGCTTGAGAAACTCCAAATTTTCGCAGTTCTGATGCTCGAAACGAATTACTAGAACGGCCTAGGGGAAAACTACTCATACCGTTGTAATGGGGCTAGTTTCTACTTTCAGATGCAACAGAAACTTTGCGGATTGGTCAATCCGTTCGCGAGATATTGCAGTTTTGAGGTAAGAAACGCTTGAGAAACTCCAAATTTTCGCAGTTCTGATGCTCGAAACGAATAACTAGAACGGTCTAGGGGAAAACTACTCATACCGTTGTAATGGGGCTAGTTTCTACTTTCAGATGCAACAGAAGCTTTCCGGATTGGTCAATCCGTTCGCGAGATATGGCAGTTTTGAGGTAAGAAACGCTTGAGAAACACCAAATTTTCGCAGTTCTGACGCTCGAAACGAATAACTAGAACGGTCTTGGGGAAAACTACTCATACCGTTGTAATGGGGCTAGTTTCTACTTTCAGATGCAACAGAAACTTTGCGGATTGGTCAATCCGTTCGCGAGATATGGCAGTTTTGAGGTAAGAAACGCTTGAGAAACTCCAAATTTTTGCAGTTCTGATGCTCGAAACGAATAACTAGAACGGTCTAGGGGAAAACTACTCATACCGTTGTAATGGGGCTAGTTTCTACTTTCAGATGCAACAGAAATTTTTCGGATTGGTCAATCCGTTCGCGAGATATGGCAGTTTTGAGGTAAGAAACGCTTGAGAAACTACAAATTTTCGCAGTTCTGATGCTCGAAACGAATAACTAGAACGGTCTAGGGGAAAACTACTCATACCGTTGTAATGGGGCTAGTTTCTACTTTCAGATGCAACAGAAAGTTTGCGGATTGGTCAATCCGTTCGCGAGATATGGCAGTTTTGATGTAAGAAACGCTTGAGAAACTCCAAATTTTCGCAGTTCTGATGCTCGAAACGAATAACTAGAACGGTCTAGGGGAAAACTACTCATACCGTTGTAATGGGGCTAGTTTCTACTTTCAGATGCAACAGAAACTTTTCGGATTGGTCAATCCGTTCGCGAGATATGGTAGTTTTGAGGTAAGAAACGCTTGAGAAACTCCAAATTTTCGCAGTTCTGATGCTCGAAACGAATAACTAGAACGGCCTAGGGGAAAACTACTCATACCGTTGTAATGGGGCGAGTTTCTACTTTCAGAAGCAACAGAAACTTTGCGGATTGGTCAATCCGTTCGCGAGATATGGCAGTTTTGAGGTAAGAAACGCTTGAGAAACTCCAAATTTTCGCAGTTCTGATGCTCGAAACGAATAACTAGAACGGCCTAGGGGAAAACTACTCATACCGTTGTAATGGGGCTAGTTTCTACTTTCAGATGCAACAGAAACTTTGCGGATTGGTCAATCCGTTCGCGAGATATGGCAGTTTTGAGGTAAGAAACGCCTGAGAAACTCCAAATTTTCGCAGTTCTGATGCTCGAAACGAATAACTAGAACGGCCTAGGGGAAAACTACTCATACCGTTGTAATGGGGCTAGTTTCTACTTTCAGATGCAACAGAAACTTTGCGGATTGGTCAATCCGTTCGCGAGATATGGCAGTTTTGAGGTAAGAAACGCTTGAGAAACTCCAAATTTTCGCAGTTCTGATGCTCGAAACGAATAACTAGAACGGCCTAGGGGAAAACTACTCATACCGTTGTAATGGGGCTAGTTTCTACTTTCAGATGCAACAGAAACTTTGCGGATTGGTCAATCCGTTCGCGAGATATGGCAGTTTTGAGGTAAGAAACGCCTGAGAAACTCCAAATTTTCGCAGTTCTGATGCTCGAAACGAATAGCTAGAACGGCCTAGGGGAAAACTACTCATACCGTTGTAATGGGGCTAGTTTCTACTTTCAGATGCAACAGAAACTTTGCGGATTGGTCAATCCGTTCGCGAGATATGGCAGTTTTGAGGTAAGAAACGCTTGAGAAACTCCAAATTTTCGCAGTTCTGATGCTCGAAACGAATAACTAGAACGGTCTAGGGGAAAACTACTCATACCGTTGTAATGGGGCTAGTTTCTACTTTCAGATGCAACAGAAACTTTGCGGATTGGTCAATCCGTTCGCGAGATATGGCAGTTTTGAGGTAAGAAACGCTTGAGAAACTCCAAATTTTCGCAGTTCTGATGCTCGAAACGAATAACTAGAACGGTCTAGGGGAAAACTACTCATACCGTTGTAATGGGGCTAGTTTCTACTTTCAGATGCAACAGAAACTTTTCGGATTGGTCAATCCGTTCGCGAGATATGGCAGTTTTGGGGTAAGAAACGCTTGAGAAACTCAAAATTTTCGCAGTTCCGATGCTCGAAACGAATAACTGGAACGGCCTAGGGGAAAACTACCCATACCGTTGTAATGGGGCTAGTTTCTACTTTCAGATGCAACAGAAACTTTTCGGATTGGTCAATCCGTTCGCGAGATATGGCAGTTTTGGGGTAAGAAACGCTTGAGAAACTCAAAATTTTCGCAGTTCTGATGCTCGAAACGAATAACTGGAACGGCCTAGGGGAAAACTACCCATACCGTTGTAATGGGGCGAGTTTCTACTTTCAGATGCAACAGAAACTTTGCGGATTGGTCAATCCGTTCGCGAGATATGGCAGTTTTGAGGTAAGAAACGCTTGAGAAACTCCAAATTTTCGCAGTTCTGATGCTCGAAACGTTTAACTAGAACGGTCTAGGGGAAAACTACTCATACCGTTGTAATGGGGCGAGTTTCTACTTTCAGATGCAAGAGAAATTTTGCGGATTGGTCAATCCGATCGCGAGATATGGCAGTTTTGGGGTAAGAAACGCTTGAGAAACTCAAAATTTTCGCAGTTCTGATACTCGAAACGAATAACTGGAACGGCCTAGGGGAAAACTACCCATACCGTTGTAATGGGGCGAGTTTCTACTTTCAGATGCAACAGAAACTTTGCGGATTGGTCAATCCGTTCGCGAGATATGGCAGTTTTGAGGTAAGAAACGCTTGAGAAACTCCAAATTTTCGCAGTTCTGATGCTCGAAACGTTTAACTAGAACGGTCTAGGGGAAAACTACTCATACCTTTGTAATGGGGCGAGTTTCTACTTTCAGATGCAAGAGAAATTTTGCGGATTGGTCAATCCGATCGCGAGATATGGCAGTTTTGGGGTAAGAAACGCTTGAGAAACTCCAAATTTTCGCAGTTCTGATGCTCGAAACGAATAACTAGAACGGTCTAGGGGAAAACTACTCATACCGTTGTAATGGGGCTAGTTTCTACTTTCAGATGCAACAGAAATTTTTCGGATTGGTCAATCCGTTCGCGAGATATGGCAGTTTTGAGGTAAGAAACGCTTGAGAAACTCCAAATTTTCGCAGTTCTGATGCTCGAAACGAATAACTGGAACGGCCTAGGGGAAAACTACCCATACCGTTGTAATGGGGCGAGTTTCTACTTTCAGATGCAACAGAAACTTTGCGGATTGGTCAATCCGTTCGCGAGATATGGCAGTTTTGAGGTAAGAAACGCTTGAGAAACTCCAAATTTTCGCAGTTCTGATGCTCGAAACGAATAACTAGAACGGTCTAGGGGAAAACTACCCATACCGTTGTAATGGGGCGAGTTTCTACTTTCAGATGCAACAGAAACTTTGCGGATTGGTCAATCCGTTCGCGAGATATGGCAGTTTTGAGGTAAGAAACGCTTGAGAAACTCCAAATTTTCGCAGTTCTGATGCTCGAAACGAATAACTAGAACGGTCTAGGGGAAAACTACTCATACCGTTGTAATGGGGCGAGTTTCTACTTTCAGATGCAAGAGAAATTTTGCGGATTGGTCAATCCGTTCGCGAGATATGGCAGTTTTGAGGTCAGAAACGCTTGAGAAACTCCAAATTTTCGCAGTTCTGATGCTCGAAACGAATAACTAGAACGGTCTAGGGGAAAACTACTCATACCGTTGTAATCGGGCTAGTTTCTACTTTCAGATGCAACAGAAACTTTGCGGATTGGTCAATCCGTTCGCGAGATATGGCAGTTTTGAGGTAAGAAACGCTTGAGAAACTCCAAATTCTCGCAGTTCTGATGCTCGAAACGAATAACTAGAACGGTCTAGGGAAAACTACTCATACCGTTGTAATGGGGCTAGATTCTACTTTCAGATGCAACAGAGACTTTCCGGATTGGTCAATCCGTTCGCGAGATATGGCAGTTTTGAGGTAAGAAACGCTTGAGAAACTCCAAATTTTCGCAGTTCTGATGCTCGAAACGAATAACTAGAACGGTCTAGGGGAAAACTACTCATACCGTGGTAATGGGGCTAGTTTCTACTTTCAGATGCAACAGAAATTTTTCGGATTGGTCAATCCGTTCGCGAGATATGGCTGTTTTGAGGTAAGAAACGCTTGAGAAACTCCAAATTTTCGCAGTTCTGATGCTCGAAACGAATAACTAGAACGGTCTAGGGGAAAACTACTCATACCGTTGTAATGGGGCTAGATTCTACTTTCAGATGCAACAGAAACTTTGCGGATTGGTCAATCCGTTCGCGAGATATGGCAGTTTTGAGGTAAGAAACGCTTGAGAAACTCAAAATTTTCGCAGTTCTGATGCTCGAAACGAATAACTAGAACGGTCTAGGGGAAAACTACTCATACCGTTGTAATGGGGCGAGTTTCTACTTTCAGATGCAACAGAAACTTTGCGGATTGGTCAATCCGTTCGCGAGATATGGCAGTTTTGAGGTAAGAAACGCTTGAGAAACTCCAAATTTTCGCAGTTCTGATGCTCGAAACGAATAACTAGAACGGTCTAGAGGAAAACTACTCATACCGTTGTAATGGGGCTAGTTTCTACTTTCAGATGCAACAGAAACTTTTCTGATTGGTCAATCCGTTCGCGAGATATGGCAGTTTTGAGGTAAGAAACGCTTGAGAAACTCCAAATTTTCGCAGTTCTGATGCTCGAAACGAATAACTAGAACGGCCTAGGGGAAAACTACTCATACCGTTGTAATGGGGCGAGTTTCTACTTTCAGATGCAACAGAAACTTTAAGGATTGGTCAATCCGTTCGCGAGATATGGCAGTTTTGAGGTAAGAAACGCTTGTGAAACACCAAATTTTCGCAGTTCTGATGCTCGAAACGAATAACTAGAACGGTCTAGGGGAAAACTACTCATACCGTTGTAATGGGGCTAGTTTCTACTTTCAGATGCAACAGAAACTTTTCGGATTGGTCAATCCGTTCGCGAGATATGGCAGTTTTGGGGTAAGAAACGCTTGAGAAACTCAAAATTTTCGCAGTTCTGATGCTCGAAACGAATAACTAGAACGGTCTAGGGGAAAACTACTCATACCGTTGTAATGGGGCGAGTTTCTACTTTCAGATGCAAGAGAAATTTTGCGGATTGGTCAATCCGTTCGCGAGATATGGCAGTTTTGAGGTAAGAAACGCTTGAGAAACTCCAAATTTTCGCAGTTCTGATGCTCGAAACGAATAACTAGAACGGCCTAGGGGAAAACTACTCATACCGTTGTAATGGGGCGAGTTTCTACTTTCAGATGCAAGAGAAATTTTGCGGATTGGTCAATCCGTTCGCGAGATATGGCAGTTTTGAGGTCAGAAACGCTTGAGAAACTCCAAATTTTCGCAGTTCTGATGCTCGAAACGAATAACTAGAACGGTCTAGGGGAAAACTACTCATACCGTTGTAATGGGGCTAGTTTCTACTTTCAGATGCAACAGAAACTTTGCGGATTGGTCAATCCGTTCGCGAGATATGGCAGTTTTGAGGTAAGAAACGCTTGAGAAACTCCAAATTCTCGCAGTTCTGATGCTCGAAACGAATAACTAGAACGGTCTAGGGAAAACTACTCATACCGTTGTAATGGGGCTAGATTCTACTTTCAGATGCAACAGAGACTTTCCGGATTGGTCAATCCGTTCGCGAGATATGGCAGTTTTGAGGTAAGAAACGCTTGAGAAACTCCAAATTTTCGCAGTTCTGATGCTCGAAACGAATAACTAGAACGGTCTAGGGGAAAACTACTCATACCGTGGTAATGGGGCTAGTTTCTACTTTCAGATGCAACAGAAATTTTTCGGATTGGTCAATCCGTTCGCGAGATATGGCTGTTTTGAGGTAAGAAACGCTTGAGAAACTCCAAATTTTCGCAGTTCTGATGCTCGAAACGAATAACTAGAACGGTCTAGGGGAAAACTACTCATACCGTTGTAATGGGGCTAGTTTCTACTTTCAGATGCAACAGAAACTTTGCGGATTGGTCAATCCGTTCGCGAGATATGGCAGTTTTGAGGTAAGAAACGCTTGAGAAACTCCAAATTTTCGCAGTTCTGATGCTCGAAACGAATAACTAGAACGGTCTAGGGGAAAACTACTCATACCGTTGTAATGGGGCTAGATTCTACTTTCAGATGCAACAGAAACTTTGCGGATTGGTCAATCCGTTCGCGAGATATGGCAGTTTTGAGGTAAGAAACGCTTGAGAAACTCAAAATTTTCGCAGTTCTGATGCTCGAAACGAATAACTAGAACGATCTAGGGGAAAACTACTCATACCGTTGTAATGGGGCTAGATTCTACTTTCAGATGCAACAGAAACTTTGCGGATTGGTCAATCCGTTCGCGAGATATGGCAGTTTTGAGGTAAGAAACGCTTGAGAAACTCAAAATTTTCGCAGTTCTGATGCTCGAAACGAATAACTAGAACGGTCTAGGGGAAAACTACTCATACCGTTGTAATGGGGCTAGATTCTACTTTCAGATGCAACAGAAACTTTGCGGATTGGTCAATCCGTTCGCGAGATATGGCAGTTTTGAGGTAAGAAACGCTTGAGAAACTCAAAATTTTCGCAGTTCTGATGCTCGAAACGAATAACTAGAACGGTCTAGGGGAAAACTACTCATACCGTTGTAATGGGGCTAGTTTCTACTTTCAGATGCAACAGAAACTTTGCGGATTGGTCAATCCGTTCGCGAGATATGGCAGTTTTGAGGTAAGAAACGCTTGAGAAACTCCAAATTTTCGCAGTTCTGATGCTCGAAACGAATAACTAGAACGGCCCAGGGGAAAACTACTCATACCGTTGTAATGGGGCGAGTTTCTACTTTCAGATGCAACAGAAACTTTGCGGATTGGTCAATCCGTTCGCGAGATATGGCAGTTTTGAGGTAAGAAACGCTTGAGAAACTCCAAATTTTCGCAGTTCTGATGCTCGAAACGAATAACTAGAACGGCCCAGGGGAAAACTACTCATACCGTTGTAATGGGGCGAGTTTCTACTTTCAGATGCAACAGAAACTTTGCGGATTGGTCAATCCGTTCGCGAGATATGGCAGTTTTGAGGTAAGAAACGCTTGAGAAACTCCAAATTTTCGCAGTTCTGATGCTCGAAACGAATAACTAGAACGGCCTAGGGGAAAACTACTCATACCGTTGTAATGGGGCTAGTTTCTACTTTCAGATGCAACAGAAACTTTGCGGATTGGTCAATCCGTTCGCGAGATATGGCAGTTTTGAGGTAAGAAACGCTTGAGAAACTCCAAATTTTCGCAGTTCTGATGCTCGAAACGAATAACTAGAACGGTCTAGGGGAAAACTACTCATACCGTTGTAATGGGGCTAGTTTCTACTTTCAGATGCAACAGAGACTTTCCGGATTGGTCAATCCGTTCGCGAGATATGGCAGTTTTGAGGTAAGAAACGCTTGAGAAACTCCAAATTTTCGCAGTTCTGATGCTCGAAACGAATAACTAGAACGGCCTAGGGGAAAACTACTCATACCGTTGTAATGGGGCGAGTTTCTACTTTCAGATGCAACAGAAACTTTTCGGATTGGTCAATCCGTTCGCGAGATATGGCAGTTTTGGGGTAAGAAACGCTTGAGAAACTCAAAATTTTCGCAGTTCTGATGCTCGAAACGAATAACTAGAACGGTCTAGGGGAAAACTACTCATGCCGTTGTAATGGGGCTAGTTGCTACTTTCAGATGCAAGAGAAATTTTGCGGATTGGTCAATCCGTTCGCGAGATATGGCAGTTTTGGTGTAAGAAACGCTTGAGAAACTCAAAATTTTCGCAGTTCTGATGCTCGAAACGAATAACTGGAACGGCCTAGGGGAAAACTACTCATACCGTTGTAATGGGGCGAGTTTCTACTTTCAGATGCAACAGAAACTTTAAGGATTGGTCAATCCGTTCGCGAGATATGGCAGTTTTGAGGTAAGAAACGCTTGTGAAACACCAAATTTTCGCAGTTCTGATGCTCGAAACGAATAACTGGAACGGTCTAGGGGAAAACTACTCATACCGTTGTAATCGGGCTAGTTTCTACTTTCAGATGCAACAGAAACTTTTCGGATTGGTCAATCCGTTCGCGAGATATGGCAGTTTTGGGGTAAGAAACGCTTGAGAAACTCAAAATTTTCGCAGTTCTGATGCTCGAAACGAATAACTAGAACGGTCTAGGGGAAAACTACTCATACCGTTGTAATGGGGCGAGTTTCTACTTTCAGATGCAAGAGAAATTTTGCGGATTGGTCAATCCGTTCGCGAGATATGGCAGTTTTGAGGTAAGAAACGCTTGAGAAACTCCAAATTTTCGCAGTTCTGATGCTCGAAACGAATAACTAGAACGGCCTAGGGGAAAACTACTCATACCGTTGTAATGGGGCGAGTTTCTACTTTCAGATGCAACAGAAACTTTAAGGATTGGTCAATCCGTTCGCGAGATATGGCAGTTTTGAGGTAAGAAACGCTTGTGAAACACCAAATTTTCGCAGTTCTGATGCTCGAAACGAATAACTAGAACGGTCTAGGGGAAAACTACTCATACCGTTGTAATGGGGCGAGTTTCTACTTTCAGATGCAACAGAAACTTTGCGGATTGGTCAATCCGTTCGCGAGATATGGCAGTTTTGAGGTAAGAAACGCTTGAGAAACTCCAAATTTTCGCAGTTCTGATGCTCGAAACGAATAACTAGAACGGTCTAGGGGAAAACTACTCATACCGTTGTAATGGGGCGAGTTTCTACTTTCAGATGCAAGAGAAATTTTGCGGATTGGTCAATCCGTTCGCGAGATATGGCAGTTTTGAGGTCAGAAACGCTTGAGAAACTCCAAATTTTCGCAGTTCTGATGCTCGAAACGAATAACTAGAACGGTCTAGGGGAAAACTACTCATACCGTTGTAATGGGGCTAGTTTCTACTTTCAGATGCAACAGAAACTTTGCGGATTGGTCAATCCGTTCGCGAGATATGGCAGTTTTGAGGTAAGAAACGCTTGAGAAACTCCAAATTTTCGCAGTTCTGATGCTCGAAACGAATAACTAGAACGGTCTAGGGGAAAACTACTCATGCCGTTGTAATGGGGCTAGTTGCTACTTTCAGATGCAAGAGAAATTTTGCGGATTGGTCAATCCGTTCGCGAGATATGGCAGTTTTGGTGTAAGAAACGCTTGAGAAACTCAAAATTTTCGCAGTTCTGATGCTCGAAACGAATAACTGGAACGGCCTAGGGGAAAACTACCCATACCGTTGTAATGGGGCGAGTTTCTACTTTCAGATGCAACAGAAACTTTGCGGATTGGTCAATCCGTTCGCGAGATATGGCAGTTTTGAGGTAAGAAACGCTTGAGAAACTCCAAATTTTCGCAGTTCTGATGCTCGAAACGAATAACTAGAACGGTCTAGGGGACAACTACTCATACCGTTGTAATGGGGCGAGTTTCTACTTTCAGATGCAAGAGAAATTTTGCGGATTGGTCAATCCGTTCGCGAGATATGGCAGTTTTGAGGTCAGAAACGCTTGAGAAACTCCAAATTTTTGCAGTTCTGATGCTCGAAACGAATAACTAGAACGGTCTAGGGGAAAACTACTCATACCGTTGTAATGGGGCTAGTTTCTACTTTCAGATGCAAGAGAAATTTTGCGGATTGGTCAATCCGTTCGCGAGATATGGCAGTTTTGGTGTAAGAAACGCTTGAGAAACTCAAAATTTTCGCAGTTCTGATGCTCGAAACGAATAACTGGAACGGCCTAGGGGAAAACTACTCATACCGTTGTAATGGGGCGAGTTTCTACTTTCAGATGCAACAGAAACTTTAAGGATTGGTCAATCCGTTCGCGAGATATGGCAGTTTTGAGGTAAGAAACGCTTGTGAAACACCAAATTTTCGCAGTTCTGATGCTCGAAACGAATAACTGGAACGGTCTAGGGGAAAACTACTCATACCGTTGTAATCGGGCTAGTTTCTACTTTCAGATGCAACAGAAACTTTTCGGATTGGTCAATCCGTTCGCGAGATATGGCAGTTTTGGGGTAAGAAACGCTTGAGAAACTCAAAATTTTCGCAGTTCTGATGCTCGAAACGAATAACTAGAACGGTCTAGGGGAAAACTACTCATACCGTTGTAATGGGGCGAGTTTCTACTTTCAGATGCAAGAGAAATTTTGCGGATTGGTCAATCCGTTCGCGAGATATGGCAGTTTTGAGGTAAGAAACGCTTGAGAAACTCCAAATTTTCGCAGTTCTGATGCTCGAAACGAATAACTAGAACGGCCTAGGGGAAAACTACTCATACCGTTGTAATGGGGCGAGTTTCTACTTTCAGATGCAACAGAAACTTTAAGGATTGGTCAATCCGTTCGCGAGATATGGCAGTTTTGAGGTAAGAAACGCTTGTGAAACACCAAATTTTCGCAGTTCTGATGCTCGAAACGAATAACTAGAACGGTCTAGGGGAAAACTACTCATACCGTTGTAATGGGGCGAGTTTCTACTTTCAGATGCAACAGAAACTTTGCGGATTGGTCAATCCGTTCGCGAGATATGGCAGTTTTGAGGTAAGAAACGCTTGAGAAACTCCAAATTTTCGCAGTTCTGATGCTCGAAACGAATAACTAGAACGGTCTAGGGGAAAACTACTCATACCGTTGTAATGGGGCGAGTTTCTACTTTCAGATGCAAGAGAAATTTTGCGGATTGGTCAATCCGTTCGCGAGATATGGCAGTTTTGAGGTCAGAAACGCTTGAGAAACTCCAAATTTTCGCAGTTCTGATGCTCGAAACGAATAACTAGAACGGTCTAGGGGAAAACTACTCATACCGTTGTAATGGGGCTAGTTTCTACTTTCAGATGCAACAGAAACTTTGCGGATTGGTCAATCCGTTCGCGAGATATGGCAGTTTTGAGGTAAGAAACGCTTGAGAAACTCCAAATTTTCGCAGTTCTGATGCTCGAAACGAATAACTAGAACGGTCTAGGGGAAAACTACTCATGCCGTTGTAATGGGGCTAGTTGCTACTTTCAGATGCAAGAGAAATTTTGCGGATTGGTCAATCCGTTCGCGAGATATGGCAGTTTTGGTGTAAGAAACGCTTGAGAAACTCAAAATTTTCGCAGTTCTGATGCTCGAAACGAATAACTGGAACGGCCTAGGGGAAAACTACCCATACCGTTGTAATGGGGCGAGTTTCTACTTTCAGATGCAACAGAAACTTTGCGGATTGGTCAATCCGTTCGCGAGATATGGCAGTTTTGAGGTAAGAAACGCTTGAGAAACTCCAAATTTTCGCAGTTCTGATGCTCGAAACGAATAACTAGAACGGTCTAGGGGACAACTACTCATACCGTTGTAATGGGGCGAGTTTCTACTTTCAGATGCAAGAGAAATTTTGCGGATTGGTCAATCCGTTCGCGAGATATGGCAGTTTTGAGGTCAGAAACGCTTGAGAAACTCCAAATTTTTGCAGTTCTGATGCTCGAAACGAATAACTAGAACGGTCTAGGGGAAAACTACTCATACCGTTGTAATGGGGCTAGTTTCTACTTTCAGATGCAACAGAAACTTTGCGGATTGGTCAATCCGTTCGCGAGATATGGCAGTTTTGAGGTAAGAAACGCTTGAGAAACTCCAAATTTTCGCAGTTCTGATGCTCGAAACGAATAACTAGAACGGTCTAGGGGAAAACTACTCATACCGTTGTAATGGGGCGAGTTTCTACTTTCAGATGCAAGAGAAATTTTGCGGATTGGTCAATCCGTTCGCGAGATATGGCAGTTTTGAGGTCAGAAACGCTTGAGAAACTCCAAATTTTCGCAGTTCTGATGCTCGAAACGAATAACTAGAACGGTCTAGGGGAAAACTACTCATACCGTTGTAATGGGGCTAGTTTCTACTTTCAGATGCAACAGAAACTTTGCGGATTGGTCAATCCGTTCGCGAGATATGGCAGTTTTGAGGTAAGAAACGCTTGAGAAACTCCAAATTCTCGCAGTTCTGATGCTCGAAACGAATAACTAGAACGGTCTAGGGAAAACTACTCATACCGTTGTAATGGGGCTAGATTCTACTTTCAGATGCAACAGAGACTTTCCGGATTGGTCAATCCGTTCGCGAGATATGGCAGTTTTGAGGTAAGAAACGCTTGAGAAACTCCAAATTTTCGCAGTTCTGATGCTCGAAACGAATAACTAGAACGGTCTAGGGGAAAACTACTCATACCGTGGTCATGGGGCTAGTTTCTACTTTCAGATGCAACAGAAACTTTGCGGATTGGTCAATCCGTTCGCGAGATATGGCAGTTTTGAGGTAAGAAACGCTTGAGAAACTCCAAATTTTCGCAGTTCTGATGCTCGAAACGAATAACTAGAACGGTCTAGGGGAAAACTACTCATACCGTGGTAATGGGGCTAGTTTCTACTTTCAGATGCAACAGAAATTTTTCGGATTGGTCAATCCGTTCGCGAGATATGGCTGTTTTGAGGTAAGAAACGCTTGAGAAACTCCAAATTTTCGCAGTTCTGATGCTCGAAACGAATAACTAGAACGGTCTAGGGGAAAACTACTCATACCGTTGTAATGGGGCCAGTTTCTACTTTCAGATGCAACAGAAACTTTGCGGATTGGTCAATCCGTTCGCGAGATATGGCAGTTTTGAGGTAAGAAACGCTTGAGAAACTCCAAATTTTCGCAGTTCTGATGCTCGAAACGAATAACTAGAACGGTCTAGGGGAAAACTACTCATACCGTTGTAATGGGGCTAGATTCTACTTTCAGATGCAACAGAAACTTTGCGGATTGGTCAATCCGTTCGCGAGATATGGCAGTTTTGAGGTAAGAAACGCTTGAGAAACTCAAAATTTTCGCAGTTCTGATGCTCGAAACGAATAACTAGAACGGTCTAGGGGAAAACTACTCATACCGTTGTAATGGGGCTAGATTCTACTTTCAGATGCAACAGAAACTTTGCGGATTGGTCAATCCGTTCGCGAGATATGGCAGTTTTGAGGTAAGAAACGCTTGAGAAACTCAAAATTTTCGCAGTTCTGATGCTCGAAACGAATAACTAGAACGGTCTAGAGGAAAACTACTCATACCATTGTAATGGGGCTAGATTCTACTTTCAGATGCAACAGAAACTTTGCGGATTGGTCAATCCGTTCGCGAGATATGGCAGTTTTGAGGTAAGAAACGCTTGAGAAACTCAAAATTTTCGCAGTTCTGATGCTCGAAACGAATAACTAGAACGGTCTAGGGGAAAACTACTCATACCGTTGTAATGGGGCTAGTTTCTACTTTCAGATGCAACAGAAACTTTGCGGATTGGTCAATCCGTTCGCGAGATATGGCAGTTTTGAGGTAAGAAACGCTTGAGAAACTCCAAATTTTCGCAGTTCTGATGCTCGAAACGAATAACTAGAACGGCCCAGGGGAAAACTACTCATACCGTTGTAATGGGGCGAGTTTCTACTTTCAGATGCAACAGAAACTTTGCGGATTGGTCAATCCGTTCGCGAGATATGGCAGTTTTGAGGTAAGAAACGCTTGAGAAACTCCAAATTTTCGCAGTTCTGATGCTCGAAACGAATAACTAGAACGGTCTAGAGGAAAACTACTCATACCGTTGTAATGGGGCTAGTTTCTACTTTCAGATGCAACAGAAACTTTTCTGATTGGTCAATCCGTTCGCGAGATATGGCAGTTTTGAGGTAAGAAACGCTTGAGAAACTCCAAATTTTCGCAGTTCTGATGCTCGAAACGAATAACTAGAACGGCCTAGGGGAAAACTACTCATACCGTTGTAATGGGGCTAGTTTCTATTTTCAGATGCAACAGAGATTTTTCAGATTGGTCAATCCGTTCGCGAGATATGGCAGTTTTGAGTTAAGAAACGCTTGAGAAACTCCAAATTTTCGCAGTTCTGATGCTCGAAACGAATAACTAGAACGGCCTAGGTGAAAACTACTCATACCGTTGTAATGGGGCTAGTTTCTACTTTCAGATGCAACAGAAACTTTGCGGATTGGTCAATCCGTTCGCGAGATATGGCAGTTTTGAGGTAAGAAACGCTTGAGAAACTCCAAATTTTCGCAGTTCTGATGCTCGAAACGAATAACTAGAACGGTCTAGGGGAAAACTACTCATACCGTTGTAATGGGGCTAGTTTCTACTTTCAGATGCAACAGAGACTTTCCGGATTGGTCAATCCGTTCGCGAGATATGGCAGTTTTGAGGTAAGAAACGCTTGAGAAACTCCAAATTTTCGCAGTTCTGATGCTCGAAACGAATAACTAGAACGGTCTAGAGGAAAACTACTCATACCGTTGTAATGGGGCTAGTTTCTACTTTCAGATGCAACAGAAACTTTGCGGATTGATCAATCCGTTCGCGAGATATGGCAGTTTTGAGGTAAGAAACGCTTGAGAAACTCCAAATTTTCGCAGTTCTGATGCTCGAAACGAATAACTAGAACGGCCCAGGGGAAAACTACTCATACCGTTGTAATGGGGCGAGTTTCTACTTTCAGATGCAACAGAAACTTTGCGGATTGGTCAATCCGTTCGCGAGATATGGCAGTTTTGAGGTAAGAAACGCTTGAGAAACTCCAAATTTTCGCAGTTCTGATGCTCGAAACGAATAACTAGAACGGTCTAGAGGAAAACTACTCATACCGTTGTAATGGGGCTAGTTTCTACTTTCAGATGCAACAGAAACTTTTCTGATTGGTCAATCCGTTCGCGAGATATGGCAGTTTTGAGGTAAGAAACGCTTGAGAAACTCCAAATTTTCGCAGTTCTGATGCTCGAAACGAATAACTAGAACGGCCTAGGTGAAAACTACTCATACCGTTGTAATGGGGCTAGTTTCTACTTTCAGATGCAACAGAAACTTTGCGGATTGGTCAATCCGTTCGCGAGATATGGCAGTTTTGAGGTAAGAAACGCTTGAGAAACTCCAAATTTTCGCAGTTCTGATGCTCGAAACGAATAACTAGAACGGTCTAGGGGAAAACTACTCATACCGTTGTAATGGGGCTAGTTTCTACTTTCAGATGCAACAGAGACTTTCCGGATTGGTCAATCCGTTCGCGAGATATGGCAGTTTTGAGGTAAGAAACGCTTGAGAAACTCCAAATTTTCGCAGTTCTGATGCTCGAAACGAATAACTAGAACGGTCTAGGGGAAAACTACTCATACCGTTGTAATGGGGCTAGTTTCTACTTTCAGATGCAACAGAAACTTTGCGGATTGGTCAATCCGTTCGCGAGATATGGCAGTTTTGAGGTAAGAAACGCTTGAGAAACTCCAAATTTTCGCAGTTCTGATGCTCGAAACGAATAACTAGAACGGTCTAGGGGAAAACTACTCATACCGTTGTAATGGGGCTAGTTTCTACTTTCAGATGCAACAGAAACTTTTCTGATTGGTCAATCCGTTCGCGAGATATGGCAGTTTTGAGGTAAGAAACGCTTGAGAAACTCCAAATTTTCGCAGTTCTGATGCTCGAAACGAATAACTAGAACGGTCTAGAGGAAAACTACTCATACCGTTGTAATGGGGCTAGTTTCTACTTTCAGATGCAACAGAAACTTTTCTGATTGGTCAATCCGTTCGCGAGATATGGCAGTTTTGAGGTAAGAAACGCTTGAGAAACTCCAAATTTTCGCAGTTCTGATGCTCGAAACGAATAACTAGAACGGCCTAGGGGAAAACTACTCATACCGTTGTAATGGGGCTAGTTTCTACTTTCAGATGCAACAGAGATTTTTCAGATTGGTCAATCCGTTCGCGAGATATGGCAGTTTTGAGTTAAGAAACGCTTGAGAAACTCCAAATTTTCGCAGTTCTGATGCTCGAAACGAATAACTAGAACGGCCTAGGTGAAAACTAGTCATACCGTTGTAATGGGGCTAGTTTCTACTTTCAGATGCAACAGAAACTTTGCGGATTGGTCAATCCGTTCGCGAGATATGGCAGTTTTGAGGTAAGAAACGCTTGAGAAACTCCAAATTTTCGCAGTTCTGATGCTCGAAACGAATAACTAGAACGGTCTAGGGGAAAACTACTCATACCGTTGTAATGGGGCTAGTTTCTACTTTCAGATGCAACAGAGACTTTCCGGATTGGTCAATCCGTTCGCGAGATATGGCAGTTTTGAGGTAAGAAACGCTTGAGAAACTCCAAATTTTCGCAGTTCTGATGCTCGAAACGAATAACTAGAACGGTCTAGGGGAAAACTACTCATACCGTTGTAATGGGGATAGTTTCTACTTTCAGATGCAACAGAAACTTTGCGGATTGGTCAATCCGTTCGCGAGATATGGCAGTTTTGAGGTAAGAAACGCTTGAGAAACTCCAAATTTTCGCAGTTCTGATGCTCGAAACGAATAACTAGAACGGCCTAGGGGAAAACTACTCATACCGTTGTAATGGGGCTAGTTTCTACTTTCAGATGCAACAGAGATTTTTCAGATTGGTCAATCCGTTCGCGAGATATGGCAGTTTTGAGTTAAGAAACGCTTGAGAAACTCCAAATTTTCGCAGTTCTGATGCTCGAAACGAATAACTAGAACGGCCCAGGGGAAAACTACTCATACCGTTGTAATGGGGCGAGTTTCTACTATCAGATGCAACAGAAACTTTGCGGATTGGTCAATCCGTTCGCAAGATATGGCAGTTTTGAGGTAAGAAACGCTTGAGAAACTCCAAATTTTCGCAGTTCTGATGCTCGAAACGAATAACTAGAACGGTCTAGAGGAAAACTACTCATACCGTTGTAATGGGGCTAGTTTCTACTTTCAGATGCAACAGAAACTTTTCTGATTGGTCAATCCGTTCGCGAGATATGGCAGTTTTGAGGTAAGAAACGCTTGAGAAACTCCAAATTTTCGCAGTTCTGATGCTCGAAACGAATAACTAGAACGGCCTAGGGGAAAACTACTCATACCGTTGTAATGGGGCTAGTTTCTATTTTCAGATGCAACAGAGATTTTTCAGATTGGTCAATCCGTTCGCGAGATATGGCAGTTTTGAGTTAAGAAACGCTTGAGAAACTCCAAATTTTCGCAGTTCTGATGCTCGAAACGAATAACTAGAACGGCCTAGGTGAAAACTACTCATACCGTTGTAATGGGGCTAGTTTCTACTTTCAGATGCAACAGAAACTTTGCGGATTGGTCAATCCGTTCGCGAGATATGGCAGTTTTGAGGTAAGAAACGCTTGAGAAACTCCAAATTTTCGCAGTTCTGATGCTCGAAACGAATAACTAGAACGGTCTAGGGGAAAACTACTCATACCGTTGTAATGGGGCTAGTTTCTACTTTCAGATGCAACAGAAACTTTGCGGATTGGTCAATCCGTTCGCGAGATATGGCAGTTTTGAGGTAAGAAACGCTTGAGAAACTCCAAATTTTCGCAGTTCTGATGCTGGAAACGAATAACTAGAACGGTCTAGAGGAAAACTACTCATACCGTTGTAATGGGGCTAGTTTCTACTTTCAGATGCAACAGAAACTTTTCTGATTGGTCAATCCGTTCGCGAGATATGGCAGTTTTGAGGTAAGAAACGCTTGAGAAACTCCAAATTTTCGCAGTTCTGATGCTCGAAACGAATAACTAGAACGGTCTAGGGGAAAACTACTCATACCGTTGTAATGGGGCTAGTTTCTACTTTCAGATGCAACAGAGACTTTCCGGATTGGTCAATCCGTTCGCGAGATATAGCAGTTTTGAGGTAAGAAACGCTTGAGAAACTCCAAATTTTCGCAGTTCTGATGCTCGAAACGAATAACTAGAACGGTCTAGGGGAAAACTACTCACACCGTTGTAATGGGGATAGTTTCTACTTTCAGATGCAACAGAAACTTTGCGGATTGGTCAATCCGTTCGCGAGATATGGCAGTTTTGAGGTAAGAAACGCTTGAGAAACTCCAAATTTTCGCAGTTCTGATGCTCGAAACGAATAACTAGAACGGCCTAGGGGAAAACTACTCATACCGTTGTAATGGGGCTAGTTTCTACTTTCAGATGCAACAGAGATTTTTCAGATTGGTCAATCCGTTCGCGAGATATGGCAGTTTTGAGTTAAGAAACGCTTGAGAAACTCCAAATTTTCGCAGTTCTGATGCTCGAAACGAATAACTAGAACGGTCTAGGGGAAAACTACTCATACCGTTGTAATGGGGCTAGTTTCTACTTTCAGATGCAACAGAGACTTTCCGGATTGGTCAATCCGTTCGCGAGATATGGCAGTTTTGAGGTAAGAAACGCTTGAGAAACTCCAAATTTTCGCAGTTCTGATGCTCGAAACGAATAACTAGAACGGTCTAGGGGAAAACTACTCATACCGTTGTAATGGGGCTAGTTTCTACTTTCAGATGCAACAGAAACTTTTCGGATTGGTCAATCCGTTCGCGAGATATGGCTGTTTTGAGGTAAGAAACGCTTGAGAAACTCCAAATTTTCGCAGTTCTGATGCTCGAAACGAATTACTAGAACGGCCTAGGGGAAAACTACTCATACCGTTGTAATGGGGCTAGTTTCTACTTTCAGATGCAACAGAAACTTTTCTGATTGGTCAATCCGTTCGCGAGATATGGCAGTTTTGAGGTAAGAAACGCTTGAGAAACTCCAAATTTTCGCAGTTCTGATGCTCGAAACGAATAACTAGAACGGCCTAAGGAAAACTACTCATACCATTGTAATGGGGCTAGATTCTACTTTCAGATGCAACAGAAACTTTGCGGATTGGTCAATCCGTTCGCGAGATATGGCACTTTTGAGGTAAGAAACGCTTGAGAAACTCAAAATTTTCGCAGTTCTGATGCTCGAAACGAATAACTAGAACGGTCTAGGGGAAAACTACTCATACCGTTGTAATGGGGCTAGTTTCTACTTTCAGATGCAACAGAAACTTTGCGGATTGGTCAATCCGTTCGCGAGATATGGCAGTTTTGAGGTAAGAAACGCTTGAGAAACTCCAAATTTTCGCAGTTCTGATGCTCGAAACGAATAACTAGAACGGCCCAGGGGAAAACTACTCATACCGTTGTAATGGGGCGAGTTTCTACTTTCAGATGCAACAGAAACTTTGCGGATTGGTCAATCCGTTCGCGAGATATGGCAGTTTTGAGGTAAGAAACGCTTGAGAAACTCCAAATTTTCGCAGTTCTGATGCTCGAAACGAATAACTAGAACGGTCTAGAGGAAAACTACTCATACCGTGGAAATGGGGCGAGTTTCTACTTTCAGATGCAACAGAAATTTTGCGGATTGGTCAATCCGTTCGCGAGATATGGCAGTTTGGAGGTAAGAAACGCTTGAGAAACTCAAAATTTTCGCAGTTCCGATGCTCGAAACGAATAACTAGAACGGCTTGGGGGAAAAGTACGCATACCGTTGTAATCGGGCGAGTTTCTACTTTCAGATGCAACAGAAATTTTGCGGATTGGTCAATCCGTTCGCGAGATATGGCAGTTTGGAGGTAAGAAGCGCTTGAGAAACTCAACAGTTTCGCAGTTCTGATGCTCGAAACGAATAACTAGAACGGCTTGGGGGAAAAGTACGCATACCGTTGTAATCGGGCGAGTTTCTACTTTCAGACGCAACAGAAATTTTGCGGATTCGTCAATCCGTTCGCGAGATATGGCAGTTTGGGGGTAAGAAACGGTTGAGGAACTCAAAATTTTCGTAGCTCTGATGCGCGAAACGAATACCTCGAATGGCCTAGGGGAAAACTACACATACCGTTGTAATCGGGCGAGTTTCTACTTTCAGACGCAACAGAAATTTTGCGGATTGGTCAATCCGTTCGCGAGATATGGCAGTTTGGAGGTAAGAAACGCTTGAGAAGCTCAAAATTTTCGCAGTTCTGATGCTCGAAACGAATAACTAGAACGGCCTAGGGGAAAAGTACGCATACCGTTGTAATCGGGCGAGTTTCTACTTTCAGATGCAACAGAAACTTTGCGGATTTGTCAATCCGTTCGCGAGATATGGCAGTTTGGATGTAAGAAACGCATGAGAAACTCAAAATATTCGCAGTTCTGACGCTCGAAACGAATAACTAGAACGCCTAGGGGAAAAGTACGCATACCGTTGTAATCGGGCGAGTTTCTATTATACTTTCAGATGCAACAGAAATTTTGCGGATTGGTCAATCCGTTCGCGAGATATGGCAGTTTGGAGGTAAGAAACGCTTGAGAAGCTCAAAATTTTCGCAGTTCTGATGCTCGAAACGAATAACTAGAACGGCCTAGGGGAAAAGTACGCATACCGTTGTAATCGGGCGAGTTTCTACTTTCAGATGCAACAGAAACTTTGCGGATTTGTCAATCCGTTCGCGAGATATGGCAGTTTGGATGTAAGAAACGCATGAGAAACTCAAAATTTTCGCAGTTCTGATGCTCGAAACTAATAACAAGAACGGCCTAGGGGAAAACTACTCATACCGTTGTAATCGGGCGAGTTTCTACTTTCAGATGCAACAGAAATTTTGCGGATTGGTCAATCCGTTCGCGAGATATGGCAGTTTTGAGGTAAGAAATGCTTGAAAGACTCAAAATTTTCGCAGTTCTGATGCTCGAAACGAATAACTAGAACGGCCGAGGGGAAAACTACTCATACCGTTGTAATCGGGCGAGTTTCTACTTTCAGATGCAACAGAAATTTTGCGGATTGGTCAATCCGTTCGCGAGATATGGCAGTTTTGAGGTAAGAAACGCTTGAAAAACTCAAAATTTTCGCAGTTCTGATGCTCGAAAGTAATAACTAGAACGGCCTAGGGGAAAACTACTCATACCGTTCTAATGGAGCGGGTTTCTACTTTCAGATGCAACAGAAATTTTGCGGATTGGACAATCCGTTCGCGAGAGATGGCAGTTTTGGTGTAAGAAATGCTTGAAAAACTCAAAATTTTCGCAGTTCTGATGCTCGAAACTAATAACTAGAACGGCCTAGGGGAAATCTACTCATACCGTTCTAATCGAGCGGGTTTCTACTTTCAGATGCAACAGAAATTTTGCGGATTGGACAATCCGTTCGCGAGAGATGGCAGTTTTGGTGTAAGAAATGCTTGAAAAACTCAAAATTTTCGCAGTTCTGATGCTCGAAACTAATAACTAGAACGGCCTAGGGGAAAACTACTCATACCGTTGTAATCGGGCGAGTTTCTATTATACGTTCAGATGCAACAGAAATTTTGCGGATTGGTCAATCCGTTCGCGAGATATGGCAGTTTTGAGGTAAGAAACGCTTGAAAAACTCAAAATTTTCGCAGTTCTGATGCTCGAAACTAATAAAAAGAACGGCCTAGGGGAAAACTACTCATACCGTTGTAATCGGGCGAGTTTCTATTATACTTTCAGATGCAACAGAAATTTTGCGGATTGGTCAATCCGTTCGCGAGATATGGCAGTTTTGATGTAAGAAACGCTTGAAAAACTCAAAATTTTCGCAGTTCTGATGCTCGAAACGAATAACTAGAACGGCCTAGGGGAAAACTACTCATACCTTTGTAATCGGGCGAGTTTCTACTTTCAGATGCAACAGAAATTTTGCGGATTGGTCAATCCGTTCGCGAGATATGGCAGTTTTGAGGTAAGAAACGCTTGAAAAACTAAAAATTTTCCATGTTCTGACGCTCGAAACTAATAACTAGAACGGCCTAGGGGAAAACTACTCATACCGTTGTAATCGGGCGAGTTTCTACTTTCAGATGCAACAGAAATTTTGCGGATTGGTCAATCCGTTCGCGAGATATGGCAGTTTTGAGGTAAGAAACGCTTGAAAAACACAAAATTTTCGCAGTTCTGATGCCCGAAACTAATAACTAGAACGGCCTAGGGGAAAACTACTCATACCGTTCTAATGGAGCGGGTTTCTACTTTCAGATGCAACAGAAATTTTGCGGATTAGACAATCCGTTCGTGAGAGATGGCAGTTTTGATGTAAGAAATGCTTGAAAAACTCAAAATTTTCGCAGTTCTGATGCTCGAAACTAATAACTAGAACGGCCTAGGGGAAATCTACTCATACCGTTCTAATCGAGCGGGTTTCTACTTTCAGATGCAACAGAAATTTTGCGGATTGGACAATCCGTTCGCGAGAGATGGCAGTTTTGGTGTAAGAAATGCTTGAAAAACTCAAAATTTTCGCAGTTCTGATGCTCGAAACTAATAACTAGAACGGCCTAGGGGAAAACTACTCATACCGTTGTAATCGGGCGAGTTTCTATTATACGTTCAGATGCAACAGAAATTTTGCGGATTGGTCAATCCGTTCGCGAGATATGGCAGTTTTGAGGTAAGAAACGCTTGAAAAACTCAAAATTTTCGCAGTTCTGATGCTCGAAACTAATAACAAGAACGGCCTAGGGGAAAACTACTCATACCGTTGTAATCGGGCGAGTTTCTATTATACTTTCAGATGCAACAGAAATTTTGCGAATTGGTCAATCCGTTCGCGAGATATGGCAGTTTTGAGGTAAGAAACGCTTGATAAACTCAAAATTTTCGCAGTTCTGATGCTCGAAACGAATAACTAGAACGGCCTAGGGGAAAACTACTCATACCTTTGTAATCGGGCGAGATTCTACTTTCAGATGCAACAGAAATTTTGCGGATTGGTCAATCCGTTCGCGAGATATGGCCGTTTTGAGGTAAGAAACGCTTGAAAAACTCAAAATTTTCGCAGTTCTGATGCTCGAAACTAATAACAAGAACGGCCTAGGGGAAAACTACTCATACCGTTGTAATCGGGCGAGTTTCTACTTTCAGATGCAACAGAAATTTTGCGGATTGGTCAATCCGTTCGCGAGATATGGCAGTTTTGAGGTAAGAAATGCTTGAAAGACTCAAAATTTTCGCAGTTCTGATGCTCGAAACGAATAACTAGAACGGCCGAGGGGAAAACTACTCATACCGTTGTAATCGGGCGAGTTTCTACTTTCAGATGCAACAGAAATTTTGCGGATTGGTCAATCCGTTCGCGAGATATGGCAGTTTTGAGGTAAGAAACGCTTGAAAAACTCAAAATTTTCGCAGTTCTGATGCTCGAAAGTAATAACTAGAACGGCCTAGGGGAAAACTACTCATACCGTTCTAATGGAGCGGGTTTCTACTTTCAGATGCAACAGAAATTTTGCGGATTGGACAATCCGTTCGCGAGATATGGCAGTTTTGGTGTAAGAAACGCTTGAAAAACTCTAAATTTTCGCAGTTCTGATGCTCGAAACTAATAACTAGAACGGCCTAGGGGAAAACTACTCATACCGTTCTAATCGAGTGAGTATCTACTTTCAGATGCAACAGAAATTTTGCGGATTGGTCAATCCGTTCGCGAGATATGGCAGTTTTGAGGTAAGAAACGCTTGAAAAACTCTAAATGTTCGCAGTTCTGATGCTCGAAACTAATAACTAGAACGGCCTAGGGGAAAACTACTCATACCGTTGTAATCGGGCGAGTTTCTACTTTCAGATACAACAGAAATTTTGCGGATTGGTCAATCCGTTCGCGAGATATGGCAGTTTTGAGGTAAGAAACGCTTGAAAAACTCAAAATTTTCGCAGTTCTGATGCTCGAAACTAATAACTAGAACGGCCTAGGGGAAAACTACTCATACCGTTCTAATCGAGTGAGTATCTACTTTCAGATGCAACAGAAATTTTGCGGATTGGTCAATCCGTTCGCGAGATATGGCAGTTTTGAGGTAAGAAACGCTTGATAAACTCAAAATTTTCGCAGTTCTGGTGCTCGAAACGAATAACTAGAACGGCCTAGGGGAAAACTACTCATACCTTTGTAATCGGGCGAGATTCTACTTTCAGATGCAACAGAAATTTTGCGGATTGGTCAATCCGTTCGCGAGATATGGCCGTTTTGAGGTAAGAAACGCTTGAAAAACTCAAAATTTTCGCAGTTCTGATGCTCGAAACTAATAACAAGAACGGCCTAGGGGAAAACTACTCATACCGTTGTAATCGGGCGAGTTTCTACTTTCAGATGCAACAGAAATTTTGCGGATTGGTCAATCCGTTCGCGAGATATGGCAGTTTTGAGGTAAGAAATGCTTGAAAGACTCAAAATTTTCGCAGTTCTGATGCTCGAAACGAATAACTAGAACGGCCGAGGGGAAAACTACTCATACCGTTGTAATCGGGCGAGTTTCTACTTTCAGATGCAACAGAAATTTTGCGGATTGGTCAATCCGTTCGCGAGATATGGCAGTTTTGAGGTAAGAAACGCTTGAAAAACTCAAAATTTTCGCAGTTCTGATGCTCGAAAGTAATAACTAGAACGGCCTAGGGGAAAACTACTCATACCGTTCTAATGGAGCGGGTTTCTACTTTCAGATGCAACAGAAATTTTGCGGATTGGACAATCCGTTCGCGAGAGATGGCAGTTTTGGTGTAAGAAATGCTTGAAAAACTCAAAATTTTCGCAGTTCTGATTCTCGAAACTAATAACTAGAACGGCCTAGGGGAAATCTACTCGTACCGTTCTAATCGAGCGGGTTTCTACTTTCAGATGCAACAGAAATTTTGCGGATTGGACAATCCGTTCGCGAGAGATGGCAGTTTTGGTGTAAGAAATGCTTGAAAAACTCAAAATTTTCGCAGTTCTGATGCTCGAAACTAATAACTAGAACGGCCTAGGGGAAAACTACTCATACCGTTGTAATCGGGCGAGTTTCTATTATACGTTCAGATGCAACAGAAATTTTGCGGATTGGTTAATCCGTTCGCGAGATATGGCAGTTTTGAGGTAAGAAACGCTTGAAAAACTCAAAATTTTCGCAGTTCTGATGCTCGAAACTAATAACAAGAACGGCCTAGGGGAAAACTACTCATACCGTTGTAATCGGGCGAGTTTCTATTATACTTTCAGATGCAACAGAAATTTTGCGGATTGGTCAATCCGTTCGCGAGATATGGCAGTTTTGATGTAAGAAACGCTTGAAAAACTCAAAATTTTCGCAGTTCTGATGCTCGAAACGAATAACTAGAACGGCCTAGGGGAAAACTACTCATACCGTTGTAATCGGGCGAGTTTCTACTTTCAGATGCAACAGAAATTTTGCGGATTGGTCAATCCGTTCGCGAGATATGGCAGTTTTGAGGTAAGAAACGCTTGAAAAACTCAAAATTTTCGCAGTTCTGATGCTCGAAAGTAATAACTAGAACGGCCTAGGGGAAAACTACTCATACCGTTCTAATGGAGCGGGTTTCTACTTTCAGATGCAACAGAAATTTTGCGGATTGGACAATCCGTTCGCGAGAGATGGCAGTTTTGGTGTAAGAAATGCTTGAAAAACTCAAAATTTTCGCAGTTCTGATGCTCGAAACTAATAACTAGAACGGCCTAGGGGAAATCTACTCATACCGTTCTAATCGAGCGGGTTTCTACTTTCAGATGCAACAGAAATTTTGCGGATTGGACAATCCGTTCGCGAGAGATGGCAGTTTTGGTGTAAGAAATGCTTGAAAAACTCAAAATTTTCGCAGTTCTGATGCTCGAAACTAATAACTAGAACGGCCTAGGGGAAAACTACTCATACCGTTGTAATCGGGCGAGTTTCTATTATACGTTCAGATGCAACAGAAATTTTGCGGATTGGTCAATCCGTTCGCGAGATATGGCAGTTTTGAGGTAAGAAACGCTTGAAAAACTCAAAATTTTCGCAGTTCTGATGCTCGAAACTAATAACAAGAACGGCCTAGGGGAAAACTACTCATACCGTTGTAATCGGGCGAGTTTCTATTATACTTTCAGATGCAACAGAAATTTTGCGGATTGGTCAATCCGTTCGCGAGATATGGCAGTTTTGATGTAAGAAACGCTTGAAAAACTCAAAATATTCGCAGTTCTGATGCTCGAAACGAATAACTAGAACGGCCTAGGGGAAAACTACTCATACCTTTGTAATCGGGCGAGTTTCTACTTTCAGATGCAACAGAAATTTTGCGGATTGGTCAATCCGTTCGCGAGATATGGCAGTTTTGAGGTAAGAAACGCTTGAAAAACTAAAAATTTTCCATGTTCTGACGCTCGAAACTAATAACTAGAACGGCCTAGGGGAAAACTACTCATACCGTTGTAATCGGGCGAGTTTCTACTTTCAGATGCAACAGAAATTTTGCGGATTGGTCAATCCGTTCGCGAGATATGGCAGTTTTGAGGTAAGAAACGCTTGAAAAACTCAAAATTTTCGCAGTTCTGATGCCCGAAACTAATAACTAGAACGGCCTAGGGGAAAACTACTCATACCGTTCTAATCGAGTGAGTATCTACTTTCAGATGCAACAGAAATTTTGCGGATTTGTCAATCCGTTCGCGAGATATTGCAGTTTTGAGGTAAGAAACGCTTGATAAACTCAAAATTTTCGCAGTTCTGATGCTCGAAACGAATAACTAGAACGGCCTAGGGGAAAACTACTCATACCTTTGTAATCGGGCGAGATTCTACTTTCAGATGCAACAGAAATTTTGCGGATTGGTCAATCCGTTCGCGAGATATGGCCGTTTTGAGGTAAGAAACGCTTGAAAAACTCAAAATTTTCGCAGTTCTGATGCTCGAAACTAATAACAAGAACGGCCTAGGGGAAAACTACTCATACCGTTGTAATCGGGCGAGTTTCTACTTTCAGATGCAACAGAAATTTTGCGGATTGGTCAATCCGTTCGCGAGATATGGCAGTTTTGAGGTAAGAAATGCTTGAAAGACTCAAAATTTTCGCAGTTCTGATGCTCGAAACGAATAACTAGAACGGCCGAGGGGAAAACTACTCATACCGTTGTAATCGGGCGAGTTTCTACTTTCAGATGCAACAGAAATTTTGCGGATTGGTCAATCCGTTCGCGAGATATGGCAGTTTTGAGGTAAGAAACGCTTGAAAAACTCAAAATTTTCGCAGTTCTGATGCTCGAAAGTAATAACTAGAACGGCCTAGGGGAAAACTACTCATACCGTTCTAATGGAGCGGGTTTCTACTTTCAGATGCAACAGAAATTTTGCGGATTAGACAATCCGTTCGTGAGAGATGGCAGTTTTGGTGTAAGAAATGCTTGAAAAACTCAAAATTTTCGCAGTTCTGATGCTCGAAACTAATAACAAGAACGGCCTAGGGGAAAACTACTCATACCGTTGTAATCGGGCGAGTTTCTATTATACTTTCAGATGCAACAGAAATTTTGCGGATTGGTCAATCCGTTCGCGAGATATGACAGTTTTGAGGTAAGAAACGCTTGAAAAACTAAAAATTTTCGCAGTTCTGATGCTCGAAACTAATAACAAGAACGGCCTAGGGGAAAACTACTCATACCGTTGTAATCGGGCGAGTTTCTATTATACTTTCAGATGCAACAGAAATTTTGCGGATTGGTCAATCCGTTCGCGAGATATGACAGTTTTGAGGTAAGAAACGCTTGAAAAACTCAAAATTTTCGCAGTTCTGATGCTCGAAACTAATAACTAGAACGGCCTAGGGGAAAACTACTCATACCGTTGTAATCGGGCGAGTTTCTACTTTCAGATGCAACAGAAATTTTGCGGATTGGTCAATCCGTTCGCGAGATATGGCAGTTTTGAGGTAAGAAACGCTTGAAAAACTCAAAATTGTCGCAGTTCTGATGCTCGAAACTAATAACTAGAACGGCCTAGGGGAAAGCTACTCATACCGTTGTAATCGGGCGAGTTTCTACTTTCAGATGCAACAGAAATTTTGCGGATTGGTCAATCCGTTCGCGAGATATGGCAGTTTTGAGGTAAGAAACGCTTGATAAACTCAAAATTTTCGCAGTTCTGATGCTCGAAACTAATAACTAGAACGGCCTAGGGGAAATCTACTCATACCGTTCTAATCGAGCGGGTTTCTACTTTCAGATGCAACAGAAATTTTGCGGATTGGACAATCCGTTCGCGAGAGATGGCAGTTTTGGTGTAAGAAATGCTTGAAAAACTCAAAATTTTCGCAGTTCTGATGCTCGAAACTAATAACAAGAACGGCCTAGGGGAAAACTACTCATACCGTTGTAATCGGGCGAGTTTCTATTATACGTTCAGATGCAACAGAAATTATGCGGATTGGTCAATCCGTTCGCGAGATATGGCAGTTTTGAGGTAAGAAACGCTTGAAAAACTCAAAATTTTCGCAGTTCTGATGCTCGAAACTAATAACAAGAACGGCCTAGGGGAAAACTACTCATACCGTTGTAATCGGGCGAGTTTCTATTATACTTTCAGATGCAACAGAAATTTTGCGGATTGGTCAATCCGTTCGCGAGATATGGCAGTTTTGATGTAAGAAACGCTTGAAAAACTCAAAATTTTCGCAGTTCTGATGCTCGAAACGAATAACTAGAACGGCCTAGGGGAAAACTACTCATACCTTTGTAATCGGGCGAGTTTCTACTTTCAGATGCAACAGAAATTTTGCGGATTGGTCAATCCGTTCGCGAGATATGGCAGTTTTGAGGTAAGAAACGCTTGAAAAACTCAAAATTGTCGCAGTTCTGATGCTCGAAACTAATAACTAGAACGGCCTAGGGGAAAGCTACTCATACCGTTGTAATCGGGCGAGTTTCTACTTTCAGATGCAACAGAAATTTTGCGGATTGGTCAATCCGTTCGCGAGATATGGCAGTTTTGAGGAAAGAAACGCTTGAAAAACTCAAAATTTTCGCAGTTCTGATGCTCGAAACGAATAACTAGAACGGCCTAGGGGAGAACTACTCACGCCGTTGTAATCGGGCGAGTTTCTACTTTCAGATGCAACAGAAATTTTGCGGATTGGTCAATCCGTTCGCGAGATATGGCAGTTTTGAGGTAAGAAACGCTTGATAAACTCAAAATTTTCGCAGTTCTGATGCTCGAAACTAATAACTAGAACGGCCTAGGGGAAATCTACTCATACCGTTCTAATCGAGCGGGTTTCTACTTTCAGATGCAACAGAAATTTTGCGGATTGGACAATCCGTTCGCGAGAGATGGCAGTTTTGGTGTAAGAAATGCTTGAAAAACTCAAAATTTTCGCAGTTCTGATGCTCGAAACTAATAACTAGAACGGCCTAGGGGAAAACTACTCATACCGTTGTAATCGGGCGAGTTTCTATTATACGTTCAGATGCAACAGAAATTTTGCGGATTGGTCAATCCGTTCGCGAGATATGGCAGTTTTGAGGTAAGAAACGCTTGAAAAACTCAAAATTTTCGCAGTTCTGATGCTCGAAACTAATAACAAGAACGGCCTAGGGGAAAACTACTCATACCGTTGTAATCGGGCGAGTTTCTATTATACTTTCAGATGCAACAGAAATTTTGCGGATTGGTCAATCCGTTCGCGAGATATGGCAGTTTTGATGTAAGAAACGCTTGAAAAACTCAAAATTTTCGCAGTTCTGATGCTCGAAACGAATAACTAGAACGGCCTAGGGGAAAACTACTCATACCTTTGTAATCGGGCGAGTTTCTACTTTCAGATGCAACAGAAATTTTGCGGATTGGTCAATCCGTTCGCGAGATATGGCAGTTTTGAGGTAAGAAACGCTTGAAAAACTAAAAATTTTCGCAGTTCTGATGCCCGAAACTAATAACTAGAACGGCCTAGGGGAAAACTACTCATACCGTTCTAATCGAGTGAGTATCTACTTTCAGATGCAACAGAAATTTTGCGGATTGGTCAATCCGTTCGCGAGATATTGCAGTTTTGAGGTAAGAAACGCTTGATAAACTCAAAATTTTCGCAGTTCTGATGCTCGAAACTAATAACTAGAACGGCCTAGGGGAAAACTACTCATACCGTTGTAATCGGGCGAGTTTCTACTTTCAGATGCAACAGAAATTTTGCGGATTGGTGAATCCGTTCGCGAGATATGGCAGTTTTGAGGTAAGAAACGCTTGGAAAACTCAAAATTGTCGCAGTTCTGATGCTCGAAACTAATAACTAGAACGGCCTAGGGGAAAGCTACTCATACCGTTGTAATCGGGCGAGTTTCTACTTTCAGATGCAACAGAAATTTTGCGGATTGGTCAATCCGTTCGCGAGATATGGCAGTTTTGAGGAAAGAAACGCTTGAAAAACTCAAAATTTTCGCAGTTCTGATGCTCGAAACGAATAACTAGAACGTCCTAGGGGAGAACTACTCACGCCGTTGTAATCGGGCGAGTTTCTACTTTCAGATGCAACAGAAATTTTGCGGATTGGTCAATCCGTTCGCGAGATATGGCAGTTTTGAGGTAAGAAATGCTTGAAAAACTCAAAATTTTCGCAGTTCTGATGCTCGAAAGTAATAACTAGAACGGCCTAGGGGAAAACTACCCATACCGTTCTAATGGAGCGGGTTTCTACTTTCAGATGCAACAGAAACTTTGCGGATTAGACAATCCGTTCGTGAGAGATGGCAGTTTTGGTGTAAGAAATGCTTGAAAAACTCAAAATTTTCGCAGTTCTGATGCTCGAAACTAATAACTAGAACGGCCTAGGGGAAATCTACTCATACCGTTCTAATCGAGCGGGTTTCTACTTTCAGATGCAACAGAAATTTTGCGGATTGGACAATCCGTTCGCGAGAGATGGCAGTTTTGGTGTAAGAAATGCTTGAAAAACTCAAAATTTTCGCAGTTCTGATGCTCGAAACTAATAACAAGAACGGCCTAGGGGAAAACTACTCATACCGTTGTAATCGGGCGAGTTTCTATTATACTTTCAGATGCAACAGAAATTTTGCGGATTGGTCAATCCGTTCGCGAGATATGACAGTTTTGAGGTAAGAAACGCTTGAAAAACTCAAAATTGTCGCAGTTCTGATGCTCGAAACTAATAACAAGAACGGCCTAGGGGAAAACTACTCATACCGTTGTAATCGGGCGAGTTTCTATTATACTTTCAGATGCAACAGAAATTTTGCGGATTGGTCAATCCGTTCGCGAGATATGACAGTTTTGAGGTAAGAAACGCTTGAAAAACTCAAAATTTTCGCAGTTCTGATGCTCGAAACTAATAACTAGAACGGCCTAGGGGAAAACTACTCATACCGTTGTAATCGGGCGAGTTTCTACTTTCAGATGCAACAGAAATTTTGCGGATTGGTCAATCCGTTCGCGAGATATGGCAGTTTTGAGGTAAGAAACGCTTGAAAAACTCAAAATTGTCGCAGTTCTGATGCTCGAAACTAATAACTAGAACGGCCTAGGGGAAAGCTACTCATACCGTTGTAATCGGGCGAGTTTCTACTTTCAGATGCAACAGAAATTTTGCGGATTGGTCAATCCGTTCGCGAGATATGGCAGTTTTGAGGTAAGAAACGCTTGATAAACTCAAAATTTTCGCAGTTCTGATGCTCGAAACTAATAACTAGAACGGCCTAGGGGAAATCTACTCATACCGTTCTAATCGAGCGGGTTTCTACTTTCAGATGCAACAGAAATTTTGCGGATTGGACAATCCGTTCGCGAGAGATGGCAGTTTTGGTGTAAGAAATGCTTGAAAAACTCAAAATTTTCGCAGTTCTGATGCTCGAAACTAATAACTAGAACGGCCTAGGGGAAAACTACTCATACCGTTGTAATCGGGCGAGTTTCTATTATACGTTCAGATGCAACAGAAATTATGCGGATTGGTCAATCCGTTCGCGAGATATGGCAGTTTTGAGGTAAGAAACGCTTGAAAAACTCAAAATTTTCGCAGTTCTGATGCTCGAAACTAATAACAAGAACGGCCTAGGGGAAAACTACTCATACCGTTGTAATCGGGCGAGTTTCTATTATACTTTCAGATGCAACAGAAATTTTGCGGATTGGTCAATCCGTTCGCGAGATATGGCAGTTTTGATGTAAGAAACGCTTGAAAAACTCAAAATTTTCGCAGTTCTGATGCTCGAAACGAATAACTAGAACGGCCTAGGGGAAAACTACTCATACCTTTGTAATCGGGCGAGTTTCTACTTTCAGATGCAACAGAAATTTTGCGGATTGGTCAATCCGTTCGCGAGATATGGCAGTTTTGAGGTAAGAAACGCTTGAAAAACTCAAAATTGTCGCAGTTCTGATGCTCGAAACTAATAACTAGAACGGCCTAGGGGAAAACTACTCATACCGTTGTAATGGGGCTAGTTTCTACTTTCAGATGCAACAGAAACTTTGCGGATTGGTCAATCCGTTCGCGAGATATGGCAGTTTTGAGGTAAGAAACGCTTGAGAAACTCAAAATTTTCGCAGTTCTGATGCTCGAAACGAATAACTAGAACGGTCTAGGGGAAAACTACTCATACCGTTGTAATGGGGCTAGATTCTACTTTCAGATGCAACAGAAACTTTGCGGATTGGTCAATCCGTTCGCGAGATATGACAGTTTTGAGGTAAGAAACGCTTGAAAAACTCAAAATTTTCGCAGTTCTGATGCTCGAAACTAATAACTAGAACGGCCTAGGGGAAAACTACTCATACCGTTGTAATCGGGCGAGTTTCTACTTTCAGATGCAACAGAAATTTTGCGGATTGGTCAATCCGTTCGCGAGATATGGCAGTTTTGAGGTAAGAAACGCTTGAAAAACTCAAAATTGTCGCAGTTCTGATGCTCGAAACTAATAACTAGAACGGCCTAGGGGAAAGCTACTCATACCGTTGTAATCGGGCGAGTTTCTACTTTCAGATGCAACAGAAATTTTGCGGATTGGTCAATCCGTTCGCGAGATATGGCAGTTTTGAGGTAAGAAACGCTTGATAAACTCAAAATTTTCGCAGTTCTGATGCTCGAAACTAATAACTAGAACGGCCTAGGGGAAATCTACTCATACCGTTCTAATCGAGCGGGTTTCTACTTTCAGATGCAACAGAAATTTTGCGGATTGGACAATCCGTTCGCGAGAGATGGCAGTTTTGGTGTAAGAAATGCTTGAAAAACTCAAAATTTTCGCAGTTCTGATGCTCGAAACTAATAACTAGAACGGCCTAGGGGAAAACTACTCATACCGTTGTAATCGGGCGAGTTTCTATTATACGTTCAGATGCAACAGAAATTATGCGGATTGGTCAATCCGTTCGCGAGATATGGCAGTTTTGAGGTAAGAAACGCTTGAAAAACTCAAAATTTTCGCAGTTCTGATGCTCGAAACTAATAACAAGAACGGCCTAGGGGAAAACTACTCATACCGTTGTAATCGGGCGAGTTTCTATTATACTTTCAGATGCAACAGAAATTTTGCGGATTGGTCAATCCGTTCGCGAGATATGGCAGTTTTGATGTAAGAAACGCTTGAAAAACTCAAAATTTTCGCAGTTCTGATGCTCGAAACGAATAACTAGAACGGCCTAGGGGAAAACTACTCATACCTTTGTAATCGGGCGAGTTTCTACTTTCAGATGCAACAGAAATTTTGCGGATTGGTCAATCCGTTCGCGAGATATGGCAGTTTTGAGGTAAGAAACGCTTGAAAAACTCAAAATTGTCGCAGTTCTGATGCTCGAAACTAATAACTAGAACGGCCTAGGGGAAAGCTACTCATACCGTTGTAATCGGGCGAGTTTCTACTTTCAGATGCAACAGAAATTTTGCGGATTGGTCAATCCGTTCGCGAGATATGGCAGTTTTGAGGAAAGAAACGCTTGAAAAACTCAAAATTTTCGCAGTTCTGATGCTCGAAACGAATAACTAGAACGGCCTAGGGGAGAACTACTCACGCCGTTGTAATCGGGCGAGTTTCTACTTTCAGATGCAACAGAAATTTTGCGGATTGGTCAATCCGTTCGCGAGATATGGCAGTTTTGAGGTAAGAAACGCTTGATAAACTCAAAATTTTCGCAGTTCTGATGCTCGAAACTAATAACTAGAACGGCCTAGGGGAAATCTACTCATACCGTTCTAATCGAGCGGGTTTCTACTTTCAGATGCAACAGAAATTTTGCGGATTGGACAATCCGTTCGCGAGAGATGGCAGTTTTGGTGTAAGAAATGCTTGAAAAACTCAAAATTTTCGCAGTTCTGATGCTCGAAACTAATAACTAGAACGGCCTAGGGGAAAACTACTCATACCGTTGTAATCGGGCGAGTTTCTATTATACGTTCAGATGCAACAGAAATTTTGCGGATTGGTCAATCCGTTCGCGAGATATGGCAGTTTTGAGGTAAGAAACGCTTGAAAAACTCAAAATTTTCGCAGTTCTGATGCTCGAAACTAATAACAAGAACGGCCTAGGGGAAAACTACTCATACCGTTGTAATCGGGCGAGTTTCTATTATACTTTCAGATGCAACAGAAATTTTGCGGATTGGTCAATCCGTTCGCGAGATATGGCAGTTTTGATGTAAGAAACGCTTGAAAAACTCAAAATTTTCGCAGTTCTGATGCTCGAAACGAATAACTAGAACGGCCTAGGGGAAAACTACTCATACCTTTGTAATCGGGCGAGTTTCTACTTTCAGATGCAACAGAAATTTTGCGGATTGGTCAATCCGTTCGCGAGATATGGCAGTTTTGAGGTAAGAAACGCTTGAAAAACTAAAAATTTTCGCAGTTCTGATGCCCGAAACTAATAACTAGAACGGCCTAGGGGAAAACTACTCATACCTTTCTAATCGAGTGAGTATCTACTTTCAGATGCAACAGAAATTTTGCGGATTGGTCAATCCGTTCGCGAGATATTGCAGTTTTGAGGTAAGAAACGCTTGATAAACTCAAAATTTTCGCAGTTCTGATGCTCGAAACTAATAACTAGAACGGCCTAGGGGAAAACTACTCATACCGTTGTAATCGGGCGAGTTTCTACTTTCAGATGCAACAGAAATTTTGCGGATTGGTCAATCCGTTCGCGAGATATGGCAGTTTTGAGGTAAGAAACGCTTGGAAAACTCAAAATTGTCGCAGTTCTGATGCTCGAAACTAATAACTAGAACGGCCTAGGGGAAAGCTACTCATACCGTTGTAATCGGGCGAGTTTCTACTTTCAGATGCAACAGAAATTTTGCGGATTGGTCAATCCGTTCGCGAGATATGGCAGTTTTGAGGAAAGAAACGCTTGAAAAACTCAAAATTTTCGCAGTTCTGATGCTCGAAACGAATAACTAGAACGGCCTAGGGGAGAACTACTCACGCCGTTGTAATCGGGCGAGTTTCTACTTTCAGATGCAACAGAAATTTTGCGGATTGGTCAATCCGTTCGCGAGATATGGCAGTTTTGAGGTAAGAAATGCTTGAAAAACTCAAAATTTTCGCAGTTCTGATGCTCGAAAGTAATAACTAGAACGGCCTAGGGGAAAACTACCCATACCGTTCTAATGGAGCGGGTTTCTACTTTCAGATGCAACAGAAATTTTGCGGATTAGACAATCCGTTCGTGAGAGATGGCAGTTTTGGTGTAAGAAATGCTTGAAAAACTCAAAATTTTCGCAGTTCTGATGCTCGAAACTAATAACTAGAACGGCCTAGGGGAAATCTACTCATACCGTTCTAATCGAGCGGGTTTCTACTTTCAGATGCAACAGAAATTTTGCGGATTGGACAATCCGTTCGCGAGAGATGGCAGTTTTGGTGTAAGAAATGCTTGGAAAACTCAAAATTTTCGCAGTTCTGATGCTCGAAAGTAATAACTTGAACGGCCTAGGGGAAAACTACTCATACCGTTCTAATGGAGCGGGTTTCTACTTTCAGATGCAACAGAAATTTTGCGGATTAGACAATCCGTTCGTGAGAGATGGCAGTTTTGGTGTAAGAAATGCTTGAAAAACTCAAAATTTTCGCAGTTCTGATGCTCGAAACTAATAACTAGAACGGCCTAGGGGAAAACTACTCATACCGTTGTAATCGGGCGAGTTTCTATTATACGTTCAGATGCAACAGAAATTTTGCGGATTGGTCAATCCGTTCGCGAGATATGGCAGTTTTGAGGTAAGAAACGCTTGAAAAACTCAAAATTTTCGCAGTTCTGATGCTCGAAACTAATAACAAGAACGGCCTAGGGGAAAACTACTCATACCGTTGTAATCGGGCGAGTTTCTATTATACTTTCAGATGCAACAGAAATTTTGCGGATCGGTCAATCCGTTCGCGAGATATGACAGTTTTGAGGTAAGAAACGCTTGAAAAACTCAAAATTTTCGCAGTTCTGATGCTCGAAACTAATAACTAGAACGGCCTAGGGGAAAACTACTCATACCGTTGTAATCGGGCGAGTTTCTACTTTCAGATGCAACAGAAATTTTGCGGATTGGTCAATCCGTTCGCGAGATATGGCGGTTTTGAGGTAAGAAACGCTTGAAAAACTCAAAATTGTCGCAGTTCTGATGCTCGAAACTAATAACTAGAACGGCCTAGGGGAAAGCTACTCATACCGTTGTAATCGGGCGAGTTTCTACTTTCAGATGCAACAGAAATTTTGCGGATTGGTCAATCCGTTCGCGAGATATGGCAGTTTTGAGGAAAGAAACGCTTGAAAAACTCAAAATTTTCGCAGTTCTGATGCTCGAAACGAATAACTAGAACGGCCTAGGGGAGAACTACTCACGCCGTTGTAATCGGGCGAGTTTCTACTTTCAGATGCAACAGAAATTTTGCGGATTGGTCAATCCGTTCGCGAGATATGGCAGTTTTGAGGTAAGAAACGCTTGATAAACTCAAAATTTTCGCAGTTCTGATGCTCGAAACGAATAACTAGAACGGCCTGGGGGAAAACTACTCATACCTTTGTAATCGGGCGAGTTTCTACTTTCAGATGCAACAGAAATTTTGCGGATTGGTCAATCCGTTCGCGAGATATGGCAGTTTTGAGGTAAGAAACGCTTGAAAGACTCGAAATTTTCGCAGTTCTGATGCTCGAAACGAATAACTAGAACGGCCGAGGGGAAAACTACTCATACCGTTGTAATCGGGCGAGTTTCTACTTTCAGATGCAACAGAAATTTTGCGGATTGGTCAATCCGTTCGCGAGATATGGCAGTTTTGAGGTAAGAAACGCTTGAAAAACTCAAAATTTTCGCAGTTCTGATGCTCCAAACTAATAACTAGAACGGCCTAGGGGAAAACTACTCATACCGTTGTAATCGGGCGAGTTTCTACTTTCAGATGCATCAGAAATTTTGCGGATTGGTCAATCCGTTCGCGAGATATGGCAGTTTTGAGGAAAGAAACGCTTGAAAAACTCAAAATTTTCGCAGTTCTGATGCTCGAAACGAATAACTAGAACGGCCTAGGGGAGAACTACTCACGCCGTTGTAATCGGGCGAGTTTCTACTTTCAGATGCAACAGAAATTTTGCGGATTGGTCAATCCGTTCGCGAGATATTGCAGTTTTGAGGTAAGAAACGCTTGATAAACTCAAAATTTTCGCAGTTCTGATGCTCGAAACTAATAACTAGAACGGCCTAGGGGAAAACTACTCATACCGTTGTAATCGGGCGAGTTTCTACTTTCAGATGCAACAGAAATTTTGCGGATTGGTCAATCCGTTCGCGAGATATGGCAGTTTTGAGGTAAGAAACGCTTGAAAAACTCAAAATTGTCGCAGTTCTGATGCTCGAAACTAATAACTAGAACGGCCTAGGGGAAAGCTACTCATACCGTTGTAATCGGGCGAGTTTCTACTTTCAGATGCAACAGAAATTTTGCGGATTGGTCAATCCGTTCGCGAGATATGGCAGTTTTGAGGAAAGAAACGCTTGAAAAACTCAAAATTTTCGCAGTTCTGATGCTCGAAACGAATAACTAGAACGGCCTAGGGGAGAACTACTCACGCCGTTGTAATCGGGCGAGTTTCTACTTTCAGATGCAACAGAAATTTTGCGGATTGGTCAATCCGTTCGCGAGAGATGGCAGTTTTGGTGTAAGAAATGCTTGAAAAACTCAAAATTTTCGCAGTTCTGATGCTCGAAACTAATAACTAGAACGGCCTAGGGGAAATCTACTCATACCGTTCTAATCGAGCGGGTTTCTACTTTCAGATGCAACAGAAATTTTGCGGATTGGACAATCCGTTCGCGAGAGATGGCAGTTTTGGTGTAAGAAATGCTTGAAAAACTCAAAATTTTCGCAGTTCTGATGCTCGAAAGTAATAACTAGAACGGCCTAGGGGAAAACTACTCATACCGTTCTAATGGAGCGGGTTTCTACTTTCAGATGCAACAGAAATTTTGCGGATTAGACAATCCGTTCGTGAGAGATGGCAGTTTTGGTGTAAGAAATGCTTGAAAAACTCAAAATTTTCGCAGTTCTGATGCTCGAAACTAATAACTAGAACGGCCTAGGGGAAAACTACTCATACCGTTGTAATCGGGCGAGTTTCTATTATACGTTCAGATGCAACAGAGATTTTGCGGATTGGTCAATCCGTTCGCGAGATATGGCAGTTTTGAGGTAAGAAACGCTTGAAAAACTCAAAATTTTCGCAGTTCTGATGCTCAAAACTAATAACAAGAACGGCCTAGGGGAAAACTACTCATACCGTTGTAATCGGGCGAGTTCCTATTATACTTTCAGATGCAACAGAAATTTTGCGGATTGGTCAATCCGTTCGCGAGATATGACAGTTTTGAGGTAAGAAACGCTTGAAAAACTCAAAATTTTCGCAGTTCTGATGCTCGAAACTAATAACTAGAACGGCCTAGGGGAAAACTACTCATACCGTTGTAATCGGGCGAGTTTCTACTTTCAGATGCAACAGAAATTTTGCGGATTGGTCAATCCGTTCGCGAGATATGGCAGTTTTGAGGTAAGAAACGCTTGAAAAACTCAAAATTGTCGCAGTTCTGATGCTCGAAACTAATAACTAGAACGGCCTAGGGGAAAGCTACTCATACCGTTGTAATCGGGCGAGTTTCTACTTTCAGATGCAACAGAAATTTTGCGGATTGGTCAATCCGTTCGCGAGATATGGCAGTTTTGAGGAAAGAAACGCTTGAAAAACTCAAAATTTTCGCAGTTCTGATGCTCGAAACGAACAACTAGAACGGCCTAGGGGAGAACTACTCACGCCGTTGTAATCGGGCGAGTTTCTACTTTCAGATGCAACAGAAATTTTGCGGATTGGTCAATCCGTTCGCGAGATATGGCAGTTTTGAGGTAAGAAACGCTTGATAAACTCAAAATTTTCGCAGTTCTGATGCTCGAAACGAATAACTAGAACGGCCTGGGGGAAAACTACTCATACCTTTGTAATCGGGCGAGTTTCTACTTTCAGATGCAACAGAAATTTTGCGGATTGGTCAATCCGTTCGCGAGATATGGCAGTTTTGAGGTAAGAAACGCTTGAAAGACTCGAAATTTTCGCAGTTCTGATGCTCGAAACGAATAACTAGAACGGCCGAGGGGAAAACTACTCATACCGTTGTAATCGGGCGAGTTTCTACTTTCAGATGCAACAGAAATTTTGCGGATTGGTCAATCCGTTCGCGAGATATGGCAGTTTTGAGGTAAGAAACGCTTGAAAAACTCAAAATTTTCGCAGTTCTGATGCTCCAAACTAATAACTAGAACGGCCTAGGGGAAAACTACTCATACCGTTGTAATCGGGCGAGTTTCTACTTTCAGATGCATCAGAAATTTTGCGGATTGGTCAATCCGTTCGCGAGATATGGCAGTTTCGAGGTAAGAAACGCTTGAAAAACTCAAAATTTTCGCAGTTCTGAAGCTCGAAACTAATAACTAGAACGGCCTAGGGTAAAACTACTCATACCGTTGTAATCTGGCGAGTTTCTACTTTCAGATGCAACAGAAATTTTGCGGATTGGTCAATCCGTTCGCGAGATATGGCAGTTTTGAGGAAAGAAACGCTTGAAAAACTCAAAATTTTCGCAGTTCTGATGCTCGAAACGAATAACTAGAACGGCCTAGGGGACAACTACTCATACAGCTCTAATCGAGCGAGTTTCTACTTTCAGATGCAACAGAAATTTTGCGGATTGGACAATCCGTTCGCGAGAGATGGCAGTTTTGAGGAAAGAAACGCTTGAAAAACTCAAAATTTTCGCAGCTCTGATGCTCGAAACGAATAACTAGAACGGCCTAGGGGAGAACTACTCACGCCGTTGTAATCGGGCGAGTTTCTACTTTCAGATGCAACAGAAATTTTGCGGATTGGTCAATCCGTTCGCGAGATATTGCAGTTTTGAGGTAAGAAACGCTTGATAAACTCAAAATTTTCGCAGTTCTGATGCTCGAAACTAATAACTAGAACGGCCTAGGGGAAAACTACTCATACCGTTGTAATCGGGCGAGTTTCTACTTTCAGATGCAACAGAAATTTTGCGGATTGGTCAATCCGTTCGCGAGATATGGCAGTTTTGAGGTAAGAAACGCTTGAAAAACTCAAAATTTTCGCAGTTCTGATGCTCGAAAGTAATAACTAGAACGGCCTAGGGGAAAACTACTCATACCGTTCTAATGGAGCGGGTTTCTACTTTCAGATGCAACAGAAATTTTGCGGATTAGACAATCCGTTCGTGAGAGATGGCAGTTTTGGTGTAAGAAATGCTTGAAAAACTCAAAATTTTCGCAGTTCTGATGCTCGAAACTAATAACTAGAACGGCCTAGGGGAAAACTACTCATACCGTTGTAATCGGGCGAGTTTCTATTATACGTTCAGATGCAACAGAGATTTTGCGGATTGGTCAATCCGTTCGCGAGATATGGCAGTTTTGAGGTAAGAAACGCTTGAAAAACTCAAAATTTTCGCAGTTCTGATGCTCAAAACTAATAACAAGAACGGCCTAGGGGAAAACTACTCATACCGTTGTAATCGGGCGAGTTCCTATTATACTTTCAGATGCAACAGAAATTTTGCGGATTGGTCAATCCGTTCGCGAGATATGACAGTTTTGAGGTAAGAAACGCTTGAAAAACTCAAAATTTTCGCAGTTCTGATGCTCGAAACTAATAACTAGAACGGCCTAGGGGAAAACTACTCATACCGTTGTAATCGGGCGAGTTTCTACTTTCAGATGCAACAGAAATTTTGCGGATTGGTCAATCCGTTCGCGAGATATGGCAGTTTTGAGGTAAGAAACGCTTGAAAAACTCAAAATTGTCGCAGTTCTGATGCTCGAAACTAATAACTAGAACGGCCTAGGGGAAAGCTACTCATACCGTTGTAATCGGGCGAGTTTCTACTTTCAGATGCAACAGAAATTTTGCGGATTGGTCAATCCGTTCGCGAGATATGGCAGTTTTGAGGAAAGAAACGCTTGAAAAACTCAAAATTTTCGCAGTTCTGATGCTCGAAACGAACAACTAGAACGGCCTAGGGGAGAACTACTCACGCCGTTGTAATCGGGCGAGTTTCTACTTTCAGATGCAACAGAAATTTTGCGGATTGGTCAATCCGTTCGCGAGATATGGCAGTTTTGAGGTAAGAAACGCTTGATAAACTCAAAATTTTCGCAGTTCTGATGCTCGAAACGAATAACTAGAACGGCCTGGGGGAAAACTACTCATACCTTTGTAATCGGGCGAGTTTCTACTTTCAGATGCAACAGAAATTTTGCGGATTGGTCAATCCGTTCGCGAGATATGGCAGTTTTGAGGTAAGAAACGCTTGAAAGACTCGAAATTTTCGCAGTTCTGATGCTCGAAACGAATAACTAGAACGGCCGAGGGGAAAACTACTCATACCGTTGTAATCGGGCGAGTTTCTACTTTCAGATGCAACAGAAATTTTGCGGATTGGTCAATCCGTTCGCGAGATATGGCAGTTTTGAGGTAAGAAACGCTTGAAAAACTCAAAATTTTCGCAGTTCTGATGCTCCAAACTAATAACTAGAACGGCCTAGGGGAAAACTACTCATACCGTTGTAATCGGGCGAGTTTCTACTTTCAGATGCATCAGAAATTTTGCGGATTGGTCAATCCGTTCGCGAGATATGGCAGTTTCGAGGTAAGAAACGCTTGAAAAACTCAAAATTTTCGCAGTTCTGAAGCTCGAAACTAATAACTAGAACGGCCTAGGGTAAAACTACTCATACCGTTGTAATCTGGCGAGTTTCTACTTTCAGATGCAACAGAAATTTTGCGGATTGGTCAATCCGTTCGCGAGATATGGCAGTTTTGAGGAAAGAAACGCTTGAAAAACTCAAAATTTTCGCAGTTCTGATGCTCGAAACGAATAACTAGAACGGCCTAGGGGACAACTACTCATACAGCTCTAATCGAGCGAGTTTCTACTTTCAGATGCAACAGAAATTTTGCGGATTGGACAATCCGTTCGCGAGAGATGGCAGTTTTGAGGAAAGAAACGCTTGAAAAACTCAAAATTTTCGCAGCTCTGATGCTCGAAACGAATAACTAGAACGGCCTAGGGGAGAACTACTCACGCCGTTGTAATCGGGCGAGTTTCTACTTTCAGATGCAACAGAAATTTTGCGGATTGGTCAATCCGTTCGCGAGATATTGCAGTTTTGAGGTAAGAAACGCTTGATAAACTCAAAATTTTCGCAGTTCTGATGCTCGAAACTAATAACTAGAACGGCCTAGGGGAAAACTACTCATACCGTTGTAATCGGGCGAGTTTCTACTTTCAGATGCAACAGAAATTTTGCGGATTGGTCAATCCGTTCGCGAGATATGGCAGTTTTGAGGTAAGAAACGCTTGAAAAACTCAAAATTGTCGCAGTTCTGATGCTCGAAACTAATAACTAGAACGGCCTAGGGGAAAGCTACTCAAACCGTTGTAATCGGGCGAGTTTCTACTTTCAGATGCAACAGAAATTTTGCGGATTGGTCAATCCGTTCGCGAGATATGGCAGTTTTGAGGAAAGAAACGCTTGAAAAACTCAAAATTTTCGCAGTTCTGATGCTCGAAACGAATAACTAGAACGGCCTAGGGGAGAACTACTCACGCCGTTGTAATCGGGCGAGTTTCTACTTTCAGATGCAACAGAAATTTTGCGGATTGGTCAATCCGTTCGCGAGATATGGCAGTTTTGAGGTAAGAAATGCTTGAAAGACTCAAAATTTTCGCAGTTCTGATGCTCGAAACGAATAACTAGAACGGCCGAGGGGAAAACTACTCATACCGTTGTAATCGGGCGAGTTTCTACTTTCAGATGCAACAGAAATTTTGCGGATTGGTCAATCCGTTCGCGAGATATGGCAGTTTTGAGGTAAGAAACGCTTGAAAAACTCAAAATTTTCGCAGTTCTGATGCTCGAAAGTAATAACTAGAACGGCCTAGGGGAAAACTACTCATACCGTTCTAATGGAGCGGGTTTCTACTTTCAGATGCAACAGAAATTTTGCGGATTAGACAATCCGTTCGTGAGAGATGGCAGTTTTGGTGTAAGAAATGCTTGAAAAACTCAAAATTTTCGCAGTTCTGATGCTCGAAACTAATAACTAGAACGGCCTAGGGGAAAACTAATCATACCGTTGTAATCGGGCGAGTTTCTATTATACGTTCAGATGCAACAGAAATTTTGCGGATTGGTCAATCCGTTCGCGAGATATGGCAGTTTTGAGGTAAGAAACGCTTGAAAAACTCAAAATTTTCGCAGTTCTGATGCTCAAAACTAATAACAAGAACGGCCTAGGGGAAAACTACTCATACCGTTGTAATCGGGCGAGTTCCTATTATACTTTCAGATGCAACAGAAATTTTGCGGATTGGTCAATCCGTTCGCGAGATATGACAGTTTTGAGGTAAGAAACGCTTGAAAAACTCAAAATTTTCGCAGTTCTGATGCTCGAAACTAATAACTAGAACGGCCTAGGGGAAAACTACTCATACCGTTGTAATCGGGCGAGTTTCTACTTTCAGATGCAACAGAAATTTTGCGGATTGGTCAATCCGTTCGCGAGATATGGCAGTTTTGAGGTAAGAAACGCTTGAAAAACTCAAAATTGTCGCAGTTCTGATGCTCGAAACTAATAACTAGAACGGCCTAGGGGAAAGCTACTCATACCGTTGTAATCGGGCGAGTTTCTACTTTCAGATGCAACAGAAATTTTGCGGATTGGTCAATCCGTTCGCGAGATATGGCAGTTTTGAGGAAAGAAACGCTTGAAAAACTCAAAATTTTCGCAGTTCTGATGCTCGAAACGAACAACTAGAACGGCCTAGGGGAGAACTACTCACGCCGTTGTAATCGGGCGAGTTTCTACTTTCAGATGCAACAGAAATTTTGCGGATTGGTCAATCCGTTCGCGAGATATGGCAGTTTTGAGGTAAGAAACGCTTGATAAACTCAAAATTTTCGCAGTTCTGATGCTCGAAACGAATAACTAGAACGGCCTGGGGGAAAACTACTCATACCTTTGTAATCGGGCGAGTTTCTACTTTCAGATGCAACAGAAATTTTGCGGATTGGTCAATCCGTTCGCGAGATATGGCAGTTTTGAGGTAAGAAACGCTTGAAAGACTCGAAATTTTCGCAGTTCTGATGCTCGAAACGAATAACTAGAACGGCCGAGGGGAAAACTACTGATACCGTTGTAATCGGGCGAGTTTCTACTTTCAGATGCAACAGAAATTTTGCGGATTGGTCAATCCGTTCGCGAGATATGGCAGTTTTGAGGTAAGAAACGCTTGAAAAACTCAAAATTTTCGCAGTTCTGATGCTCCAAACTAATAACTAGAACGGCCTAGGGGAAAACTACTCATACCGTTGTAATCGGGCGAGTTTCTACTTTCAGATGCATCAGAAATTTTGCGGATTGGTCAATCCGTTCGCGAGATATGGCAGTTTTGAGGTAAGAAACGCTTGAAAAACTCAAAGTTTTCGCAGTTCTGAAGCTCGAAACTAATAACTAGAACGGCCTAGGGTAAAACTACTCATACCGTTGTAATCTGGCGAGTTTCTACTTTCAGATGCAACAGAAATTTTGCGGATTGGTCAATCCGTTCGCGAGATATGGCAGTTTTGAGGAAAGAAACGCTTGAAAAACTCAAAATTTTCGCAGTTCTGATGCTCGAAACGAATAACTAGAACGGCCTAGGGGACAACTACTCATACAGCTCTAATCGAGCGAGTTTCTACTTTCAGATGCAACAGAAATTTTGCGGATTGGACAATCCGTTCGCGAGAGATGGCAGTTTTGGTGTAAGAAATGCTTGAAAAACTCAAAATTTTCCCAGTTCTGATGCTCGAAACTAATAACTAGAACGGCCTAGGGGAAAACTGCTCATACCGTTCTAATCGAGCGGGTTTCTACTTTCAGATGCAACAGAAATTTTGCGGATTGGACAATCCGTTCGCGAGAGATGGCAGTTTTGGTGTAAGAAATGCTTGAAAAACTCAAAATTTTCGCAGTTCTGATGCTCGAAACTAATAACTAGAACGGCCTAGGGGAAAACTACTCATACCGTTGTAATCGGGCGAGTTTCTATTATACTTTCAGATGCAACAGAAATTTTGCGGATTGGTCAATCCTTTCGCGAGATATGGCAGTTTTGAGGTAAGAAAACGCTTGAAAACTCAAAATTTTCGCAGTTCTGATGCTCGAAACTAATAACAAGAACGGCCTAGGGGAAAACTACTCATACCGTTGTAATCGGGCGAGTTTCTATTATACTTTCAGATGCAACAGAAATTTTGCGGATTGGTCAATCCGTTCGCGAGATATGACAGTTTTGAGGTAAGAAACGCTTGAAAAACTCAAAATTTTCGCAGTTCTGATGCTCGAAACGAATAACTAGAACGGCCTAGGGGAAAACTACTCATACCGTTGTAATCGGGCGAGTTTCTACTTTCAGATGCAACAGAAATTTTGCGGATTGGTCAATCCGTTCGCGAGATATGGCAGTTTTGAGGTAAGAAACGCTTGAAAAACTCAAAATTTTCGCAGTTCTGATGCTCGAAAGTAATAACTAGAACGGCCTAGGCGAAAACTACTCATACCGTTCTAATCGAGCGAGTTTCTACTTTCAGATGCAACAGAAATTTTGCGGATTGGTCAATCCATTCGCGAGATATGGCAGTTTTGAGGTAAGAAACGCTTGAAAAACTCAAAATTATCGCAGTTCTGATGCTCGAAACTAATAACTAGAACGGCCTAGTGGAAAAGTACTCATACCGTTGTAATGGGGCGAGTTTCTACTTTCAGATGCATCAGAAATTTTGCGGATAGGTCAATCCGTTCGCGAGATATGGCAGTTTTGAGGTAAGAAACGCTTGAAAAACACAAAATTTTCGCAGTTCTGATGCTCGAATGTAATAACAAGAACGGCCCAGGGGAAAACTACTCATACCGTTGTAATCGGGCGAGTTTCTACTTTCAGATGCAACAGAAATTTTGCGGATTGGTAAATCCGTTCGCGAGATATGGCAGTTTTGAGGTAAGAAACGATTGAAAAACTCAAAATTTTCGCAGTTCTGATGCTCGAAACTAATAACAAGAACGGCCTAGGGGAAAACTACTCATACCGTTGTAATCGGGCGAGTTTCTATTATACTTTCAGATGCAACAGAAATTTTGCGGATTGGTCAATCCGTTCGCGAGATATGACAGTTTTGAGGTAAGAAACGCTTGAAAAACTCAAAATTTTCGCAGTTCTGATGCTCGAAACGAATAACTAGAACGGCCTAGGGGAAAACTACTCATACCGTTGTAATCGGGCGAGTTTCTACTTTCAGATGCAACAGAAATTTTGCGGATTGGTCAATCCGTTCGCGAGATATGGCAGTTTTCAGGTAAGAAACACTTGAAAAACTCAAAATTTTCGCAGTTCTGATGCTCGAAAGTAATAACTAGAACGGCCTAGGCGAAAACTACTCATACCGTTCTAATCGAGCGAGTTTCTACTTTCAGATGCAACAGAAATTTTGCGGATTGGTCAATCCATTCGCGAGATATGGCAGTTTTGAGGTAAGAAACGCTTGAAAAACTCAAAATTATCGCAGTTCTGATGCTCGATACTAATAACTAGAACGGCCTAGTGGAAAACTACTCATACCGTTGTAATGGGGCGAGTTTCTACTTTCAGATGCATCAGAAATTTTGCGGATTGGTCAATCTGTTCGCGAGATATGGCAGTTTTGAGGTAAGAAACGCTTGAAAAACACAAAATTTTCGCAGGTCTGATGATCGAAACTAATAACAAGAACGGCCCAGGGGAAAACTACTCATACCGTTGTAATCGGGCGAGTTTCTACTTTCAGATGCAACAGAAATTTTGCGGATTGGTAAATCCGTTCGCGAGATATGGCAGTTTTGAGGTAAGAAACGCTTGAAAAACACAAAATTTTCGCAGTTCTGATGCTCGAAACTAATAACAAGAACGGCCCAGGGGAAAACTACTCATACCGTTGTAATCGGGCGAGTTTCTACTTTCAGATGCAACAGAAATTTTGCGGATTGGTAAATCCGTTCGCGAGATATGGCAGTTTTGAGGTAAGAAACGCTTGAAAAACACAAAATTTTCGCAGTTCTGATGCTCGAAACTAATAACTAGAACGGCCTAGGGGAAAACTACTCATACCGTTGTAATCGGGCGAGTTTCTACTTTCAGATGCAACAGAAATTTTGCGGATTGGTCGATCCGTTCGCAAGATATGGCAGTTTTGAGGTAAGAAACGCTTGAAAAACTCAAAATTGTCGCAGTTCTGATGCTCGAAACTAATAACTAGAACGGCCTAGGGGAAAGCTACTCATACCGTTGTAATCGGGCGAGTTTCTACTTTCAGATGCAACAGAAATTTTGCGGATTGGTCAATCCGTTCGCGAGATATGGCAGTTTTGAGGAAAGAAACGCTTGAAAAACTCAAAATTTTCGCAGTTCTGATGCTCGAAACGAATAACTAGAACGGCCTATGGGAGAACTACTCACGCCGTTGTAATCGGGCGAGTTTCTACTTTCAGATGCAACAGAAATTTTGCGGATTGGTCAATCCGTTCGCGAGATATGGCAGTTTTGATGTAAGAAACGCTTGAAAAACTCAAAATTTTCGCAGTTCTGATGCTCGAAACGAATAACCAGAACGGCCTAGGGGAAAACTACTCATACCTTTGTAATCGGGCGAGTTTCTACTTTCAGATGCAACAGAAATTTTGCGGATTGGTCAATCCGTTCGCGAGATATGGCAGTTTTGAGGTAAGAAACGCTTGAAAAACTCAAAATTTTCGCAGTTCTGATGCTCGAAAGTACTAACTAGAACGGCCTAGGCGAAAACTACTCATACCGTTCTAATCGAGCGAGTTTCTACTTTCAGATGCAACAGAAATTTTGCGGATTGGTCAATCCGTTCGCGAGATATGGAAGTTTGGAGGTACGAAACGCTTGAAAAACTCAAAATTATCGCAGTTCTGATGCTCGAAACTAATAACTAGAACGGCCTAGTGGAAAACTACTCATACCGTTGTAATGGGGCGAGTTTCTACTTTCAGATGCAACAGAAATTTTGCGGATTGGTCAATCCATTCGCGAGATATGGCAGTTTTGATGTAAGAAACGCTTGAAAAACTCAAAATTATCGCAGTTCTGATGCTCGAAACTAATAACTAGAACGGCCTAGTGGAAAACTACTCATACCGTTGTAATGGGGCGAGTTTCTACTTTCAGATGCAACAGAAATTTTGCGGATTGGTCAATCCATTCGCGAGATATGGCAGTTTTGAGGTAAGAAACGCTTGAAAAACTCTAAATTTTCGCAGTTCTGATGCTCGAAACTAATAACTAGAACGGCCTAGGGGAAAACTACTCATACCGTTGTAATCGGGCGAGTTTCTACTTTCAGATGCAACAGAAATTTTGCGGATTGGTCAATCCGTTCGCGAGATATGGCAGTTTTGAGGTAAGAAACGCTTGAAAAACTCAAAATTTTCGCAGTTCTGATGCTCGAAAGTAATAACTAGAACGGCCTAGGCGAAAACTACTCATACCGTTCTAATCGAGCGAGTTTCTACTTTCAGATGCAACAGAAATTTTGCGGATTGGTCAATCCGTTCGCGAGATATGGAAGTTTGGAGGTACGAAACGCTTGAAAAACTCAAAATTATCGCAGTTCTGATGCTCGAAACTAATAACTAGAACGGCCTAGTGGAAAACTACTCATACCGTTGTAATGGGGCGAGTTTCTACTTTCAGATGCAACAGAAATTTTGCGGATTGGTCAATCCGTTCGCGAGATATGGCAGTTTTGAGGTAAGAAACGCTTGAAAAACTCAAAATTTTCGCAGTTCTGATGCTCGAAAGTAATAACTAGAAAGGCCTAGGCGAAAACTACTCATACCGTTCTAATCGAGCGAGTTTCTACTTTCAGATGCAACAGAAATTTTGCGGATTGGTCAATCCGTTCGCGAGATATGGAAGTTTGGAGGTACGAAACGCTTGAAAAACTCAAAATTATCGCAGTTCTGATGCTCGAAACTAATAACTAGAACGGCCTAGTGGAAAACTACTCATACCGTTGTAATGGGGCGAGTTTCTACTTTCAGATGCAACAGAAATTTTGCGGATTGGTCAATCCATTCGCGAGATATGGCAGTTTTGATGTAAGAAACGCTTGAAAAACTCAAAATTATCGCAGTTCTGATGCTCGAAACTAATAACTAGAACGGCCTAGTGGAAAACTACTCATACCGTTGTAATGGGGCGAGTTTCTAATTTCAGATGCAACAGAAATTTTGCGGATTGGTCAATCCATTCGCGAGATATGGCAGTTTTGAGGTAAGAAACGCTTGAAAAACTCTAAATTTTCGCAGTTCTGATGCTCGAAACTAATAACTAGAACGGCCTAGGGGAAAACTACTCATACCGTTGTAATCGGGCGAGTTTCTACTTTCAGATGCAACAGAAATTTTGCGGATTGGTCAATCCGTTCGCGAGATATGGCAGTTTTGAGGTAAGAAACGCTTGAAAAACTCAAAATTTTCGCAGTTCTGATGCTCGAAAGTAATAACTAGAACGGCCTAGGCGAAAACTACTCATACCGTTCTAATCGAGCGAGTTTCTACTTTCAGATGCAACAGAAATTTTGCGGATTGGTCAATCCGTTCGCGAGATATGGAAGTTTGGAGGTACGAAACGCTTGAAAAACTCAAAATTATCGCAGTTCTGATGCTCGAAACTAATAACTAGAACGGCCTAGTGGAAAACTACTCATACCGTTGTAATGGGGCGAGTTTCTACTTTCAGATGCAACAGAAATTTTGCGGATTGGTCAATCCATTCGCGAGATATGGCGGTTTTGAGGTAAGAAACGCTTGAAAAACTCAAAATTATCGCAGTTCTGATGCACGAAACTAATAACTAGAACGGCCTAGTGGAAAACTACTCACACCGTTGTAATGGGGCGAGTTTCTACTTTCAGATGCATCAGAAATTTTGCGGATTGGTCAATCCGTTCGCGAGATATGGCAGTTTTGAGGTAAGAAACGCTTGAAAAACACAAAATTTTCGCAGTTCTGATGCTCGAAACTAATAACTAGAACGGCCTAGGGGAAAACTACTCATACCTTTGTAATCGGGCGAGTTTCTACTTTCAGATGCAACAGAAATTTTGCGGATTGGTCAATCCGTTCGCGAGATATGGCAGTTTTGAGGAAAGAAACGCTTGAAAAACTCAAAATTTTCGCAGTTCTGATGCTCGAAACGAATAACTAGAACGGCCTAGGGGACAACTACTCATACAGTTCTAATCGAACGAGTTTCTACTTTCAGATGCAACAGAAATTTTGCGGATTGGTCAATCCATTCGCGAGATATGGCGGTTTTGAGGTAAGAAACGCTTGAAAAACTCAAAATTATCGCAGTTCTGATGCACGAAACTAATAACTAGAACGGCCTAGTGGAAAACTACTCACACCGTTGTAATGGGGCGAGTTTCTACTTTCAGATGCATCAGAAATTTTGCGGATTGGTCAATCCGTTCGCGAGATATGGCAGTTTTGAGGTAAGAAACGCTTGAAAAACACAAAATTTTCGCAGTTCTGATGCTCGAAACTAATAACTAGAACGGCCTAGGGGAAAACTACTCATACCTTTGTAATCGGGCGAGTTTCTACTTTCAGATGCAACAGAAATTTTGCGGATTGGTCAATCCGTTCGCGAGATATGGCAGTTTTGAGGAAAGAAACGCTTGAAAAACTCAAAATTTTCGCAGTTCTGATGCTCGAAACGAATAACTAGAACGGCCTAGGGGACAACTACTCATACAGTTCTAATCGAACGAGTTTCTACTTTCAGATGCAACAGAAATTTTGCGGATTGGTCAATCCGTTCGCGAGATATGGCAGTTTTGAGGTAAGAAACGCTTGAAAAACTCAAAATTTTCGCAGTTCTCATGCTCGAAACTAATAACTAGAACGGCCTAGGGAAAAACTACTGATACCGTTGTAATCGGGCGAGTTTCTACTTTCAGATGCAACAGAAATTTTGCGGATTGGTCAATCCGTTCGCGAGATATGGCAGTTTTGAGGTAAGAAACGCTTGAAAAACTCAAAATTTTCGCAGTTCTGATGCTCGAAACGAATAACTAGAACGGCCTAGGGGACAACTACTAATACCGTTCTAATCGAGGGAGTTTCTACTTTCAGGTGCAACAGAAATTTTGCGGATTGGTCATTCCGTTCGCGAGATATGGCAGTTTTGAGGTAAGAAACGCTTGAAAAACTCAAAATTTTCGCAGTTCTGATGCTCGAAACTAATAACTCGAACGGCCTAGGGGAACACTACACATGCCGTTGTAATCGGGCGAGTTTCTACTTTCAGATGCAACAGAAATTATTCGGATTCGTCAATCCGTTCGCGAGATATGGCAGTTTTGATGTAAGAAACGCTTGAAAAACTCAAAATTTTCGCAGTTCTGATGCTCGAAACTAATAACTAGAACAGCCTAGTGGAAAACTACTCGTACCGTTGTAATGGGGCGAGTTTCTACTTTCAGATGCAACAGAAATTTTGCGGATTGGTCAATCCGTTCGCGAGATATGGCAGTTTTGAGGTAAGAAACGCTTGAAAAACTCAAAATTTTCGCAGTTCTGATGCTCGAAACTAACAACTAGAACGGCCTAGTGGAAAACTACTCATACCGTTGTAATGGGGCGAGTTTCTACTTTCAGATGCAACAGAAATTTTGCGGATTGGTCAATCCATTCGCGAGATATGGCAGTTTTGAGGTAAGAAACGCTTGAAAAACTCTAAATTTTCGCAGTTCTGATGCTCGAAACTAATAACTAGAACGGCCTAGGGGAAAACTACTCATACCGTTGTAATCGGGCGAGTTTCTACTTTCAGATGCAACAGAAATTTTGCGGATTGGTCAATCCGTTCGCGAGATATGGCAGTTTTGAGGTAAGAAACGCTTGAAAAACTCAAAATTTTCGCAGTTCTGATGCTCGAAAGTAATAACTAGAACGGCCTAGGCGAAAACTACTCATACCGTTCTAATCGAGCGAGTTTCTACTTTCAGATGCAACAGAAATTTTGCGGATTGGTCAATCCGTTCGCGAGATATGGAAGTTTGGAGGTACGAAACGCTTGAAAAACTCAAAATTATCGCAGTTCTGATGCTCGAAACTAATAACTAGAACGGCCTAGTGGAAAACTACTCATACCGTTGTAATGGGGCGAGTTTCTACTTTCAGATGCAACAGAAATTTTGCGGATTGGTCAATCCATTCGCGAGATATGGCAGTTTTGATGTAAGAAACGCTTGAAAAACTCAAAATTATCGCAGTTCTGATGCTCGAAACTAATAACTAGAACGGCCTAGTGGAAAACTACTCATACCGTTGTAATGGGGCGAGTTTCTACTTTCAGATGCAACAGAAATTTTGCGGATTGGTCAATCCATTCGCGAGATATGGCAGTTTTGAGGTAAGAAACGCTTGAAAAACTCTAAATTTTCGCAGTTCTGATGCTCGAAACTAATAACTAGAACGGCCTAGGGGAAAACTACTCATACCGTTGTAATCGGGCGAGTTTCTACTTTCAGGTGCAACAGAAATTTTGCGGATTGGTCAATCCGTTCGCGAGATATGGCAGTTTTGAGGTAAGAAACGCTTGAAAAACTCAAAATTTTCGCAGTTCTGATGCTCGAAAGTAATAACTAGAACGGCCTAGGCGAAAACTACTCATACCGTTCTAATCGAGCGAGTTTCTACTTTCAGATGCAACAGAAATTTTGCGGATTGGTCAATCCGTTCGCGAGATATGGAAGTTTGGAGGTACGAAACGCTTGAAAAACTCAAAATTATCGCAGTTCTGATGCTCGAAACTAATAACTAGAACGGCCTAGTGGAAAACTACTCATACCGTTGTAATGGGGCGAGTTTCTACTTTCAGATGCAACAGAAATTTTGCGGATTGGTCAATCCATTCGCGAGATATGGCGGTTTTGAGGTAAGAAACGCTTGAAAAACTCAAAATTATCGCAGTTCTGATGCACGAAACTAATAACTAGAACGGCCTAGTGGAAAACTACTCAAACCGTTGTAATGGGGCGAGTTTCTACTTTCAGATGCATCAGAAATTTTGCGGATTGGTCAATCCGTTCGCGAGATATGGCAGTTTTGAGGTAAGAAACGCTTGAAAAACACAAAATTTTCGCAGTTCTGATGCTCGAAACTAATAACTAGAACGGCCTAGGGGAAAACTACTCATACCTTTGTAATCGGGCGAGTTTCTACTTTCAGATGCAACAGAAATTTTGCGGATTGGTCAATCCGTTCGCGAGATATGGCAGTTTTGAGGTAAGAAACGCTTGAAAAACTCAAAATTTTCGCAGTTCTGATGCTCGAAACGAATAACTAGAACGGCCTAGGGGACAACTACTAATACCGTTCTAATCGAGGGAGTTTCTACTTTCAGGTGCAACAGAAATTTTGCGGATTGGTCATTCCGTTCGCGAGATATGGCAGTTTTGAGGTAAGAAACGCTTGAAAAACTCAAAATTTTCGCAGTTCTGATGCTCGAAACTAATAACTCGAACGGCCTAGGGGAACACTACACATGCCGTTGTAATCGGGCGAGTTTCTACTTTCAGATGCAACAGAAATTATTCGGATTCGTCAATCCGTTCGCGAGATATGGCAGTTTTGATGTAAGAAACGCTTGAAAAACTCAAAATTTTCGCAGTTCTGATGCTCGAAACTAACAACTAGAACGGCCTAGTGGAAAACTACTCATACCGTTGTAATGGGGCGAGTTTCTACTTTCAGATGCAACAGAAATTTTGCGGATTGGTCAATCCGTTCGCGAGATATGGCAGTTTTGAGGTAAGAAACGCTTGAAAAACTCAAAATTTTCGCAGTTCTGATGCTCGAAACTAACAACTAGAACGGCCTAGTGGAAAACTACTCATACCGTTGTAATGGGGCGAGTTTCTACTTTCAGATGCAACAGAAATTTTGCGGATTGGTCAATCCGTTCGCGAGATATGGCAGTTTTGAGGTAAGAAACGCTTGAAAAACTCAAAATTTTCGCAGTTCTGATGCTCGAAACGAATAACTAGAACGGCCTAGGGGAAAACTACTCATACCGTTGTAATGAGGCGAGTTTCTACTTTCAGATGCAACAGAAATTTTGCGGATTGGTCAATCCGTTCGCGAGATATGGCAGTTTTGAGGTAAGAAACGCTTGAAAAACTCAAAATTTTCGCAGTTCTGATGCTCGAAACTAATAACTAGAACGGCCTAGTGGAAAACTACTCATACCGTTGTAATGGGGCGAGTTTCTACTTTCAGATGCAACAGAAATTTTGCGGATTGGTCAATCCGTTCGCGAGATATGGCAGTTTTGAGGTAAAAAACGCTTGAAAAACTCAAAATTTTCGCAGTTCTGATGCTCGAAACGAATAACTAGAACGGCCTAGTGGAAAACTACTCATACCGTTGTAATGGGGCGAGTTTCTACTTTCCGATGCAACAGAAATTTTGCGGATTGGTCAATCCGTTCGCGAGATATGGCAGTTTTGAGGTAAGAAACGCTTGAAAAACTCAAAATTTTCGCAGTTCTGATGCTCGAAACGAATAACTAGAACGGCCTAGGGGAAAACTACTCATACCGTTGTAATGGGGCGAGTTTCTACTTTCAGATGCAACAGAAATTTTGCGGAGTGGTCAATCCGTTCGCGAGATATGGCAGTTTTGAGGTAAGAAACGCTTGAAAAACTCAAAATTTTCGCAGTTCTGATGCTCGAAACGAATAACAAGAACAGCCTAGTGGAAAACTACTCATACCGTTGTAATGGGGCGAGTTTCTACTTTCAGATGCAACAGAAATTTTGCGGATTGGTCAATCCGTTCGCGAGATATGGCAGTTTTGAGGTAAGAAACGCTTGAAAAACTCAAAATTTTCGCAGTTCTGATGCTCGAAACTAATAACTAGAACGGCCTAGTGGAAAACTACTCATACCGTTGTAATGGGGCGAGTTTCTACTTTCAGATGCAACAGAAATTTTGCGGATTGGTCAATCCGTTCGCGAGATATGGCAGTTTTGAGGTAAGAAACGCTTGAAAAACTCAAAATTTTCGCAGTACTGATGCTCGAAACTAATAACTAGAACGGCCTAGTGGAAAACTACTCATACCGTTGCAATGGGGCGAGTTTCTACTTTCAGATGCAACAGAAATTTAGCGGATTGGTCAATCCGTTCGGGAGATATGGCAGTTTTGAGATAAGAAACGCTTGAAAAACTCAAAATTTTCGCAGTTGTGATGCTCGAAACGAATAACTAGAACGGCCTAGGGGAAAACTACTCATACCGTTGTAATCGGGCGAGTTTCTACTTTCAGATGCAACAGAAATTTTGCGGATTGGTCAATCCTTTCGCGAGATATGGCAGTTTTGAGGTAAGAAACGCTTGAAAAACTCAAAATTTTCGCAGTACTGATGCTCGAAACTAATAACTAGAACGGCCTAGTGGAAGACTACTCATACCGTTGTCATGGGGCGTGTTTCTACTTTCAGATGCAACAGAAATTTAGCGGATTGGTCAATCCGTTCGCGAGATATGGCAGTTTTGAGGTAAGAAACGCTTGAAAAACTCACAATTTTCGCAGTTCTGATGCTCGAAACGAATAACTAGAACGGCCTAGGGGAAAACTACTCATACCGTTGTAATCGGGTGAGTTTCTACTTTCAGATGCAACAGAAATTTTGCGGATTGGTCAATACGTTCGCGAGATATGGCAGTTTTGATGTAAGAAACGCTTGAAAAACTCAAAATTTTCGCAGTTCTGATGCTCGAAACTAATAACTAGAACGGCCTAGTGGAAAACTACTCATACCGTTGTAATGGGGCGAGTTTCTACTTTCAGATGCAACAGAAATTTTGCGGATTGGTCAATCCGTTCGCGAGATATGGCAGTTTTGAGGTAAGAAACGCTTGAAAAACTCAAAATTTTCGCAGTTCTGATGCTCGAAACGAATAACTAGAACGGCCTAGGGGAAAACTACTCATACCGTTGTAATGGGGCGAGTTTCTACTTTCAGATGCAACAGAAATTTTGCGAATTGGTCAATCCGTTCGCGAGATATGGCAGTTTTGAGGTAAGAAACGCTTGAAAAACTCAAAATTTTCGCAGTTCTGATGCTCGAAACTAATAACTAGAACGGCCCAGTGGAAAACTACTCATACCGTTGTAATGGGGCTAGTTTCTACTTTCAGATGCAACAGAAATTTTGCGGATTGGTCAATCCGTTCGCGAGATATGGCAGTTTTGATGTAAGAAACGCTTGAAAAACTCAAAATTTTCGCAGTTCTGATGCTCGAAACTAATAACTAGAACGGCCTAGTGGAAAACTACTCATACCGTTGTAATGGGGCGAGTTTCTACTTTCAGATGCAACAGAAATTTTGCGGATTGGTCAATCCGTTCGCGAGATATGGCAGTTTTGAGGTAAGAAACGCTTGAAAAACTCAAAATTTTCGCAGTTCTGATGCTCGAAACGAATAACTAGAACGGCCTAGGGGAAAACTACTCATACCGTTGTAATGGGGCGAGTTTCTACTTTCAGATGCAACAGAAATTTTGCGGATTGGTCAATCCGTTCGCGGGATATGGCAGTTTTGAGGTAAAAAACGCTTGAAAAACTCAAAATTTTCGCAGTTCTGATGCTCGAAACGAATAACTAGAACGGCCTAGTGGAAAACTACTCATACCGTTGTAATGGGGCGAGTTTCTACTTTCAGGTGCAACAGAAATTTTGCGGATTGGTCAATCCGTTCGCGAGATATGGCAGTTTTGAGGTAAGAAACGCTTGAAAAACTCAAAATTTTCGCAGTTCTGATGCTCGAAACGAATAACTAGAACGGCCTAGGGGAAAACTACTCATACCGTTGTAATGGGGCGAGTTTCTACTTTCAGATGCAACAGAAATTTTGCGGAGTGGTCAATCCGTTCGCGAGATATGGCAGTTTTGAGGTAAGAAACGCTTGAAAAACTCAAAATTTTCGCAGTTCTGATGCTCGAAACGAATAACAAGAACGGCCTAGTGGATAACTACTCATACCGTTGTAATGGGGCGAGTTTCTACTTTCAGATGCAACAGAAATTTTGCGGATTGGTCAATCCGTTCGCGAGATATGGCAGTTTTGAGGTAAGAAACGCTTGAAAAACTCAAAATTTTCGCAGTTCTGATGCTCGAAACTAATAACTAGAACGTCCTAGTGGAAGACTACTCATACCGTTGTCATGGGGCGAGTTTCTACTTTCAGATGCAACAGAAATTTTGCGGATTGGTCAATCCGTTCGCGAGATATGGCAGTTTTGAGGTAAGAAACGCTTGAAAAACTCAAAATTTTCGCAGTTCTGATGCTCGAAACGAATAACTAGAACGGCCTAGGGGAAAACTACTCATACCGTTGTAATGGGGCGAGTTTCTACTTTCAGATGCAACAGAAATTTTGCGAATTGGTCAATCCGTTCGCGAGATATGGCAGTTTTGAGGTAAGAAACGCTTGAAAAACTCAAAATTTTCGCAGTTCTGATGCTCGAAACTAATAACTAGAACGGCCCAGTGGAAAACTACTCATACCGTTGTAATGGGGCTAGTTTCTACTTTCAGATGCAACAGAAATTTTGCGGATTGGTCAATCCGTTCGCGAGATATGGCAGTTTTGATGTAAGAAACGCTTGAAAAACTCAAAATTTTCGCAGTTCTGATGCTCGAAACTAATAACTAGAACGGCCTAGTGGAAAACTACTCATACCGTTGTAATGGGGCGAGTTTCTACTTTCAGATGCAACAGAAATTTTGCGGATTGGTCAATCCGTTCGCGAGATATGGCAGTTTTGAGGTAAGAAACGCTTGAAAAACTCAAAATTTTCGCAGTTCTGATGCTCGAAACGAATAACTAGAACGGCCTAGGGGAAAACTACTCATACCGTTGTAATGGGGCGAGTTTCTACTTTCAGGTGCAACAGAAATTTTGCGGATTGGTCAATCCGTTCGCGAGATATGGCAGTTTTGAGGTAAGAAACGCTTGAAAAACTCAAAATTTTCGCAGTTCTGATGCTCGAAACGAATAACTAGAACGGCCTAGGGGAAAACTACTCATACCGTTGTAATGGGGCGAGTTTCTACTTTCAGATGCAACAGAAATTTTGCGGAGTGGTCAATCCGTTCGCGAGATATGGCAGTTTTGAGGTAAGAAACGCTTGAAAAACTCAAAATTTTCGCAGTTCTGATGCTCGAAACGAATAACAAGAACGGCCTAGTGGATAACTACTCATACCGTTGTAATGGGGCGAGTTTCTACTTTCAGATGCAACAGAAATTTTGCGGATTGGTCAATCCGTTCGCGAGATATGGCAGTTTTGAGGTAAGAAACGCTTGAAAAACTCAAAATTTTCGCAGTTCTGATGCTCGAAACTAATAACTAGAACGTCCTAGTGGAAGACTACTCATACCGTTGTCATGGGGCGAGTTTCTACTTTCAGATGCAACAGAAATTTTGCGGATTGGTCAATCCGTTCGCGAGATATGGCAGTTTTGAGGTAAGAAACGCTTGAAAAACTCAAAATTTTCGCAGTTCTGATGCTCGAAACGAATAACTAGAACGGCCTAGGGGAAAACAACTCATACCGTTGTAATGGGGCGAGTTTCTACTTTCAGATGCAACAGAAATTTTGCGGAGTGGTCAATCCGTTCGCGAGATATGGCAGTTTTGAGGTAAGAAACGCTTGAAAAACTCAAAATTTTCGCAGTTCTGATGCTCGAAACTAATAGCTAGAACGGCCTGGTGGAAAACTACTCATACCGTTGTAATGGGGCGAGTTTCTACTTTCAGATGCAACAGAAATTTTGCGGATTGGTCAATCCGTTCGCGAGATATGGCAGTTTTGAGGTAAGAAACGCTTGAAAAACTCAAAATTTTCGCAGTTCTGATGCTCGAAACGAATAACTCGAACGGCCTAGTGGAAAACTACTCATACCGTTGTAATGGGGCGAGTTTCTACTTTCAGATGCAACAGAAATTTTGCGGATTGGACAATCCGTTCGCGAGATATGGCAGTTTTGAGGTAAGAAACGCTTGAAAAACTCAAAATTTTCGCAGTACTGATGCTCGAAACTAATAACTAGAACGGCCTAGTGGAAAACTACTCATACCGTTGCAATGGGGCGAGTTTCTACTTTCAGATGCAACAGAAATTTAGCGGATTGGTCAATCCGTTCGGGAGATATGGCAGTTTTGAGATAAGAAACGCTTGAAAAACTCAAAATTTTCGCAGTTGTGATGCTCGAAACGAATAACTAGAACGGCCTAGGGGAAAACTACTCATACCGTTGTAATCGGGCGAGTTTCTACTTTCAGATGCAACAGAAATTTTGCGGATTGGTCAATCCTTTCGCGAGATATGGCAGTTTTGAGGTAAGAAACGCTTGAAAAACTCAAAATTTTCGCAGTACTGATGCTCGAAACTAATAACTAGAACGGCCTAGTGGAAGACTACTCATACCGTTGACATGGGGCGAGTTTCTACTTTCAGATGCAACAGAAATTTAGCGGATTGGTCAATCCGTTCGCGAGATATGGCAGCTTTGAGGTAAGAAACGCTTGAAAAACTCACAATTTTCGCAGTTCTGATGCTCGAAACGAATAACTAGAACGGCCTAGGGGAAAACTACTCATACCGTTGTAATCGGGTGAGTTTCTACTTTCAGATGCAACAGAAATTTTGCGGATTGGTCAATACGTTCGCGAGATATGGCAGTTTTGATGTAAGAAACGCTTGAAAAACACAAAATTTTCGCAGTTCTGATGCTCGAAACTAATAACTAGAACGGCCTAGTGGAAAACTACTCATACCGTTGTAATGGGGCGAGTTTCTACTTTCAGATGCAACAGAAATTTTGCGGATTGGTCAATCCGTTCGCGAGATATGGCAGTTTTGAGGTAAGAAACGCTTGAAAAACTCAAAATTTTCGCAGTTCTGATGCTCGAAACTAATAACTAGAACGGCCTAGTGGAAAACTACTCATACCGTTGTAATGGGGCGAGTTTCTACTTTCAGATGCAACAGAAATTTTGCGGATTGGTCAATCCGTTCGCGAGATATGGCAGTTTTGAGGTAAGAAACGCTTGAAAAACTCAAAATTTTCGCAGTTCTGATGCTCGAAACGAATAACTCGAACGGCATAGTGGAAAACTACTCATACCGTTGTAATGGGGCGAGTTTCTACTTTCAGATGCAACAGAAATTTTGCGGATTGGACAATCCGTTCGCGAGATATGGCAGTTTTGAGGTAAGAAACGCTTGAAAAACTCAAAATTTTCGCAGTACTGATGCTCGAAACTAATAACTAGAACGGCCTAGTGGAAAACTACTCATACCGTTGCAATGGGGCGAGTTTCTATTTTCAGATGCAACAGAAATTTAGCGGATTGGTCAATCCGTTCGGGAGATATGGCAGTTTTGAGATAAGAAACGCTTGAAAAACTCAAAATTTTCGCAGTTGTGATGCTCGAAACGAATAACTAGAACGGCCTAGGGGAAAACTACTCATACCGTTGTAATCGGGCGAGTTTCTACTTTCAGATGCAACAGAAATTTTGCGGATTGGTCAATCCTTTCGCGAGATATGGCAGTTTTGAGGTAAGAAACGCTTGAAAAACTCAAAATTTTCGCAGTACTGATGCTCGAAACTAATAACTAGAACGGCCTAGTGGAAGACTACTCATACCGTTGTCATGGGGCGAGTTTCTACTTTCAGATGCAACAGAAATTTAGCGGATTGGTCAATCCGTTCGCTAGATATGGCAGTTTTGAGGTAAGAAACGCTTGAAAAACTCACAATTTTCGCAGTTCTGATGCTCGAAACGAATAACTAGAACGGCCTAGGGGAAAACTACTCATACCGTTGTAATCGGGTGAGTTTCTACTTTCAGATGCAACAGAAATTTTGCGGATTGGTCAATACGTTCGCGAGATATGGCAGTTTTGATGTAAGAAACGCTTGAAAAACTCAAAATTTTCGCAGTTCTGATGCTCGAAACTAATAACTAGAACGGCCTAGTGGAAAACTACTCATACCGTTGTAATGGGGCGAGTTTCTACTTTCAGATGCAACAGAAATTTTGCGGATTGGTCAATCCGTTCGCGAGATATGGCAGTTTTGAGGTAAGAAACGCTTGAAAAACTCAAAATTTTCGCTGTTCTGATGCTCGAAACTAATAACTAGAACGGCCTAGTGGAAAACTACTCATACCGTTGTAATGGGGCGAGTTTCTACTTTCAGATGCAACAGAAATTTTGCGGATTGGTCAATCCGTTCGCGAGATATGGCAGTTTTGATGTAAGAAACGCTTGAAAAACTCAAAATTTTCGCAGTTCTGATGCTCGAAACGAATAACTCGAACGGCCTAGTGGAAAACTACTCATACCGTTGTAATGGGGCGAGTTTCTACTTTCAGATGCAACAGAAATTTTGCGGATTGGACAATCCGTTCGCGAGATATGGCAGTTTTGAGGTAAGAAACGCTTGAAAAACTCAAAATTTTCGCAGTACTGATGCTCGAAACTAATAACTAGAACGGCCTAGTGGAAAACTACTCATACCGTTGTAATGGGGCGAGTTTCTACTTTCAGATGCAACAGAAATTTTGCGGATTGGTCAATCCGTTCGCGAGATATGGCAGTTTTGAGGTAAGAAACGCTTGAAAAACTCAAAATTTTCGCAGTTCTGATGCTCGAAACGAATAACTAGAACGGCCTAGGGGAAAACTACTCATACCGTTGTAATGAGGCGAGTTTCTACTTTCAGATGCAACAGAAATTTTGCGGATTGGTCAATCCGTTCGCGAGATATGGCAGTTTTGAGGTAAGAAACGCCTGAAAAACTCAAAATTTTCGCAGTTCTGATGCTCGAAACTAATAACTAGAACGGCCCAGTGGAAAACTACTCATACCGTTGTAATGGGGCTAGTTTCTACTTTCAGATGCAACAGAAATTGTGCGGATTGGTCAATCCGTTCGCGAGATATGGCAGTTTTGATGTAAGAAACGCTTGAAAAACTCAAAATTTTCGCAGTTCTGATGCTCGAAACTAATAACTAGAACGGCCTAGTGGAAAACTACTCATACCGTTGTAATGGGGCGAGTTTCTACTTTCAGATGCAACAGAAATTTTGCGGATTGGTCAATCCGTTCGCGAGATATGGCAGTTTTGAGGTAAGAAACGCTTGAAAAACTCAAAATTTTCGCAGTTCTGATGCTCGAAACGAATAACTAGAACGGCCTAGGGGAAAACTACTCATACCGTTGTAATGGGGCGAGTTTCTACTTTCAGATGCAACAGAAATTTTGCGGATTGGTCAATCCGTTCGCGAGATATGGCAGTTTTGAGGTAAAAAACGCTTGAAAAACTCAAAATTTTCGCAGTTCTGATGCTCGAAACGAATAACTAGAACGGCCTAGTGGAAAACTACTCATACCGTTGTAATGGGGCGAGTTTCTACTTTCAGATGCAACAGAAATTTTGCGGATTGGTCAATCCGTTCGCGAGATATGGCAGTTTTGAGGTAAGAAACGCTTGAAAAACTCAAAATTTTCGCAGTTCTGATGCTCGAAACGAATAACTAGAACGGCCTAGGGGAAAACTACTCATACCGTTGTAATGGGGCGAGTTTCTACTTTCAGATGCAACAGAAATTTTGCGGAGTGGTCAATCCGTTCGCGAGATATGGCAGTTTTGAGGTAAGAAACGCTTGAAAAACTCAAAATTTTCGCAGTTCTGATGCTCGAAACGAATAACAAGAACAGCCTAGTGGAAAACTACTCATACCGTTGTAATGGGGCGAGTTTCTACTTTCAGATGCAACAGAAATTTTGCGGATTGGTCAATCCGTTCGCGAGATATGGCAGTTTTGAGGTAAGAAACGCTTGAAAAACTCAAAATTTTCGCAGTTCTGATGCTCGAAACTAATAACTAGAACGGCCTAGTGGAAAACTACTCATACCGTTGTAATGGGGCGAGTTTCTACTTTCAGATGCAACAGAAATTTTGCGGATTGGTCAATCCGTTCGCGAGATATGGCAGTTTTGAGGTAAGAAACGCTTGAAAAACTCAAAATTTTCGCAGTTCTGATGCTCGAAACGAATAACTCGAACGGCCTAGTGGAAAACTACTCATACCGTTGTAATGGGGCGAGTTTCTACTTTCAGATGCAACAGAAATTTTGCGGATTGGTCAATCCGTTCGCGAGATATGGCAGTTTTGAGGTAAGAAACGCTTGAAAAACTCAAAATTTTCGCAGTTCTGATGCTCGAAACGAATAACTAGAACGGCCTAGGGGAAAACTACTCATACCGTTGTTATGGGGCGAGTTTCTACTTTCAGATGCAACAGAAATTTTGCGGATTGGTCAATCCGTTCGCGAGATATGGCAGTTTTGAGGTAAAAAACGCTTGAAAAACTCAAAATTTTCGCAGTTCTGATGCTCGAAACGAATAACTAGAACGGCCTAGTGGAAAACTACTCATACCGTTGTAATGGGGCGAGTTTCTACTTTCAGATGCAACAGAAATTTTGCGGATTGGTCAATCCGTTCGCGAGATATGGCAGTTTTGAGGTAAGAAACGCTTGAAAAACTCAAAATTTTCGCAGTTCTGATGCTCGAAACGAATAACTAGAACGGCCTAGGGGAAAACTACTCATACCGTTGTAATGGGGCGAGTTTCTACTTTCAGATGCAACAGAAATTTTGCGGAGTGGTCAATCCGTTCGCGAGATATGGCAGTTTTGAGGTAAGAAACGCTTGAAAAACTCAAAATTTTCGCAGTTCTGATGCTCGAAACTAATAGCTAGAACGGCCTGGTGGAAAACTACTCATACCGTTGTAATGGGGCGAGTTTCTACTTTCAGATGCAACAGAAATTTTGCGGATTGGTCAATCCGTTCGCGAGATATGGCAGTTTTGAGGTAAGAAACGCTTGAAAAACTCAAAATTTTCGCAGTTCTGATGCTCGAAACGAATAACTCGAACGGCCTAGTGGAAAACTACTCATACCGTTGTAATGGGGCGAGTTTCTACTTTCAGATGCAACAGAAATTTTGCGGATTGGACAATCCGTTCGCGAGATATGGCAGTTTTGAGGTAAGAAACGCTTGAAAAACTCAAAATTTTCGCAGTACTGATGCTCGAAACTAATAACTAGAACGGCCTAGTGGAAAACTACTCATACCGTTGCAATGGGGCGAGTTTCTACTTTCAGATGCAACAGAAATTTAGCGGATTGGTCAATCCGTTCGGGAGATATGGCAGTTTTGAGATAAGAAACGCTTGAAAAACTCAAAATTTTCGCAGTTGTGATGCTCGAAACGAATAACTAGAACGGCCTAGGGGAAAACTACTCATACCGTTGTAATCGGGCGAGTTTCTACTTTCAGATGCAACAGAAATTTTGCGGATTGGTCAATCCTTTCGCGAGATATGGCAGTTTTGAGGTAAGAAACGCTTGAAAAACTCAAAATTTTCGCAGTACTGATGCTCGAAACTAATAACTAGAACGGCCTAGTGGAAGACTACTCATACCGTTGACATGGGGCGAGTTTCTACTTTCAGATGCAACAGAAATTTAGCGGATTGGTCAATCCGTTCGCGAGATATGGCAGCTTTGAGGTAAGAAACGCTTGAAAAACTCACAATTTTCGCAGTTCTGATGCTCGAAACGAATAACTAGAACGGCCTAGGGGAAAACTACTCATACCGTTGTAATCGGGTGAGTTTCTACTTTCAGATGCAACAGAAATTTTGCGGATTGGTCAATACGTTCGCGAGATATGGCAGTTTTGATGTAAGAAACGCTTGAAAAACACAAAATTTTCGCAGTTCTGATGCTCGAAACTAATAACTAGAACGGCCTAGTGGAAAACTACTCATACCGTTGTAATGGGGCGAGTTTCTACTTTCAGATGCAACAGAAATTTTGCGGATTGGTCAATCCGTTCGCGAGATATGGCAGTTTTGAGGTAAGAAACGCTTGAAAAACTCAAAATTTTCGCAGTTCTGATGCTCGAAACTAATAACTAGAACGGCCTAGTGGAAAACTACTCATACCGTTGTAATGGGGCGAGTTTCTACTTTCAGATGCAACAGAAATTTTGCGGATTGGTCAATCCGTTCGCGAGATATGGCAGTTTTGAGGTAAGAAACGCTTGAAAAACTCAAAATTTTCGCAGTTCTGATGCTCGAAACGAATAACTCGAACGGCATAGTGGAAAACTACTCATACCGTTGTAATGGGGCGAGTTTCTACTTTCAGATGCAACAGAAATTTTGCGGATTGGACAATCCGTTCGCGAGATATGGCAGTTTTGAGGTAAGAAACGCTTGAAAAACTCAAAATTTTCGCAGTACTGATGCTCGAAACTAATAACTAGAACGGCCTAGTGGAAAACTACTCATACCGTTGCAATGGGGCGAGTTTCTATTTTCAGATGCAACAGAAATTTAGCGGATTGGTAAATCCGTTCGGGAGATATGGCAGTTTTGAGATAAGAAACGCTTGAAAAACTCAAAATTTTCGCAGTTGTGATGCTCGAAACGAATAACTAGAACGGCCTAGGGGAAAACTACTCATACCGTTGTAATCGGGCGAGTTTCTACTTTCAGATGCAACAGAAATTTTGCGGATTGGTCAATCCTTTCGCGAGATATGGCAGTTTTGAGGTAAGAAACGCTTGAAAAACTCAAAATTTTCGCAGTACTGATGCTCGAAACTAATAACTAGAACGGCCTAGTGGAAGACTACTCATACCGTTGTCATGGGGCGAGTTTCTACTTTCAGATGCAACAGAAATTTAGCGGATTGGTCAATCCGTTCGCTAGATATGGCAGTTTTGAGGTAAGAAACGCTTGAAAAACTCACAATTTTCGCAGTTCTGATGCTCGAAACGAATAACTAGAACGGCCTAGGGGAAAACTACTCATACCGTTGTAATCGGGTGAGTTTCTACTTTCAGATGCAACAGAAATTTTGCGGATTGGTCAATACGTTCGCGAGATATGGCAGTTTTGATGTAAGAAACGCTTGAAAAACTCAAAATTTTCGCAGTTCTGATGCTCGAAACTAATAACTAGAACGGCCTAGTGGAAAACTACTCATACCGTTGTAATGGGGCGAGTTTCTACTTTCAGATGCAACAGAAATTTTGCGGATTGGTCAATCCGTTCGCGAGATATGGCAGTTTTGAGGTAAGAAACGCTTGAAAAACTCAAAATTTTCGCTGTTCTGATGCTCGAAACTAATAACTAGAACGGCCTAGTGGAAAACTACTCATACCGTTGTAATGGGGCGAGTTTCTACTTTCAGATGCAACAGAAATTTTGCGGATTGGTCAATCCGTTCGCGAGATATGGCAGTTTTGATGTAAGAAACGCTTGAAAAACTCAAAATTTTCGCAGTTCTGATGCTCGAAACGAATAACTCGAACGGCCTAGTGGAAAACTACTCATACCGTTGTAATGGGGCGAGTTTCTACTTTCAGATGCAACAGAAATTTTGCGGATTGGACAATCCGTTCGCGAGATATGGCAGTTTTGAGGTAAGAAACGCTTGAAAAACTCAAAATTTTCGCAGTACTGATGCTCGAAACTAATAACTAGAACGGCCTAGTGGAAAACTACTCATACCGTTGTAATGGGGCGAGTTTCTACTTTCAGATGCAACAGAAATTTTGCGGATTGGTCAATCCGTTCGCGAGATATGGCAGTTTTGAGGTAAGAAACGCTTGAAAAACTCAAAATTTTCGCAGTTCTGATGCTCGAAACGAATAACTAGAACGGCCTAGGGGAAAACTACTCATACCGTTGTAATGAGGCGAGTTTCTACTTTCAGATGCAACAGAAATTTTGCGGATTGGTCAATCCGTTCGCGAGATATGGCAGTTTTGAGGTAAGAAACGCCTGAAAAACTCAAAATTTTCGCAGTTCTGATGCTCGAAACTAATAACTAGAACGGCCCAGTGGAAAACTACTCATACCGTTGTAATGGGGCTAGTTTCTACTTTCAGATGCAACAGAAATTGTGCGGATTGGTCAATCCGTTCGCGAGATATGGCAGTTTTGATGTAAGAAACGCTTGAAAAACTCAAAATTTTCGCAGTTCTGATGCTCGAAACTAATAACTAGAACGGCCTAGTGGAAAACTACTCATACCGTTGTAATGGGGCGAGTTTCTACTTTCAGATGCAACAGAAATTTTGCGGATTGGTCAATCCGTTCGCGAGATATGGCAGTTTTGAGGTAAGAAACGCTTGAAAAACTCAAAATTTTCGCAGTTCTGATGCTCGAAACGAATAACTAGAACGGCCTAGGGGAAAACTACTCATACCGTTGTAATGGGGCGAGTTTCTACTTTCAGATGCAACAGAAATTTTGCGGATTGGTCAATCCGTTCGCGAGATATGGCAGTTTTGAGGTAAAAAACGCTTGAAAAACTCAAAATTTTCGCAGTTCTGATGCTCGAAACGAATAACTAGAACGGCCTAGTGGAAAACTACTCATACCGTTGTAATGGGGCGAGTTTCTACTTTCAGATGCAACAGAAATTTTGCGGATTGGTCAATCCGTTCGCGAGATATGGCAGTTTTGAGGTAAGAAACGCTTGAAAAACTCAAAATTTTCGCAGTTCTGATGCTCGAAACGAATAACTAGAACGGCCTAGGGGAAAACTACTCATACCGTTGTAATGGGGCGAGTTTCTACTTTCAGATGCAACAGAAATTTTGCGGAGTGGTCAATCCGTTCGCGAGATATGGCAGTTTTGAGGTAAGAAACGCTTGAAAAACTCAAAATTTTCGCAGTTCTGATGCTCGAAACGAATAACAAGAACAGCCTAGTGGAAAACTACTCATACCGTTGTAATGGGGCGAGTTTCTACTTTCAGATGCAACAGAAATTTTGCGGATTGGTCAATCCGTTCGCGAGATATGGCAGTTTTGAGGTAAGAAACGCTTGAAAAACTCAAAATTTTCGCAGTTCTGATGCTCGAAACGAATAACTAGAACGGCCTAGGGGAAAACTACTCATACCGTTGTAATGGGGCGAGTTTCTACTTTCAGATGCAACAGAAATTTTGCGGATTGGTCAATCCGTTCGCGAGATATGGCAGTTTTGAGGTAAGAAACGCTTGAAAAACTCAAAATTTTCGCAGTTCTGATGCTCGAAACGAATAACTAGAACGGCCTAGGGGAAAACTACTCATACCGTTGTAATGGGGCGAGTTTCTACTTTCAGATGCAACAGAAATTTTGCGGAGTGGTCAATCCGTTCGCGAGATATGGCAGTTTTGAGGTAAGAAACGCTTGAAAAACTCAAAATTTTCGCAGTTCTGATGCTCGAAACGAATAACAAGAACAGCCTAGTGGAAAACTACTCATACCGTTGTAATGGGGCGAGTTTCTACTTTCAGATGCAACAGAAATTTTGCGGATTGGTCAATCCGTTCGCGAGATATGGCAGTTTTGAGGTAAGAAACGCTTGAAAAACTCAAAATTTTCGCAGTTCTGATGCTCGAAACTAATAACTAGAACGGCCTAGTGGAAAACTACTCATACCGTTGTAATGGGGCGAGTTTCTACTTTCAGATGCAACAGAAATTTTGCGGATTGGTCAATCCGTTCGCGAGATATGGCAGTTTTGAGGTAAGAAACGCTTGAAAAACTCAAAATTTTCGCAGTTCTGATGCTCGAAACGAATAACTCGAACGGCCTAGTGGAAAACTACTCATACCGTTGTAATGGGGCGAGTTTCTACTTTCAGATGCAACAGAAATTTTGCGGATTGGTCAATCCGTTCGCGAGATATGGCAGTTTTGAGGTAAGAAACGCTTGAAAAACTCAAAATTTTCGCAGTTCTGATGCTCGAAACGAATAACTAGAACGGCCTAGGGGAAAACTACTCATACCGTTGTTATGGGGCGAGTTTCTACTTTCAGATGCAACAGAAATTTTGCGGATTGGTCAATCCGTTCGCGAGATATGGCAGTTTTGAGGTAAAAAACGCTTGAAAAACTCAAAATTTTCGCAGTTCTGATGCTCGAAACGAATAACTAGAACGGCCTAGTGGAAAACTACTCATACCGTTGTAATGGGGCGAGTTTCTACTTTCAGATGCAACAGAAATTTTGCGGATTGGTCAATCCGTTCGCGAGATATGGCAGTTTTGAGGTAAGAAACGCTTGAAAAACTCAAAATTTTCGCAGTTCTGATGCTCGAAACGAATAACTAGAACGGCCTAGGGGAAAACTACTCATACCGTTGTAATGGGGCGAGTTTCTACTTTCAGATGCAACAGAAATTTTGCGGATTGGTCAATCCGTTCGCGAGATATGGCAGTTTTGATGTAAAAAACGCTTGAAAAACTCAAAATTTTCGCAGTTCTGATGCTCGAAACGAATAACTAGAACGGCCTAGTGGAAAACTACTCATACCGTTGTAATGGGGCGAGTTTCTACTTTCAGGTGCAACAGAAATTTTGCGGATTGGTCAATCCGTTCGCGAGATATGGCAGTTTTGAGGTAAGAAACGCTTGAAAAACTCAAAATTTTCGCAGTTCTGATGCTCGAAACGAATAACTAGAACGGCCTAGGGGAAAACTACTCATACCGTTGTAATGGGGCGAGTTTCTACTTTCAGATGCAACAGAAATTTTGCGGAGTGGTCAATCCGTTCGCGAGATATGGCAGTTTTGAGGTAAGAAACGCTTGAAAAACTCAAAATTTTCGCAGTTCTGATGCTCGAAACGAATAACTCGAACGGCCTAGTGGAAAACTACTCATACCGTTGTAATGGGGCGAGTTTCTACTTTCAGATGCAACAGAAATTTTGCGGATTGGACAATCCGTTCGCGAGATATGGCAGTTTTGAGGTAAGAAACGCTTGAAAAACTCAAAATTTTCGCAGTACTGATGCTCGAAACTAATAACTAGAACGGCCTAGTGGAAAACTACTCATACCGTTGCAATGGGGCGAGTTTCTACTTTCAGATGCAACAGAAATTTAGCGGATTGGTCAATCCGTTCGGGAGATATGGCAGTTTTGAGATAAGAAACGCTTGAAAAACTCAAAATTTTCGCAGTTGTGATGCTCGAAACGAATAACTAGAACGGCCTAGGGGAAAACTACTCATACCGTTGTAATCGGGCGAGTTTCTACTTTCAGATGCAACAGAAATTTTGCGGATTGGTCAATCCTTTCGCGAGATATGGCAGTTTTGAGGTAAGAAACGCTTGAAAAACTCACAATTTTCGCAGTTCTGATGCTCGAAACGAATAACTAGAACGGCCTAGGGGAAAACTACTCATACCGTTGTAATCGGGTGAGTTTCTACTTTCAGATGCAACAGAAATTTTGCGGATTGGTAAATACGTTCGCGAGATATGGCAGTTTTGAGGTAAGAAACGCTTGAAAAACTCAAAATTTTCGCAGTTCTGATGCTCGAAACGAATAACTCGAACGGCCCAGTGGAAAACTACTCATACCGTTGTAATGGGGCGAGTTTCTACTTTCAGATGCAACAGAAATTTTGCGGATTGGACAATCCGTTCGCGAGATATGGCAGTTTTGAGGTAAGAAACGCTTGAAAAACTCAAAATTTTCGCAGTACTGATGCTCGAAACTAATAACTAGAACGGCCTAGTGGAAAACTACTCATACCGTTGCAATGGGGCGAGTTTCTACTTTCAGATGCAACAGAAATTTAGCGGATTGGTCAATCCGTTCGGGAGATATGGCAGTTTTGAGATAAGAAACGCTTGAAAAACTCAAAATTTTCGCAGTTGTGATGCTCGAAACGAATAACTAGAACGGCCTAGGGGAAAACTACTCATACCGTTGTAATCGGGCGAGTTTCTACTTTCAGATGCAACAGAAATTTTGCGGATTGGTCAATCCTTTCGCGAGATATGGCAGTTTTGAGGTAAGAAACGCTTGAAAAACTCACAATTTTCGCAGTTCTGATGCTTGAAACGAATAACTAGAACGGCCTAGGGGAAAACTACTCATACCGTTGTAATCGGGTGAGTTTCTACTTTCAGATGCAACAGAAATTTTGCGGATTGGTAAATACGTTCGCGAGATATGGCAGTTTTGATGTAAGAAACGCTTGAAAAACTCAAAATTTTCGCAGTTCTGATGCTCGAAACTAATAACTAGAACGGCCTAGTGGAAAACTACTCATACCGTTGTAATGGGGCGAGTTTCTACTTTCAGATGCAACAGAAATTTTGCGGATTGGTCAATCCGTTCGCGAGATATGGCAGTTTTGAGGTAAGAAACGCTTGAAAAACTCAAAATTTTCGCAGTTCTGATGCTCGAAACGAATAACTAGAACGGCCTAGGGGAAAACTACTCATACCGTTGTAATGGGGCGAGTTTCTACTTTCAGATGCAACAGAAATTTTGCGGATTGGTCAATCCGTTCGCGAGATATGGCAGTTTTGAGGTAAAAAACGCTTGAAAAACTCAAAATTTTCGCAGTTCTGATGCTCGAAACGAATAACTAGAACGGCCTAGTGGAAAACTACTCATACCGTTGTAATGGGGCGAGTTTCTACTTTCAGATGCAACAGAAATTTTGCGGATTGGTCAATCCGTTCGCGAGATATGGCAGTTTTGAGGTAAGAAACGCTTGAAAAACTCAAAATTTTCGCAGTTCTGATGCTCGAAACGAATAACTAGAACGGCCTAGGGGAAAACTACTCATACCGTTGTAATGGGGCGAGTTTCTACTTTCAGATGCAACAGAAATTTTGCGGAGTGGTCAATCCGTTCGCGAGATATGGCAGTTTTGAGGTAAGAAACGCTTGAAAAACTCAAAATTTTCGCAGTTCTGATGCTCGAAACGAATAACAAGAACAGCCTAGTGGAAAACTACTCATACCGTTGTAATGGGGCGAGTTTCTACTTTCAGATGCAACAGAAATTTTGCGGATTGGTCAATCCGTTCGCGAGATATGGCAGTTTTGAGGTAAGAAACGCTTGAAAAACTCAAAATTTTCGCAGTTCTGATGCTCGAAACTAATAACTAGAACGGCCTAGTGGAAAACTACTCATACCGTTGTAATGGGGCGAGTTTCTACTTTCAGATGCAACAGAAATTTTGCGGATTGGTCAATCCGTTCGCGAGATATGGCAGTTTTGAGGTAAGAAACGCTTGAAAAACTCAAAATTTTCGCAGTTCTGATGCTCGAAACGAATAACTCGAACGGCCTAGTGGAAAACTACTCATACCGTTGTAATGGGGCGAGTTTCTACTTTCAGATGCAACAGAAATTTTGCGGATTGGTCAATCCGTTCGCGAGATATGGCAGTTTTGAGGTAAGAAACGCTTGAAAAACTCAAAATTTTCGCAGTTCTGATGCTCGAAACGAATAACTAGAACGGCCTAGGGGAAAACTACTCATACCGTTGTTATGGGGCGAGTTTCTACTTTCAGATGCAACAGAAATTTTGCGGATTGGTCAATCCGTTCGCGAGATATGGCAGTTTTGAGGTAAAAAACGCTTGAAAAACTCAAAATTTTCGCAGTTCTGATGCTCGAAACGAATAACTAGAACGGCCTAGTGGAAAACTACTCATACCGTTGTAATGGGGCGAGTTTCTACTTTCAGATGCAACAGAAATTTTGCGGATTGGTCAATCCGTTCGCGAGATATGGCAGTTTTGAGGTAAGAAACGCTTGAAAAACTCAAAATTTTCGCAGTTCTGATGCTCGAAACGAATAACTAGAACGGCCTAGGGGAAAACTACTCATACCGTTGTAATGGGGCGAGTTTCTACTTTCAGATGCAACAGAAATTTTGCGGATTGGTCAATCCGTTCGCGAGATATGGCAGTTTTGAGGTAAAAAACGCTTGAAAAACTCAAAATTTTCGCAGTTCTGATGCTCGAAACGAATAACTAGAACGGCCTAGTGGAAAACTACTCATACCGTTGTAATGGGGCGAGTTTCTACTTTCAGGTGCAACAGAAATTTTGCGGATTGGTCAATCCGTTCGCGAGATATGGCAGTTTTGAGGTAAGAAACGCTTGAAAAACTCAAAATTTTCGCAGTTCTGATGCTCGAAACGAATAACTAGAACGGCCTAGGGGAAAACTACTCATACCGTTGTAATGGGGCGAGTTTCTACTTTCAGATGCAACAGAAATTTTGCGGAGTGGTCAATCCGTTCGCGAGATATGGCAGTTTTGAGGTAAGAAACGCTTGAAAAACTCAAAATTTTCGCAGTTCTGATGCTCGAAACGAATAACTCGAACGGCCTAGTGGAAAACTACTCATACCGTTGTAATGGGGCGAGTTTCTACTTTCAGATGCAACAGAAATTTTGCGGATTGGACAATCCGTTCGCGAGATATGGCAGTTTTGAGGTAAGAAACGCTTGAAAAACTCAAAATTTTCGCAGTACTGATGCTCGAAACTAATAACTAGAACGGCCTAGTGGAAAACTACTCATACCGTTGCAATGGGGCGAGTTTCTACTTTCAGATGCAACAGAAATTTAGCGGATTGGTCAATCCGTTCGGGAGATATGGCAGTTTTGAGATAAGAAACGCTTGAAAAACTCAAAATTTTCGCAGTTGTGATGCTCGAAACGAATAACTAGAACGGCCTAGGGGAAAACTACTCATACCGTTGTAATCGGGCGAGTTTCTACTTTCAGATGCAACAGAAATTTTGCGGATTGGTCAATCCTTTCGCGAGATATGGCAGTTTTGAGGTAAGAAACGCTTGAAAAACTCACAATTTTCGCAGTTCTGATGCTCGAAACGAATAACTAGAACGGCCTAGGGGAAAACTACTCATACCGTTGTAATCGGGTGAGTTTCTACTTTCAGATGCAACAGAAATTTTGCGGATTGGTAAATACGTTCGCGAGATATGGCAGTTTTGAGGTAAGAAACGCTTGAAAAACTCAAAATTTTCGCAGTTCTGATGCTCGAAACGAATAACTCGAACGGCCTAGTGGAAAACTACTCATACCGTTGTAATGGGGCGAGTTTCTACTTTCAGATGCAACAGAAATTTTGCGGATTGGACAATCCGTTCGCGAGATATGGCAGTTTTGAGGTAAGAAACGCTTGAAAAACTCAAAATTTTCGCAGTACTGATGCTCGAAACTAATAACTAGAACGGCCTAGTGGAAAACTACTCATACCGTTGCAATGGGGCGAGTTTCTACTTTCAGATGCAACAGAAATTTAGCGGATTGGTCAATCCGTTCGGGAGATATGGCAGTTTTGAGATAAGAAACGCTTGAAAAACTCAAAATTTTCGCAGTTGTGATGCTCGAAACGAATAACTAGAACGGCCTAGGGGAAAACTACTCATACCGTTGTAATCGGGCGAGTTTCTACTTTCAGATGCAACAGAAATTTTGCGGATTGGTCAATCCTTTCGCGAGATATGGCAGTTTTGAGGTAAGAAACGCTTGAAAAACTCACAATTTTCGCAGTTCTGATGCTTGAAACGAATAACTAGAACGGCCTAGGGGAAAACTACTCATACCGTTGTAATCGGGTGAGTTTCTACTTTCAGATGCAACAGAAATTTTGCGGATTGGTAAATACGTTCGCGAGATATGGCAGTTTTGATGTAAGAAACGCTTGAAAAACTCAAAATTTTCGCAGTTCTGATGCTCGAAACTAATAACTAGAACGGCCTAGTGGAAAACTACTCATACCGTTGTAATGGGGCGAGTTTCTACTTTCAGATGCAACAGAAATTTTGCGGATTGGTCAATCCGTTCGCGAGATATGGCAGTTTTGATGTAAAAAACGCTTGAAAAACTCAAAATTTTCGCAGTTCTGATGCTCGAAACGAATAACTAGAACGGCCTAGTGGAAAACTACTCATACCGTTGTAATGGGGCGAGTTTCTACTTTCAGGTGCAACAGAAATTTTGCGGATTGGTCAATCCGTTCGCGAGATATGGCAGTTTTGAGGTAAGAAACGCTTGAAAAACTCAAAATTTTCGCAGTTCTGATGCTCGAAACGAATAACTAGAACGGCCTAGGGGAAAACTACTCATACCGTTGTAATGGGGCGAGTTTCTACTTTCAGATGCAACAGAAATTTTGCGGAGTGGTCAATCCGTTCGCGAGATATGGCAGTTTTGAGGTAAGAAACGCTTGAAAAACTCAAAATTTTCGCAGTTCTGATGCTCGAAACGAATAACTCGAACGGCCTAGTGGAAAACTACTCATACCGTTGTAATGGGGCGAGTTTCTACTTTCAGATGCAACAGAAATTTTGCGGATTGGACAATCCGTTCGCGAGATATGGCAGTTTTGAGGTAAGAAACGCTTGAAAAACTCAAAATTTTCGCAGTTCTGATGCTCGAAAGTAATAACTAGAACGGCCTAGGGGAAAACTACTCATACCGTTCTAATGGAGCGGGTTTCTACTTTCAGATGCACCAGAAATTTTGCGGATTAGACAATCCGTTCGTGAGAGATTGCAGTTTTGATGTAAGAAATGCTTGAAAAACTCAAAATTTTCGCAGTTCTGATGCTCGAAACTAATAACTAGAACGGCCTAGGGGAAATCTACTCATACCGTTCTAATCGAGCGGGTTTCTACTTTCAGATGCAACAGAAATTTTGCGGATTGGACAATCCGTTCGCGAGAGATGGCAGTTTTGGTGTAAGAAATGCTTGAAAAACTCAAAATTTTCGCAGTTCTGATGCTCGAAACGAATAACTAGAACGGCCGAGGGGAAAACTACTCATACCGTTGTAATCGGGCGAGTTTCTACTTTCAGATGCAACAGAAATTTTGCGGATTGGTCAATCCGTTCGCGAGATATGGCAGTTTTGAGGTAAGAAACGCTTGAAAAACTCAAAATTTTCGCAGTTCTGATGCTCGAAAGTAATAACTAGAACGGCCTAGGGGAAAACTACTCATACCGTTCTAATGGAGCGGGTTTCTACTTTCAGATGCAACAGAAATTTTGCGGATTAGACAATCCGTTCGTGAGAGATGGCAGTTTTGGTGTAAGAAATGCTTGAAAAACTCAAAATTTTCGCAGTTCTGATGCTCGAAACTAATAACTAGAACGGCCTAGGGGAAATCTACTCATACCGTTCTAATCGAGCGGGTTTCTACTTTCAGATGCAACAGAAATTTTGCGGATTGGACAATCCGTTCGCGAGAGATGGCAGTTTTGGTGTAAGAAATGCTTGAAAAACTCAAAATTTTCGCAGTTCTGATGCTCGAAAGTAATAACTAGAACGGCCTAGGGGAAAACTACTCATACCGTTCTAATGGAGCGGGTTTCTACTTTCAGATGCAACAGAAATTTTGCGGATTAGACAATCCGTTCGTGAGAGATGGCAGTTTTGGTGTAAGAAATGCTTGAAAAACTCAAAATTTTCGCAGTTCTGATGCTCGAAACTAATAACTAGAACGGCCTAGGGGAAAACTACTCAGACCGTTGTAATCGGGCGAGTTTCTATTATACGTTCAGATGCAACAGAAATTTTGCGGATTGGTCAATCCGTTCGCGAGATATGGCAGTTTTGAGGTAAGAAACGCTTGAAAAACTCAAAATTTTCGCAGTTCTGATGCTCAAAACTAATAACAAGAACGGCCTAGGGGAAAACTACTCATACCGTTGTAATCGGGCGAGTTCCTATTATACTTTCAGATGCAACAGAAATTTTGCTGATTGGTCAATCCGTTCGCGAGATATGACAGTTTTGAGGTAAGAAACGCTTGAAAAACTCAAAATTTTCGCAGTTCTGATGCTCGAAACTAATAACTAGAACGGCCTAGGGGAAAACTACTCATACCGTTGTAATCGGGCGAGTTTCTACTTTCAGATGCAACAGAAATTTTGCGGATTGGTCAATCCGTTCGCGAGATATGGCAGTTTTGAGGTAAGAAACGCTTGAAAAACTCAAAATTGTCGCAGTTCTGATGCTCGAAACTAATAACTAGAACGGCCTAGGGGAAAGCTACTCATACCGTTGTAATCGGGCGAGTTTCTACTTTCAGATGCAACAGAAATTTTGCGGATTGGTCAATCCGTTCGCGAGATATGGCAGTTTTGAGGTAAGAAACGCTTGAAAGACTCGAAATTTTCGCAGTTCTGATGCTCGAAACGAATAACTAGAACGGCCGAGGGGAAAACTACTCATACCGTTGTAATCGGGCGAGTTTCTACTTTCAGATGCAACAGAAATTTTGCGGATTGGTCAATCCGTTCGCGAGATATGGCAGTTTTGAGGTAAGAAACGCTTGAAAAACTCAAAATTTTCGCAGTTCTGATGCTCCAAACTAATAACTAGAACGGCCTAGGGGAAAACTACTCATACCGTTGTAATCGGGCGAGTTTCTACTTTCAGATGCATCAGAAATTTTGCGGATTGGTCAATCCGTTCGCGAGATATGGCAGTTTTGAGGTAAGAAACGCTTGAAAAACTCAAAATTTTCGCAGTTCTGAAGCTCGAAACTAATAACTAGAACGGCCTAGGGTAAAACTACTCATACCGTTGTAATCTGGCGAGTTTCTACTTTCAGATGCAACAGAAATTTTGCGGATTGGTCAATCCGTTCGCGAGATATGGCAGTTTTGAGGAAAGAAACGCTTGAAAAACTCAAAATTTTCGCAGTTCTGATGCTCGAAACGAATAACTAGAACGGCCTAGGGGACAACTACTCATACAGCTCTAATCGAGCGAGTTTCTACTTTCAGATGCAACAGAAATTTTGCGGATTGGACAATCCGTTCGCGAGAGATGGCAGTTTTGAGGAAAGAAACGCTTGAAAAACTCAAAATTTTCGCAGTTCTGATGCTCGAAACGAATAACTAGAACGGCCTAGGGGAGAACTACTCACGCCGTTGTAATCGGGCGAGTTTCTACTTTCAGATGCAACAGAAATTTTGCGGATTGGTCAATCCGTTCGCGAGATATTGCAGTTTTGAGGTAAGAAACGCTTGATAAACTCAAAATTTTCGCAGTTCTGATGCTCGAAACTAATAACTAGAACGGCCTAGGGGAAAACTACTCATACCGTTGTAATCGGGCGAGTTTCTACTTTCAGATGCAACAGAAATTTTGCGGATTGGTCAATCCGTTCGCGAGATATGGCAGTTTTGAGGTAAGAAACGCTTGAAAAACTCAAAATTGTCGCAGTTCTGATGCTCGAAACTAATAACTAGAACGGCCTAGGGGAAAGCTACTCATACCGTTGTAATCGGGCGAGTTTCTACTTTCAGATGCAACAGAAATTTTGCGGATTGGTCAATCCGTTCGCGAGATATGGCAGTTTTGAGGAAAGAAACGCTTGAAAAACTCAAAATTTTCGCAGTTCTGATGCTCGAAACGAATAACTAGAACGGCCTAGGGGAGAACTACTCACGCCGTTGTAATCGGGCGAGTTTCTACTTTCAGATGCAACAGAAATTTTGCGGATTGGTCAATCCGTTCGCGAGAGATGGCAGTTTTGGTGTAAGAAATGCTTGAAAAACTCAAAATTTTCGCAGTTCTGATGCTCGAAACTAATAACTAGAACGGCCTAGGGGAAATCTACTCATACCGTTCTAATCGAGCGGGTTTCTACTTTCAGATGCAACAGAAATTTTGCGGATTGGACAATCCGTTCGCGAGAGATGGCAGTTTTGGTGTAAGAAATGCTTGAAAAACTCAAAATTTTCGCAGTTCTGATGCTCGAAAGTAATAACTAGAACGGCCTAGGGGAAAACTACTCATACCGTTCTAATGGAGCGGGTTTCTACTTTCAGATGCAACAGAAATTTTGCGGATTAGACAATCCGTTCGTGAGAGATGGCAGTTTTGGTGTAAGAAATGCTTGAAAAACTCAAAATTTTCGCAGTTCTGATGCTCGAAACTAATAACTAGAACGGCCTAGGGGAAAACTACTCATACCGTTGTAATCGGGCGAGTTTCTATTATACGTTCAGATGCAACAGAGATTTTGCGGATTGGTCAATCCGTTCGCGAGATATGGCAGTTTTGAGGTAAGAAACGCTTGAAAAACTCAAAATTTTCGCAGTTCTGATGCTCAAAACTAATAACAAGAACGGCCTAGGGGAAAACTACTCATACCGTTGTAATCGGGCGAGTTCCTATTATACTTTCAGATGCAACAGAAATTTTGCGGATTGGTCAATCCGTTCGCGAGATATGACAGTTTTGAGGTAAGAAACGCTTGAAAAACTCAAAATTTTCGCAGTTCTGATGCTCGAAACTAATAACTAGAACGGCCTAGGGGAAAACTACTCATACCGTTGTAATCGGGCGAGTTTCTACTTTCAGATGCGACAGAAATTTTGCGGATTGGTCAATCCGTTCGCGAGATATTGCAGTTTTGAGGTAAGAAACGCTTGAAAAACTCAAAATTGTCGCAGTTCTGATGCTCGAAACTAATAACTAGAACGGCCTAGGGGAAAGCTACTCATACCGTTGTAATCGGGCGAGTTTCTACTTTCAGATGCAACAGAAATTTTGCGGATTGGTCAATCCGTTCGCGAGATATGGCAGTTTTGAGGAAAGAAACGCTTGAAAAACTCAAAATTTTCGCAGTTCTGATGCTCGAAACGAACAACTAGAACGGCCTAGGGGAGAACTACTCACGCCGTTGTAATCGGGCGAGTTTCTACTTTCAGATGCAACAGAAATTTTGCGGATTGGTCAATCCGTTCGCGAGATATGGCAGTTTTGAGGTAAGAAACGCTTGATAAACTCAAAATTTTCGCAGTTCTGATGCTCGAAACGAATAACTAGAACGGCCTGGGGGAAAACTACTCATACCTTTGTAATCGGGCGAGTTTCTACTTTCAGATGCAACAGAAATTTTGCGGATTGGTCAATCCGTTCGCGAGATATGGCAGTTTTGAGGTAAGAAACGCTTGAAAGACTCGAAATTTTCGCAGTTCTGATGCTCGAAACGAATAACTAGAACGGCCGAGGGGAAAACTACTCATACCGTTGTAATCGGGCGAGTTTCTACTTTCAGATGCAACAGAAATTTTGCGGATTGGTCAATCCGTTCGCGAGATATGGCAGTTTTGAGGTAAGAAACGCTTGAAAAACTCAAAATTTTCGCAGTTCTGATGCTCCAAACTAATAACTAGAACGGCCTAGGGGAAAACTACTCATACCGTTGTAATCGGGCGAGTTTCTACTTTCAGATGCATCAGTAATTTTGCGGATTGGTCAATCCGTTCGCGAGATATGGCAGTTTCGAGGTAAGAAACGCTTGAAAAACTCAAAATTTTCGCAGTTCTGAAGCTCGAAACTAATAACTAGAACGGCCTAGGGTAAAACTACTCATACCGTTGTAATCTGGCGAGTTTCTACTTTCAGATGCAACAGAAATTTTGCGGATTGGTCAATCCGTTCGCGAGATATGGCAGTTTTGAGGAAAGAAACGCTTGAAAAACTCAAAATTTTCGCAGTTCTGATGCTCGAAACGAATAACTAGAACGGCCTAGGGGACAACTACTCATACAGCTCTAATCGAGCGAGTTTCTACTTTCAGATGCAACAGAAATTTTGCGGATTGGACAATCCGTTCGCGAGAGATGGCAGTTTTGAGGAAAGAAACGCTTGAAAAACTCAAAATTTTCGCAGCTCTGATGCTCGAAACGAATAACTAGAACGGCCTAGGGGAGAACTACTCACGCCGTTGTAATCGGGCGAGTTTCTACTTTCAGATGCAACAGAAATTTTGCGGATTGGTCAATCCGTTCGCGAGATATTGCAGTTTTGAGGTAAGAAACGCTTGATAAACTCAAAATTTTCGCAGTTCTGATGCTCGAAACTAATAACTAGAACGGCCTAGGGGAAAACTACTCATACCGTTGTAATCGGGCGAGTTTCTACTTTCAGATGCAACAGAAATTTTGCGGATTGGTCAATCCGTTCGCGAGATATGGCAGTTTTGAGGTAAGAAACGCTTGAAAAACTCAAAATTTTCGCAGTTCTGATGCTCGAAACGAATAACTAGAACGGCCTAGGGGAAAACTACTCATACCGTTGTAATGGGGCGAGTTTCTACTTTCAGATGCAACAGAAATTTTGCGGAGTGGTCAATCCGTTCGCGAGATATGGCAGTTTTGAGGTAAGAAACGCTTGAAAAACTCAAAATTTTCGCAGTTCTGATGCTCGAAACGAATAACTCGAACGGCCTAGTGGAAAACTACTCATACCGTTGTAATGGGGCGAGTTTCTACTTTCAGATGCAACAGAAATTTTGCGGATTGGACAATCCGTTCGCGAGATATGGCAGTTTTGAGGTAAGAAACGCTTGAAAAACTCAAAATTTTCGCAGTTCTGATGCTCGAAAGTAATAACTAGAACGGCCTAGGGGAAAACTACTCATACCGTTCTAATGGAGCGGGTTTCTACTTTCAGATGCACCAGAAATTTTGCGGATTAGACAATCCGTTCGTGAGAGATTGCAGTTTTGATGTAAGAAATGCTTGAAAAACTCAAAATTTTCGCAGTTCTGATGCTCGAAACTAATAACTAGAACGGCCTAGGGGAAATCTACTCATACCGTTCTAATCGAGCGGGTTTCTACTTTCAGATGCAACAGAAATTTTGCGGATTGGACAATCCGTTCGCGAGAGATGGCAGTTTTGGTGTAAGAAATGCTTGAAAAACTCAAAATTTTCGCAGTTCTGATGCTCGAAACGAATAACTAGAACGGCCGAGGGGAAAACTACTCATACCGTTGTAATCGGGCGAGTTTCTACTTTCAGATGCAACAGAAATTTTGCGGATTGGTCAATCCGTTCGCGAGATATGGCAGTTTTGAGGTAAGAAACGCTTGAAAAACTCAAAATTTTCGCAGTTCTGATGCTCGAAAGTAATAACTAGAACGGCCTAGGGGAAAACTACTCATACCGTTCTAATGGAGCGGGTTTCTACTTTCAGATGCAACAGAAATTTTGCGGATTAGACAATCCGTTCGTGAGAGATGGCAGTTTTGGTGTAAGAAATGCTTGAAAAACTCAAAATTTTCGCAGTTCTGATGCTCGAAACTAATAACTAGAACGGCCTAGGGGAAATCTACTCATACCGTTCTAATCGAGCGGGTTTCTACTTTCAGATGCAACAGAAATTTTGCGGATTGGACAATCCGTTCGCGAGAGATGGCAGTTTTGGTGTAAGAAATGCTTGAAAAACTCAAAATTTTCGCAGTTCTGATGCTCGAAAGTAATAACTAGAACGGCCTAGGGGAAAACTACTCATACCGTTCTAATGGAGCGGGTTTCTACTTTCAGATGCAACAGAAATTTTGCGGATTAGACAATCCGTTCGTGAGAGATGGCAGTTTTGGTGTAAGAAATGCTTGAAAAACTCAAAATTTTCGCAGTTCTGATGCTCGAAACTAATAACTAGAACGGCCTAGGGGAAAACTACTCAGACCGTTGTAATCGGGCGAGTTTCTATTATACGTTCAGATGCAACAGAAATTTTGCGGATTGGTCAATCCGTTCGCGAGATATGGCAGTTTTGAGGTAAGAAACGCTTGAAAAACTCAAAATTTTCGCAGTTCTGATGCTCAAAACTAATAACAAGAACGGCCTAGGGGAAAACTACTCATACCGTTGTAATCGGGCGAGTTCCTATTATACTTTCAGATGCAACAGAAATTTTGCTGATTGGTCAATCCGTTCGCGAGATATGACAGTTTTGAGGTAAGAAACGCTTGAAAAACTCAAAATTTTCGCAGTTCTGATGCTCGAAACTAATAACTAGAACGGCCTAGGGGAAAACTACTCATACCGTTGTAATCGGGCGAGTTTCTACTTTCAGATGCAACAGAAATTTTGCGGATTGGTCAATCCGTTCGCGAGATATGGCAGTTTTGAGGTAAGAAACGCTTGAAAAACTCAAAATTGTCGCAGTTCTGATGCTCGAAACTAATAACTAGAACGGCCTAGGGGAAAGCTACTCATACCGTTGTAATCGGGCGAGTTTCTACTTTCAGATGCAACAGAAATTTTGCGGATTGGTCAATCCGTTCGCGAGATATGGCAGTTTTGAGGTAAGAAACGCTTGAAAGACTCGAAATTTTCGCAGTTCTGATGCTCGAAACGAATAACTAGAACGGCCGAGGGGAAAACTACTCATACCGTTGTAATCGGGCGAGTTTCTACTTTCAGATGCAACAGAAATTTTGCGGATTGGTCAATCCGTTCGCGAGATATGGCAGTTTTGAGGTAAGAAACGCTTGAAAAACTCAAAATTTTCGCAGTTCTGATGCTCCAAACTAATAACTAGAACGGCCTAGGGGAAAACTACTCATACCGTTGTAATCGGGCGAGTTTCTACTTTCAGATGCATCAGAAATTTTGCGGATTGGTCAATCCGTTCGCGAGATATGGCAGTTTTGAGGTAAGAAACGCTTGAAAAACTCAAAATTTTCGCAGTTCTGAAGCTCGAAACTAATAACTAGAACGGCCTAGGGTAAAACTACTCATACCGTTGTAATCTGGCGAGTTTCTACTTTCAGATGCAACAGAAATTTTGCGGATTGGTCAATCCGTTCGCGAGATATGGCAGTTTTGAGGAAAGAAACGCTTGAAAAACTCAAAATTTTCGCAGTTCTGATGCTCGAAACGAATAACTAGAACGGCCTAGGGGACAACTACTCATACAGCTCTAATCGAGCGAGTTTCTACTTTCAGATGCAACAGAAATTTTGCGGATTGGACAATCCGTTCGCGAGAGATGGCAGTTTTGAGGAAAGAAACGCTTGAAAAACTCAAAATTTTCGCAGTTCTGATGCTCGAAACGAATAACTAGAACGGCCTAGGGGAGAACTACTCACGCCGTTGTAATCGGGCGAGTTTCTACTTTCAGATGCAACAGAAATTTTGCGGATTGGTCAATCCGTTCGCGAGATATTGCAGTTTTGAGGTAAGAAACGCTTGATAAACTCAAAATTTTCGCAGTTCTGATGCTCGAAACTAATAACTAGAACGGCCTAGGGGAAAACTACTCATACCGTTGTAATCGGGCGAGTTTCTACTTTCAGATGCAACAGAAATTTTGCGGATTGGTCAATCCGTTCGCGAGATATGGCAGTTTTGAGGTAAGAAACGCTTGAAAAACTCAAAATTGTCGCAGTTCTGATGCTCGAAACTAATAACTAGAACGGCCTAGGGGAAAGCTACTCATACCGTTGTAATCGGGCGAGTTTCTACTTTCAGATGCAACAGAAATTTTGCGGATTGGTCAATCCGTTCGCGAGATATGGCAGTTTTGAGGAAAGAAACGCTTGAAAAACTCAAAATTTTCGCAGTTCTGATGCTCGAAACGAATAACTAGAACGGCCTAGGGGAGAACTACTCACGCCGTTGTAATCGGGCGAGTTTCTACTTTCAGATGCAACAGAAATTTTGCGGATTGGTCAATCCGTTCGCGAGAGATGGCAGTTTTGGTGTAAGAAATGCTTGAAAAACTCAAAATTTTCGCAGTTCTGATGCTCGAAACGAACAACTAGAACGGCCTAGGGGAGAACTACTCACGCCGTTGTAATCGGGCGAGTTTCTACTTTCAGATGCAACAGAAATTTTGCGGATTGGTCAATCCGTTCGCGAGATATGGCAGTTTTGAGGTAAGAAACGCTTGATAAACTCAAAATTTTCGCAGTTCTGATGCTCGAAACGAATAACTAGAACGGCCTGGGGGAAAACTACTCATACCTTTGTAATCGGGCGAGTTTCTACTTTCAGATGCAACAGAAATTTTGCGGATTGGTCAATCCGTTCGCGAGATATGGCAGTTTTGAGGTAAGAAACGCTTGAAAGACTCGAAATTTTCGCAGTTCTGATGCTCGAAACGAATAACTAGAACGGCCGAGGGGAAAACTACTCATACCGTTGTAATCGGGCGAGTTTCTACTTTCAGATGCAACAGAAATTTTGCGGATTGGTCAATCCGTTCGCGAGATATGGCAGTTTTGAGGTAAGAAACGCTTGAAAAACTCAAAATTTTCGCAGTTCTGATGCTCCAAACTAATAACTAGAACGGCCTAGGGGAAAACTACTCATACCGTTGTAATCGGGCGAGTTTCTACTTTCAGATGCATCAGTAATTTTGCGGATTGGTCAATCCGTTCGCGAGATATGGCAGTTTCGAGGTAAGAAACGCTTGAAAAACTCAAAATTTTCGCAGTTCTGAAGCTCGAAACTAATAACTAGAACGGCCTAGGGTAAAACTACTCATACCGTTGTAATCTGGCGAGTTTCTACTTTCAGATGCAACAGAAATTTTGCGGATTGGTCAATCCGTTCGCGAGATATGGCAGTTTTGAGGAAAGAAACGCTTGAAAAACTCAAAATTTTCGCAGTTCTGATGCTCGAAACGAATAACTAGAACGGCCTAGGGGACAACTACTCATACAGCTCTAATCGAGCGAGTTTCTACTTTCAGATGCAACAGAAATTTTGCGGATTGGACAATCCGTTCGCGAGAGATGGCAGTTTTGAGGAAAGAAACGCTTGAAAAACTCAAAATTTTCGCAGCTCTGATGCTCGAAACGAATAACTAGAACGGCCTAGGGGAGAACTACTCACGCCGTTGTAATCGGGCGAGTTTCTACTTTCAGATGCAACAGAAATTTTGCGGATTGGTCAATCCGTTCGCGAGATATTGCAGTTTTGAGGTAAGAAACGCTTGATAAACTCAAAATTTTCGCAGTTCTGATGCTCGAAACTAATAACTAGAACGGCCTAGGGGAAAACTACTCATACCGTTGTAATCGGGCGAGTTTCTACTTTCAGATGCAACAGAAATTTTGCGGATTGGTCAATCCGTTCGCGAGATATGGCAGTTTTGAGGTAAGAAACGCTTGAAAAACTCAAAATTGTCGCAGTTCTGATGCTCGAAACTAATAACTAGAACGGCCTAGGGGAAAGCTACTCAAACCGTTGTAATCGGGCGAGTTTCTACTTTCAGATGCAACAGAAATTTTGCGGATTGGTCAATCCGTTCGCGAGATATGGCAGTTTTGAGGAAAGAAACGCTTGAAAAACTCAAAATTTTCGCAGTTCTGATGCTCGAAACGAATAACTAGAACGGCCTAGGGGAGAACTACTCACGCCGTTGTAATCGGGCGAGTTTCTACTTTCAGATGCAACAGAAATTTTGCGGATTGGTCAATCCGTTCGCGAGATATGGCAGTTTTGAGGTAAGAAATGCTTGAAAGACTCAAAATTTTCGCAGTTCTGATGCTCGAAACGAATAACTAGAACGGCCGAGGGGAAAACTACTCATACCGTTGTAATCGGGCGAGTTTCTACTTTCAGATGCAACAGAAATTTTGCGGATTGGTCAATCCGTTCGCGAGATATGGCAGTTTTGAGGTAAGAAACGCTTGAAAAACTCAAAATTTTCGCAGTTCTGATGCTCGAAAGTAATAACTAGAACGGCCTAGGGGAAAACTACTCATACCGTTCTAATGGAGCGGGTTTCTACTTTCAGATGCAACAGAAATTTTGCGGATTAGACAATCCGTTCGTGAGAGATGGCAGTTTTGGTGTAAGAAATGCTTGAAAAACTCAAAATTTTCGCAGTTCTGATGCTCGAAACTAATAACTAGAACGGCCTAGGGGAAAACTACTCATACCGTTGTAATCGGGCGTGTTTCTATTATACGTTCAGATGCAACAGAAATTTTGCGGATTGGTCAATCCGTTCGCGAGATATGGCAGTTTTGAGGTAAGAAACGCTTGAAAAACTCAAAATTTTCGCAGTTCTGATGCTCAAAACTAATAACAAGAACGGCCTAGGGGAAAACTACTCATACCGTTGTAATCGGGCGAGTTCCTATTATACTTTCAGATGCAACAGAAATTTTGCGGATTGGTCAATCCGTTCGCGAGATATGACAGTTTTGAGGTAAGAAACGCTTGAAAAACTCAAAATTTTCGCAGTTCTGATGCTCGAAACTAATAACTAGAACGGCCTAGGGGAAAACTACTCATACCGTTGTAATCGGGCGAGTTTCTACTTTCAGATGCAACAGAAATTTTGCGGATTGGTCAATCCGTTCGCGAGATATGGCAGTTTTGAGGTAAGAAACGCTTGAAAAACTCAAAATTGTCGCAGTTCTGATGCTCGAAACTAATAACTAGAACGGCCTAGGGGAAAGCTACTCATACCGTTGTAATCGGGCGAGTTTCTACTTTCAGATGCAACAGAAATTTTGCGGATTGGTCAATCCGTTCGCGAGATATGGCAGTTTTGAGGAAAGAAACGCTTGAAAAACTCAAAATTTTCGCAGTTCTGATGCTCGAAACGAACAACTAGAACGGCCTAGGGGAGAACTACTCACGCCGTTGTAATCGGGCGAGTTTCTACTTTCAGATGCAACAGAAATTTTGCGGATTGGTCAATCCGTTCGCGAGATATGGCAGTTTTGAGGTAAGAAACGCTTGATAAACTCAAAATTTTCGCAGTTCTGATGCTCGAAACGAATAACTAGAACGGCCTGGGGGAAAACTACTCATACCTTTGTAATCGGGCGAGTTTCTACTTTCAGATGCAACAGAAATTTTGCGGATTGGTCAATCCGTTCGCGAGATATGGCAGTTTTGAGGTAAGAAACGCTTGAAAGACTCGAAATTTTCGCAGTTCTGATGCTCGAAACGAATAACTAGAACGGCCGAGGGGAAAACTACTGATACCGTTGTAATCGGGCGAGTTTCTACTTTCAGATGCAACAGAAATTTTGCGGATTGGTCAATCCGTTCGCGAGATATGGCAGTTTTGAGGTAAGAAACGCTTGAAAAACTCAAAATTTTCGCAGTTCTGATGCTCCAAACTAATAACTAGAACGGCCTAGGGGAAAACTACTCATACCGTTGTAATCGGGCGAGTTTCTACTTTCAGATGCATCAGAAATTTTGCGGATTGGTCAATCCGTTCGCGAGATATGGCAGTTTTGAGGTAAGAAACGCTTGAAAAACTCAAAGTTTTCGCAGTTCTGAAGCTCGAAACTAATAACTAGAACGGCCTAGGGTAAAACTACTCATACCGTTGTAATCTGGCGAGTTTCTACTTTCAGATGCAACAGAAATTTTGCGGATTGGTCAATCCGTTCGCGAGATATGGCAGTTTTGAGGAAAGAAACGCTTGAAAAACTCAAAATTTTCGCAGTTCTGATGCTCGAAACGAATAACTAGAACGGCCTAGGGGACAACTACTCATACAGCTCTAATCGAGCGAGTTTCTACTTTCAGATGCAACAGAAATTTTGCGGATTGGACAATCCGTTCGCGAGAGATGGCAGTTTTGGTGTAAGAAATGCTTGAAAAACTCAAAATTTTCCCAGTTCTGATGCTCGAAACTAATAACTAGAACGGCCTAGGGGAAAACTGCTCATACCGTTCTAATCGAGCGGGTTTCTACTTTCAGATGCAACAGAAATTTTGCGGATTGGACAATCCGTTCGCGAGAGATGGCAGTTTTGGTGTAAGAAATGCTTGAAAAACTCAAAATTTTCGCAGTTCTGATGCTCGAAACTAATAACTAGAACGGCCTAGGGGAAAACTACTCATACCGTTGTAATCGGGCGAGTTTCTATTATACTTTCAGATGCAACAGAAATTTTGCGGATTGGTCAATCCTTTCGCGAGATATGGCAGTTTTGAGGTAAGAAACGCTTGAAAAACTCAAAATTTTCGCAGTTCTGATGCTCGAAACTAATAACAAGAACGGCCTAGGGGAAAACTACTCATACCGTTGTAATCGGGCGAGTTTCTATTATACTTTCAGATGCAACAGAAATTTTGCGGATTGGTCAATCCGTTCGCGAGATATGACAGTTTTGAGGTAAGAAACGCTTGAAAAACTCAAAATTTTCGCAGTTCTGATGCTCGAAACGAATAACTAGAACGGCCTAGGGGAAAACTACTCATACCGTTGTAATCGGGCGAGTTTCTACTTTCAGATGCAACAGAAATTTTGCGGATTGGTCAATCCGTTCGCGAGATATGGCAGTTTTGAGGTAAGAAACGCTTGAAAAACTCAAAATTTTCGCAGTTCTGATGCTCGAAAGTAATAACTAGAACGGCCTAGGCGAAAACTACTCATACCGTTCTAATCGAGCGAGTTTCTACTTTCAGATGCAACAGAAATTTTGCGGATTGGTCAATCCATTCGCGAGATATGGCAGTTTTGAGGTAAGAAACGCTTGAAAAACTCAAAATTATCGCAGTTCTGATGCTCGAAACTAATAACTAGAACGGCCTAGTGGAAAAGTACTCATACCGTTGTAATGGGGCGAGTTTCTACTTTCAGATGCATCAGAAATTTTGCGGATAGGTCAATCCGTTCGCGAGATATGGCAGTTTTGAGGTAAGAAACGCTTGAAAAACACAAAATTTTCGCAGTTCTGATGCTCGAAACTAATAACAAGAACGGCCCAGGGGAAAACTACTCATACCGTTGTAATCGGGCGAGTTTCTACTTTCAGATGCAACAGAAATTTTGCGGATTGGTAAATCCGTTCGCGAGATATGGCAGTTTTGAGGTAAGAAACGATTGAAAAACTCAAAATTTTCGCAGTTCTGATGCTCGAAACTAATAACAAGAACGGCCTAGGGGAAAACTACTCATACCGTTGTAATCGGGCGAGTTTCTATTATACTTTCAGATGCAACAGAAATTTTGCGGATTGGTCAATCCGTTCGCGAGATATGACAGTTTTGAGGTAAGAAACGCTTGAAAAACTCAAAATTTTCGCAGTTCTGATGCTCGAAAGTAATAACTAGAACGGCCTAGGCGAAAACTACTCATACCGTTCTAATCGAGCGAGTTTCTACTTTCAGATGCAACAGAAATTTTGCGGATTGGTCAATCCATTCGCGAGATATGGCAGTTTTGAGGTAAGAAACGCTTGAAAAACTCAAAATTATCGCAGTTCTGATGCTCGATACTAATAACTAGAACGGCCTAGTGGAAAACTACTCATACCGTTGTAATGGGGCGAGTTTCTACTTTCAGATGCATCAGAAATTTTGCGGATTGGTCAATCTGTTCGCGAGATATGGCAGTTTTGAGGTAAGAAACGCTTGAAAAACACAAAATTTTCGCAGGTCTGATGATCGAAACTAATAACAAGAACGGCCCAGGGGAAAACTACTCATACCGTTGTAATCGGGCGAGTTTCTACTTTCAGATGCAACAGAAATTTTGCGGATTGGTAAATCCGTTCGCGAGATATGGCAGTTTTGAGGTAAGAAACGCTTGAAAAACACAAAATTTTCGCAGTTCTGATGCTCGAAACTAATAACAAGAACGGCCCAGGGGAAAACTACTCATACCGTTGTAATCGGGCGAGTTTCTACTTTCAGATGCAACAGAAATTTTGCGGATTGGTAAATCCGTTCGCGAGATATGGCAGTTTTGAGGTAAGAAACGCTTGAAAAACACAAAATTTTCGCAGTTCTGATGCTCGAAACTAATAACTAGAACGGCCTAGGGGAAAACTACTCATACCGTTGTAATCGGGCGAGTTTCTACTTTCAGATGCAACAGAAATTTTGCGGATTGGTCGATCCGTTCGCAAGATATGGCAGTTTTGAGGTAAGAAACGCTTGAAAAACTCAAAATTGTCGCAGTTCTGATGCTCGAAACTAATAACTAGAACGGCCTTGGGGAAAGCTACTCATACCGTTGTAATCGGGCGAGTTTCTACTTTCAGATGCAACAGAAATTTTGCGGATTGGTCAATCCGTTCGCGAGATATGGCAGTTTTGAGGAAAGAAACGCTTGAAAAACTCAAAATTTTCGCAGTTCTGATGCTCGAAACGAATAACTAGAACGGCCTATGGGAGAACTACTCACGCCGTTGTAATCGGGCGAGTTTCTACTTTCAGATGCAACAGAAATTTTGCGGATTGGTCAATCCGTTCGCGAGATATGGCAGTTTTGATGTAAGAAACGCTTGAAAAACTCAAAATTTTCGCAGTTCTGATGCTCGAAACGAATAACCAGAACGGCCTAGGGGAAAACTACTCATACCTTTGTAATCGGGCGAGTTTCTACTTTCAGATGCAACAGAAATTTTGCGGATTGGTCAATCCGTTCGCGAGATATGGCAGTTTTGAGGTAAGAAACGCTTGAAAAACTCAAAATTTTCGCAGTTCTGATGCTCGAAAGTAATAACTAGAACGGCCTAGGCGAAAACTACTCATACCGTTCTAATCGAGCGAGTTTCTACTTTCAGATGCAACAGAAATTTTGCGGATTGGTCAATCCGTTCGCGAGATATGGAAGTTTGGAGGTACGAAACGCTTGAAAAACTCAAAATTATCGCAGTTCTGATGCTCGAAACTAATAACTAGAACGGCCTAGTGGAAAACTACTCATACCGTTGTAATGGGGCGAGTTTCTACTTTCAGATGCAACAGAAATTTTGCGGATTGGTCAATCCATTCGCGAGATATGGCAGTTTTGATGTAAGAAACGCTTGAAAAACTCAAAATTATCGCAGTTCTGATGCTCGAAACTAATAACTAGAACGGCCTAGTGGAAAACTACTCATACCGTTGTAATGGGGCGAGTTTCTACTTTCAGATGCAACAGAAATTTTGCGGATTGGTCAATCCATTCGCGAGATATGGCAGTTTTGAGGTAAGAAACGCTTGAAAAACTCTAAATTTTCGCAGTTCTGATGCTCGAAACTAATAACTAGAACGGCCTAGGGGAAAACTACTCATACCGTTGTAATCGGGCGAGTTTCTACTTTCAGATGCAACAGAAATTTTGCGGATTGGTCAATCCGTTCGCGAGATATGGCAGTTTTGAGGTAAGAAACGCTTGAAAAACTCAAAATTTTCGCAGTTCTGATGCTCGAAAGTAATAACTAGAACGGCCTAGGCGAAAACTACTCATACCGTTCTAATCGAGCGAGTTTCTACTTTCAGATGCAACAGAAATTTTGCGGATTGGTCAATCCGTTCGCGAGATATGGAAGTTTGGAGGTACGAAACGCTTGAAAAACTCAAAATTATCGCAGTTCTGATGCTCGAAACTAATAACTAGAACGGCCTAGTGGAAAACTACTCATACCGTTGTAATGGGGCGAGTTTCTACTTTCAGATGCAACAGAAATTTTGCGGATTGGTCAATCCATTCGCGAGATATGGCAGTTTTGATGTAAGAAACGCTTGAAAAACTCAAAATTATCGCAGTTCTGATGCTCGAAACTAATAACTAGAACGGCCTAGTGGAAAACTACTCATACCGTTGTAATGGGGCGAGTTTCTACTTTCAGATGCAACAGAAATTTTGCGGATTGGTCAATCCATTCGCGAGATATGGCAGTTTTGAGGTAAGAAACGCTTGAAAAACTCTAAATTTTCGCAGTTCTGATGCTCGAAACTAATAACTAGAACGGCCTAGGGGAAAACTACTCATACCGTTGTAATCGGGCGAGTTTCTACTTTCAGATGCAACAGAAATTTTGCGGATTGGTCAATCCGTTCGCGAGATATGGCAGTTTTGAGGTAAGAAACGCTTGAAAAACTCAAAATTTTCGCAGTTCTGATGCTCGAAAGTAATAACTAGAAAGGCCTAGGCGAAAACTACTCATACCGTTCTAATCGAGCGAGTTTCTACTTTCAGATGCAACAGAAATTTTGCGGATTGGTCAATCCGTTCGCGAGATATGGAAGTTTGGAGGTACGAAACGCTTGAAAAACTCAAAATTATCGCAGTTCTGATGCTCGAAACTAATAACTAGAACGGCCTAGTGGAAAACTACTCATACCGTTGTAATGGGGCGAGTTTCTACTTTCAGATGCAACAGAAATTTTGCGGATTGGTCAATCCATTCGCGAGATATGGCAGTTTTGATGTAAGAAACGCTTGAAAAACTCAAAATTATCGCAGTTCTGATGCTCGAAACTAATAACTAGAACGGCCTAGTGGAAAACTACTCATACCGTTGTAATGGGGCGAGTTTCTACTTTCAGATGCAACAGAAATTTTGCGGATTGGTCAATCCATTCGCGAGATATGGCAGTTTTGAGGTAAGAAACGCTTGAAAAACTCTAAATTTTCGCAGTTCTGATGCTCGAAACTAATAACTAGAACGGCCTAGGGGAAAACTACTCATACCGTTGTAATCGGGCGAGTTTCTACTTTCAGATGCAACAGAAATTTTGCGGATTGGTCAATCCGTTCGCGAGATATGGCAGTTTTGAGGTAAGAAACGCTTGAAAAACTCAAAATTTTCGCAGTTCTGATGCTCGAAAGTAATAACTAGAACGGCCTAGGCGAAAACTACTCATACCGTTCTAATCGAGCGAGTTTCTACTTTCAGATGCAACAGAAATTTTGCGGATTGGTCAATCCGTTCGCGAGATATGGAAGTTTGGAGGTACGAAACGCTTGAAAAACTCAAAATTATCGCAGTTCTGATGCTCGAAACTAATAACTAGAACGGCCTAGTGGAAAACTACTCATACCGTTGTAATGGGGCGAGTTTCTACTTTCAGATGCAACAGAAATTTTGCGGATTGGTCAATCCATTCGCGAGATATGGCGGTTTTGAGGTAAGAAACGCTTGAAAAACTCAAAATTATCGCAGTTCTGATGCACGAAACTAATAACTAGAACGGCCTAGTGGAAAACTACTCACACCGTTGTAATGGGGCGAGTTTCTACTTTCAGATGCATCAGAAATTTTGCGGATTGGTCAATCCGTTCGCGAGATATGGCAGTTTTGAGGTAAGAAACGCTTGAAAAACACAAAATTTTCGCAGTTCTGATGCTCGAAACTAATAACTAGAACGGCCTAGGGGAAAACTACTCATACCTTTGTAATCGGGCGAGTTTCTACTTTCAGATGCAACAGAAATTTTGCGGATTGGTCAATCCGTTCGCGAGATATGGCAGTTTTGAGGAAAGAAACGCTTGAAAAACTCAAAATTTTCGCAGTTCTGATGCTCGAAACGAATAACTAGAACGGCCTAGGGGACAACTACTCATACAGTTCTAATCGAACGAGTTTCTACTTTCAGATGCAACAGAAATTTTGCGGATTGGTCAATCCATTCGCGAGATATGGCGGTTTTGAGGTAAGAAACGCTTGAAAAACTCAAAATTATCGCAGTTCTGATGCACGAAACTAATAACTAGAACGGCCTAGTGGAAAACTACTCAAACCGTTGTAATGGGGCGAGTTTCTACTTTCAGATGCATCAGAAATTTTGCGGATTGGTCAATCCGTTCGCGAGATATGGCAGTTTTGAGGTAAGAAACGCTTGAAAAACACAAAATTTTCGCAGTTCTGATGCTCGAAACTAATAACTAGAACGGCCTAGGGGAAAACTACTCATACCTTTGTAATCGGGCGAGTTTCTACTTTCAGATGCAACAGAAATTTTGCGGATTGGTCAATCCGTTCGCGAGATATGGCAGTTTTGAGGAAAGAAACGCTTGAAAAACTCAAAATTTTCGCAGTTCTGATGCTCGAAACGAATAACTAGAACGGCCTAGGGGACAACTACTCATACAGTTCTAATCGAACGAGTTTCTACTTTCAGATGCAACAGAAATTTTGCGGATTGGTCAATCCGTTCGCGAGATATGGCAGTTTTGAGGTAAGAAACGCTTGAAAAACTCAAAATTTTCGCAGTTCTCATGCTCGAAACTAATAACTAGAACGGCCTAGGGAAAAACTACTGATACCGTTGTAATCGGGCGAGTTTCTACTTTCAGATGCAACAGAAATTTTGCGGATTGGTCAATCCGTTCGCGAGATATGGCAGTTTTGAGGTAAGAAACGCTTGAAAAACTCAAAATTTTCGCAGTTCTGATGCTCGAAACGAATAACTAGAACGGCCTAGGGGACAACTACTAATACCGTTCTAATCGAGGGAGTTTCTACTTTCAGGTGCAACAGAAATTTTGCGGATTGGTCATTCCGTTCGCGAGATATGGCAGTTTTGAGGTAAGAAACGCTTGAAAAACTCAAAATTTTCGCAGTTCTGATGCTCGAAACTAATAACTCGAACGGCCTAGGGGAACACTACACATGCCGTTGTAATCGGGCGAGTTTCTACTTTCAGATGCAACAGAAATTATTCGGATTCGTCAATCCGTTCGCGAGATATGGCAGTTTTGATGTAAGAAACGCTTGAAAAACTCAAAATTTTCGCAGTTCTGATGCTCGAAACTAACAACTAGAACGGCCTAGTGGAAAACTACTCATACCGTTGTAATGGGGCGAGTTTCTACTTTCAGATGCAACAGAAATTTTGCGGATTGGTCAATCCGTTCGCGAGATATGGCAGTTTTGAGGTAAGAAACGCTTGAAAAACTCAAAATTTTCGCAGTTCTGATGCTCGAAACTAACAACTAGAACGGCCTAGTGGAAAACTACTCATACCGTTGTAATGAGGCGAGTTTCTACTTTCAGATGCAACAGAAATTTTGCGGATTGGTCAATCCGTTCGCGAGATATGGCAGTTTTGAGGTAAGAAACGCTTGAAAAACTCAAAATTTTCGCAGTTCTGATGCTCGAAACTAATAACTAGAACGGCCTAGTGGAAAACTACTCATACCGTTGTAATGGGGCGAGTTTCTACTTTCAGATGCAACAGAAATTTTGCGGATTGGTCAATCCGTTCGCGAGATATGGCAGTTTTGAGGTAAAAAACGCTTGAAAAACTCAAAATTTTCGCAGTTCTGATGCTCGAAACGAATAACTAGAACGGCCTAGTGGAAAACTACTCATACCGTTGTAATGGGGCGAGTTTCTACTTTCAGATGCAACAGAAATTTTGCGGATTGGTCAATCCGTTCGCGAGATATGGCAGTTTTGAGGTAAGAAACGCTTGAAAAACTCAAAATTTTCGCAGTTCTGATGCTCGAAACGAATAACTAGAACGGCCTAGGGGAAAACTACTCATACCGTTGTAATGGGGCGAGTTTCTACTTTCAGATGCAACAGAAATTTTGCGGAGTGGTCAATCCGTTCGCGAGATATGGCAGTTTTGAGGTAAGAAACGCTTGAAAAACTCAAAATTTTCGCAGTTCTGATGCTCGAAACGAATAACAAGAACAGCCTAGTGGAAAACTACTCATACCGTTGTAATGGGGCGAGTTTCTACTTTCAGATGCAACAGAAATTTTGCGGATTGGTCAATCCGTTCGCGAGATATGGCAGTTTTGAGGTAAGAAACGCTTGAAAAACTCAAAATTTTCGCAGTTCTGATGCTCGAAACTAATAACTAGGACGGCCTAGTGGAAAACTACTCATACCGTTGTAATGGGGCGAGTTTCTACTTTCAGATGCAACAGAAATTTTGCGGATTGGTCAATCCGTTCGCGAGATATGGCAGTTTTGAGGTAAGAAACGCTTGAAAAACTCAAAATTTTCGCAGTACTGATGCTCGAAACTAATAACTAGAACGGCCTAGTGGAAAACTACTCATACCGTTGCAATGGGGCGAGTTTCTACTTTCAGATGCAACAGAAATTTAGCGGATTGGTCAATCCGTTCGGGAGATATGGCAGTTTTGAGATAAGAAACGCTTGAAAAACTCAAAATTTTCGCAGTACTGATGCTCGAAACTAATAACTAGAACGGCCTAGTGGAAAACTACTCATACCGTTGTAATGGGGCGAGTTTCTACTTTCAGATGCAACAGAAATTTAGCGGATTGGTCAATCCGTTCGCGAGATATGGCAGTTTTGAGGTAAGAAACGCTTGAAAAACTCAAAATTTTCGCAGTTCTGATGCTCGAAACGAATAACTAGAACGGCCTAGGGGAAAACTACTCATACCGTTGTAATGGGGCGAATTTCTACTTTCAGATGCAACAGAAATTTTGCGAATTGGTCAATCCGTTCGCGAGATATGGCAGTTTTGAGGTAAGAAACGCTTGAAAAACTCAAAATTTTCGCAGTTCTGATGCTCGAAACTAATAACTAGAACGGCCCAGTGGAAAACTACTCATACCGTTGTAATGGGGCTAGTTTCTACTTTCAGATGCAACAGAAATTTTGCGGATTGGTCAATCCGTTCGCGAGATATGGCAGTTTTGATGTAAGAAACGCTTGAAAAACTCAAAATTTTCGCAGTTCTGATGCTCGAAACTAATAACTAGAACGGCCTAGTGGAAAACTACTCATACCGTTGTAATGGGGCGAGTTTCTACTTTCAGATGCAACAGAAATTTTGCGGATTGGTCAATCCGTTCGCGAGATATGGCAGTTTTGAGGTAAGAAACGCTTGAAAAACTCAAAATTTTCGCAGTTCTGATGCTCGAAACGAATAACTAGAACGGCCTAGGGGAAAACTACTCATACCGTTGTAATGGGGCGAGTTTCTACTTTCAGATGCAACAGAAATTTTGCGGATTGGTCAATCCGTTCGCGGGATATGGCAGTTTTGAGGTAAAAAACGCTTGAAAAACTCAAAATTTTCGCAGTTCTGATGCTCGAAACGAATAACTAGAACGGCCTAGTGGAAAACTACTCATACCGTTGTAATGGGGCGAGTTTCTACTTTCAGGTGCAACAGAAATTTTGCGGATTGGTCAATCCGTTCGCGAGATATGGCAGTTTTGAGGTAAGAAACGCTTGAAAAACTCAAAATTTTCGCAGTTCTGATGCTCGAAACGAATAACTAGAACGGCCTAGGGGAAAACTACTCATACCGTTGTAATGGGGCGAGTTTCTACTTTCAGATGCAACAGAAATTTTGCGGAGTGGTCAATCCGTTCGCGAGATATGGCAGTTTTGAGGTAAGAAACGCTTGAAAAACTCAAAATTTTCGCAGTTCTGATGCTCGAAACGAATAACAAGAACGGCCTAGTGGATAACTACTCATACCGTTGTAATGGGGCGAGTTTCTACTTTCAGATGCAACAGAAATTTTGCGGATTGGTCAATCCGTTCGCGAGATATGGCAGTTTTGAGGTAAGAAACGCTTGAAAAACTCAAAATTTTCGCAGTTCTGATGCTCGAAACTAATAACTAGAACGTCCTAGTGGAAGACTACTCATACCGTTGTCATGGGGCGAGTTTCTACTTTCAGATGCAACAGAAATTTTGCGGATTGGTCAATCCGTTCGCGAGATATGGCAGTTTTGAGGTAAGAAACGCTTGAAAAACTCAAAATTTTCGCAGTTCTGATGCTCGAAACGAATAACTAGAACGGCCTAGGGGAAAACTACTCATACCGTTGTAATGGGGCGAGTTTCTACTTTCAGATGCAACAGAAATTTTGCGAATTGGTCAATCCGTTCGCGAGATATGGCAGTTTTGAGGTAAGAAACGCTTGAAAAACTCAAAATTTTCGCAGTTCTGATGCTCGAAACGAATAACTAGAACGGCCTAGGGGACAACTACTCATACAGTTCTAATCGAACGAGTTTCTACTTTCAGATGCAACAGAAATTTTGCGGATTGGTCAATCCATTCGCGAGATATGGCGGTTTTGAGGTAAGAAACGCTTGAAAAACTCAAAATTATCGCAGTTCTGATGCACGAAACTAATAACTAGAACGGCCTAGTGGAAAACTACTCACACCGTTGTAATGGGGCGAGTTTCTACTTTCAGATGCATCAGAAATTTTGCGGATTGGTCAATCCGTTCGCGAGATATGGCAGTTTTGAGGTAAGAAACGCTTGAAAAACACAAAATTTTCGCAGTTCTGATGCTCGAAACTAATAACTAGAACGGCCTAGGGGAAAACTACTCATACCTTTGTAATCGGGCGAGTTTCTACTTTCAGATGCAACAGAAATTTTGCGGATTGGTCAATCCGTTCGCGAGATATGGCAGTTTTGAGGAAAGAAACGCTTGAAAAACTCAAAATTTTCGCAGTTCTGATGCTCGAAACGAATAACTAGAACGGCCTAGGGGACAACTACTCATACAGTTCTAATCGAACGAGTTTCTACTTTCAGATGCAACAGAAATTTTGCGGATTGGTCAATCCGTTCGCGAGATATGGCAGTTTTGAGGTAAGAAACGCTTGAAAAACTCAAAATTTTCGCAGTTCTCATGCTCGAAACTAATAACTAGAACGGCCTAGGGAAAAACTACTGATACCGTTGTAATCGGGCGAGTTTCTACTTTCAGATGCAACAGAAATTTTGCGGATTGGTCAATCCGTTCGCGAGATATGGCAGTTTTGAGGTAAGAAACGCTTGAAAAACTCAAAATTTTCGCAGTTCTGATGCTCGAAACGAATAACTAGAACGGCCTAGGGGACAACTACTAATACCGTTCTAATCGAGGGAGTTTCTACTTTCAGGTGCAACAGAAATTTTGCGGATTGGTCATTCCGTTCGCGAGATATGGCAGTTTTGAGGTAAGAAACGCTTGAAAAACTCAAAATTTTCGCAGTTCTGATGCTCGAAACTAATAACTCGAACGGCCTAGGGGAACACTACACATGCCGTTGTAATCGGGCGAGTTTCTACTTTCAGATGCAACAGAAATTATTCGGATTCGTCAATCCGTTCGCGAGATATGGCAGTTTTGATGTAAGAAACGCTTGAAAAACTCAAAATTTTCGCAGTTCTGATGCTCGAAACTAATAACTAGAACAGCCTAGTGGAAAACTACTCGTACCGTTGTAATGGGGCGAGTTTCTACTTTCAGATGCAACAGAAATTTTGCGGATTGGTCAATCCGTTCGCGAGATATGGCAGTTTTGAGGTAAGAAACGCTTGAAAAACTCAAAATTTTCGCAGTTCTGATGCTCGAAACTAACAACTAGAACGGCCTAGTGGAAAACTACTCATACCGTTGTAATGGGGCGAGTTTCTACTTTCAGATGCAACAGAAATTTTGCGGATTGGTCAATCCATTCGCGAGATATGGCAGTTTTGAGGTAAGAAACGCTTGAAAAACTCTAAATTTTCGCAGTTCTGATGCTCGAAACTAATAACTAGAACGGCCTAGGGGAAAACTACTCATACCGTTGTAATCGGGCGAGTTTCTACTTTCAGATGCAACAGAAATTTTGCGGATTGGTCAATCCGTTCGCGAGATATGGCAGTTTTGAGGTAAGAAACGCTTGAAAAACTCAAAATTTTCGCAGTTCTGATGCTCGAAAGTAATAACTAGAACGGCCTAGGCGAAAACTACTCATACCGTTCTAATCGAGCGAGTTTCTACTTTCAGATGCAACAGAAATTTTGCGGATTGGTCAATCCGTTCGCGAGATATGGAAGTTTGGAGGTACGAAACGCTTGAAAAACTCAAAATTATCGCAGTTCTGATGCTCGAAACTAATAACTAGAACGGCCTAGTGGAAAACTACTCATACCGTTGTAATGGGGCGAGTTTCTACTTTCAGATGCAACAGAAATTTTGCGGATTGGTCAATCCATTCGCGAGATATGGCAGTTTTGATGTAAGAAACGCTTGAAAAACTCAAAATTATCGCAGTTCTGATGCTCGAAACTAATAACTAGAACGGCCTAGTGGAAAACTACTCATACCGTTGTAATGGGGCGAGTTTCTACTTTCAGATGCAACAGAAATTTTGCGGATTGGTCAATCCATTCGCGAGATATGGCAGTTTTGAGGTAAGAAACGCTTGAAAAACTCTAAATTTTCGCAGTTCTGATGCTCGAAACTAATAACTAGAACGGCCTAGGGGAAAACTACTCATACCGTTGTAATCGGGCGAGTTTCTACTTTCAGGTGCAACAGAAATTTTGCGGATTGGTCAATCCGTTCGCGAGATATGGCAGTTTTGAGGTAAGAAACGCTTGAAAAACTCAAAATTTTCGCAGTTCTGATGCTCGAAAGTAATAACTAGAACGGCCTAGGCGAAAACTACTCATACCGTTCTAATCGAGCGAGTTTCTACTTTCAGATGCAACAGAAATTTTGCGGATTGGTCAATCCGTTCGCGAGATATGGAAGTTTGGAGGTACGAAACGCTTGAAAAACTCAAAATTATCGCAGTTCTGATGCTCGAAACTAATAACTAGAACGGCCTAGTGGAAAACTACTCATACCGTTGTAATGGGGCGAGTTTCTACTTTCAGATGCAACAGAAATTTTGCGGATTGGTCAATCCATTCGCGAGATATGGCGGTTTTGAGGTAAGAAACGCTTGAAAAACTCAAAATTATCGCAGTTCTGATGCACGAAACTAATAACTAGAACGGCCTAGTGGAAAACTACTCAAACCGTTGTAATGGGGCGAGTTTCTACTTTCAGATGCATCAGAAATTTTGCGGATTGGTCAATCCGTTCGCGAGATATGGCAGTTTTGAGGTAAGAAACGCTTGAAAAACACAAAATTTTCGCAGTTCTGATGCTCGAAACTAATAACTAGAACGGCCTAGGGGAAAACTACTCATACCTTTGTAATCGGGCGAGTTTCTACTTTCAGATGCAACAGAAATTTTGCGGATTGGTCAATCCGTTCGCGAGATATGGCAGTTTTGAGGAAAGAAACGCTTGAAAAACTCAAAATTTTCGCAGTTCTGATGCTCGAAACGAATAACTAGAACGGCCTAGGGGACAACTACTCATACAGTTCTAATCGAACGAGTTTCTACTTTCAGATGCAACAGAAATTTTGCGGATTGGTCAATCCGTTCGCGAGATATGGCAGTTTTGAGGTAAGAAACGCTTGAAAAACTCAAAATTTTCGCAGTTCTCATGCTCGAAACTAATAACTAGAACGGCCTAGGGAAAAACTACTGATACCGTTGTAATCGGGCGAGTTTCTACTTTCAGATGCAACAGAAATTTTGCGGATTGGTCAATCCGTTCGCGAGATATGGCAGTTTTGAGGTAAGAAACGCTTGAAAAACTCAAAATTTTCGCAGTTCTGATGCTCGAAACGAATAACTAGAACGGCCTAGGGGACAACTACTAATACCGTTCTAATCGAGGGAGTTTCTACTTTCAGGTGCAACAGAAATTTTGCGGATTGGTCATTCCGTTCGCGAGATATGGCAGTTTTGAGGTAAGAAACGCTTGAAAAACTCAAAATTTTCGCAGTTCTGATGCTCGAAACTAATAACTCGAACGGCCTAGGGGAACACTACACATGCCGTTGTAATCGGGCGAGTTTCTACTTTCAGATGCAACAGAAATTATTCGGATTCGTCAATCCGTTCGCGAGATATGGCAGTTTTGATGTAAGAAACGCTTGAAAAACTCAAAATTTTCGCAGTTCTGATGCTCGAAACTAACAACTAGAACGGCCTAGTGGAAAACTACTCATACCGTTGTAATGGGGCGAGTTTCTACTTTCAGATGCAACAGAAATTTTGCGGATTGGTCAATCCGTTCGCGAGATATGGCAGTTTTGAGGTAAGAAACGCTTGAAAAACTCAAAATTTTCGCAGTTCTGATGCTCGAAACTAACAACTAGAACGGCCTAGTGGAAAACTACTCATACCGTTGTAATGAGGCGAGTTTCTACTTTCAGATGCAACAGAAATTTTGCGGATTGGTCAATCCGTTCGCGAGATATGGCAGTTTTGAGGTAAGAAACGCTTGAAAAACTCAAAATTTTCGCAGTTCTGATGCTCGAAACTAATAACTAGAACGGCCTAGTGGAAAACTACTCATACCGTTGTAATGGGGCGAGTTTCTACTTTCAGATGCAACAGAAATTTTGCGGATTGGTCAATCCGTTCGCGAGATATGGCAGTTTTGAGGTAAAAAACGCTTGAAAAACTCAAAATTTTCGCAGTTCTGATGCTCGAAACGAATAACTAGAACGGCCTAGTGGAAAACTACTCATACCGTTGTAATGGGGCGAGTTTCTACTTTCAGATGCAACAGAAATTTTGCGGATTGGTCAATCCGTTCGCGAGATATGGCAGTTTTGAGGTAAGAAACGCTTGAAAAATTCAAAATTTTCGCAGTTCTGATGCTCGAAACGAATAACTAGAACGGCCTAGGGGAAAACTACTCATACCGTTGTAATGGGGCGAGTTTCTACTTTCAGATGCAACAGAAATTTTGCGGAGTGGTCAATCCGTTCGCGAGATATGGCAGTTTTGAGGTAAGAAACGCTTGAAAAACTCAAAATTTTCGCAGTTCTGATGCTCGAAACGAATAACAAGAACAGCCTAGTGGAAAACTACTCATACCGTTGTAATGGGGCGAGTTTCTACTTTCAGATGCAACAGAAATTTTGCGGATTGGTCAATCCGTTCGCGAGATATGGCAGTTTTGAGGTAAGAAACGCTTGAAAAACTCAAAATTTTCGCAGTTCTGATGCTCGAAACTAATAACTAGAACGGCCTAGTGGAAAACTACTCATACCGTTGTAATGGGGCGAGTTTCTACTTTCAGATGCAACAGAAATTTTGCGGATTGGTCAATCCGTTCGCGAGATATGGCAGTTTTGAGGTAAGAAACGCTGGAAAAACTCAAAATTTTCGCAGTACTGATGCTCGAAACTAATAACTAGAACGGCCTAGTGGAAAACTACTCATACCGTTGCAATGGGGCGAGTTTCTACTTTCAGATGCAACAGAAATTTAGCGGATTGGTCAATCCGTTCGGGAGATATGGCAGTTTTGAGATAAGAAACGCTTGAAAAACTCAAAATTTTCGCAGTTGTGATGCTCGAAACGAATAACTAGAACGGCCTAGGGGAAAACTACTCATACCGTTGTAATCGGGCGAGTTTCTACTTTCAGATGCAACAGAAATTTTGCGGATTGGTCAATCCTTTCGCGAGATATGGCAGTTTTGAGGTAAGAAACGCTTGAAAAACTCAAAATTTTCGCAGTACTGATGCTCGAAACTAATAACTAGAACGGCCTAGTGGAAAACTACTCATACCGTTGTAATGGGGCGAGTTTCTACTTTCAGATGCAACAGAAATTTAGCGGATTGGTCAATCCGTTCGCGAGATATGGCAGTTTTGAGGTAAGAAACGCTTGAAAAACTCAAAATTTTCGCAGTTCTGATGCTCGAAACGAATAACTAGAACGGCCTAGGGGAAAACTACTCATACCGTTGTAATGGGGCGAATTTCTACTTTCAGATGCAACAGAAATTTTGCGAATTGGTCAATCCGTTCGCGAGATATGGCAGTTTTGAGGTAAGAAACGCTTGAAAAACTCAAAATTTTCGCAGTTCTGATGCTCGAAACTAATAACTAGAACGGCCCAGTGGAAAACTACTCATACCGTTGTAATGGGGCTAGTTTCTACTTTCAGATGCAACAGAAATTTTGCGGATTGGTCAATCCGTTCGCGAGATATGGCAGTTTTGATGTAAGAAACGCTTGAAAAACTCAAAATTTTCGCAGTTCTGATGCTCGAAACTAATAACTAGAACGGCCTAGTGGAAAACTACTCATACCGTTGTAATGGGGCGAGTTTCTACTTTCAGATGCAACAGAAATTTTGCGGATTGGTCAATCCGTTCGCGAGATATGGCAGTTTTGAGGTAAGAAACGCTTGAAAAACTCAAAATTTTCGCAGTTCTGATGCTCGAAACGAATAACTAGAACGGCCTAGGGGAAAACTACTCATACCGTTGTAATGGGGCGAGTTTCTACTTTCAGATGCAACAGAAATTTTGCGGATTGGTCAATCCGTTCGCGGGATATGGCAGTTTTGAGGTAAAAAACGCTTGAAAAACTCAAAATTTTCGCAGTTCTGATGCTCGAAACGAATAACTAGAACGGCCTAGTGGAAAACTACTCATACCGTTGTAATGGGGCGAGTTTCTACTTTCAGGTGCAACAGAAATTTTGCGGATTGGTCAATCCGTTCGCGAGATATGGCAGTTTTGAGGTAAGAAACGCTTGAAAAACTCAAAATTTTCGCAGTTCTGATGCTCGAAACGAATAACTAGAACGGCCTAGGGGAAAACTACTCATACCGTTGTAATGGGGCGAGTTTCTACTTTCAGATGCAACAGAAATTTTGCGGAGTGGTCAATCCGTTCGCGAGATATGGCAGTTTTGAGGTAAGAAACGCTTGAAAAACTCAAAATTTTCGCAGTTCTGATGCTCGAAACGAATAACAAGAACGGCCTAGTGGATAACTACTCATACCGTTGTAATGGGGCGAGTTTCTACTTTCAGATGCAACAGAAATTTTGCGGATTGGTCAATCCGTTCGCGAGATATGGCAGTTTTGAGGTAAGAAACGCTTGAAAAACTCAAAATTTTCGCAGTTCTGATGCTCGAAACTAATAACTAGAACGTCCTAGTGGAAGACTACTCATACCGTTGTCATGGGGCGAGTTTCTACTTTCAGATGCAACAGAAATTTTGCGGATTGGTCAATCCGTTCGCGAGATATGGCAGTTTTGAGGTAAGAAACGCTTGAAAAACTCAAAATTTTCGCAGTTCTGATGCTCGAAACGAATAACTAGAACGGCCTAGGGGAAAACTACTCATACCGTTGTAATGGGGCGAGTTTCTACTTTCAGATGCAACAGAAATTTTGCGAATTGGTCAATCCGTTCGCGAGATATGGCAGTTTTGAGGTAAGAAACGCTTGAAAAACTCAAAATTTTCGCAGTTCTGATGCTCGAAACTAATAACTAGAACGGCCCAGTGGAAAACTACTCATACCGTTGTAATGGGGCTAGTTTCTACTTTCAGATGCAACAGAAATTTTGCGGATTGGTCAATCCGTTCGCGAGATATGGCAGTTTTGATGTAAGAAACGCTTGAAAAACTCAAAATTTTCGCAGTTCTGATGCTCGAAACTAATAACTAGAACGGCCTAGTGGAAAACTACTCATACCGTTGTAATGGGGCGAGTTTCTACTTTCAGATGCAACAGAAATTTTGCGGATTGGTCAATCCGTTCGCGAGATATGGCAGTTTTGAGGTAAGAAACGCTTGAAAAACTCAAAATTTTCGCAGTTCTGATGCTCGAAACGAATAACTAGAACGGCCTAGGGGAAAACTACTCATACCGTTGTAATGGGGCGAGTTTCTACTTTCAGATGCAACAGAAATTTTGCGGATTGGTCAATCCGTTCGCGGGATATGGCAGTTTTGAGGTAAAAAACGCTTGAAAAACTCAAAATTTTCGCAGTTCTGATGCTCGAAACGAATAACTAGAACGGCCTAGTGGAAAACTACTCATACCGTTGTAATGGGGCGAGTTTCTACTTTCAGGTGCAACAGAAATTTTGCGGATTGGTCAATCCGTTCGCGAGATATGGCAGTTTTGAGGTAAGAAACGCTTGAAAAACTCAAAATTTTCGCAGTTCTGATGCTCGAAACGAATTACTAGAACGGCCTAGGGGAAAACTACTCATACCGTTGTAATGGGGCGAGTTTCTACTTTCAGATGCAACAGAAATTTTGCGGAGTGGTCAATCCGTTCGCGAGATATGGCAGTTTTGAGGTAAGAAACGCTTGAAAAACTCAAAATTTTCGCAGTTCTGATGCTCGAAACGAATAACAAGAACGGCCTAGTGGATAACTACTCATACCGTTGTAATGGGGCGAGTTTCTACTTTCAGATGCAACAGAAATTTTGCGGATTGGTCAATCCGTTCGCGAGATATGGCAGTTTTGAGGTAAGAAACGCTTGAAAAACTCAAAATTTTCGCAGTTCTGATGCTCGAAACTAATAACTAGAACGTCCTAGTGGAAGACTACTCATACCGTTGTCATGGGGCGAGTTTCTACTTTCAGATGCAACAGAAATTTTGCGGATTGGTCAATCCGTTCGCGAGATATGGCAGTTTTGAGGTAAGAAACGCTTGAAAAACTCAAAATTTTCGCAGTTCTGATGCTCGAAACGAATAACTAGAACGGCCTAGGGGAAAACAACTCATACCGTTGTAATGGGGCGAGTTTCTACTTTCAGATGCAACAGAAATTTTGCGGAGTGGTCAATCCGTTCGCGAGATATGGCAGTTTTGAGGTAAGAAACGCTTGAAAAACTCAAAATTTTCGCAGTTCTGATGCTCGAAACTAATAGCTAGAACGGCCTGGTGGAAAACTACTCATACCGTTGTAATGGGGCGAGTTTCTACTTTTAGATGCAACAGAAATTTTGCGGATTGGTCAATCCGTTCGCGAGATATGGCAGTTTTGATGTAAGAAACGCTTGAAAAACTCAAAATTTTCGCAGTTCTGATGCTCGAAACGAATAACTCGAACGGCCTAGTGGAAAACTACTCATACCGTTGTAATGGGGCGAGTTTCTACTTTCAGATGCAACAGAAATTTTGCTGATTGGACAATCCGTTCGCGAGATATGGCAGTTTTGAGGTAAGAAACGCTTGAAAAACTCAAAATTTTCGCAGTACTGATGCTCGAAACTAATAACTAGAACGGCCTAGTGGAAAACTACTCATACCGTTGCAATGGGGCGAGTTTCTACTTTCAGATGCAACAGAAATTTAGCGGATTGGTCAATCCGTTCGGGAGATATGGCAGTTTTGAGATAAGAAACGCTTGAAAAACTCAAAATTTTCGCAGTTGTGATGCTCGAAACGAATAACTAGAACGGCCTAGGGGAAAACTACTCATACCGTTGTAATCGGGCGAGTTTCTACTTTCAGATGCAACAGAAATTTTGCGGATTGGTCAATCCTTTCGCGAGATATGGCAGTTTTGAGGTAAGAAACGCTTGAAAAACTCAAAATTTTCGCAGTACTGATGCTCGAAACTAATAACTAGAACGGCCTAGTGGAAGACTACTCATACCGTTGACATGGGGCGAGTTTCTACTTTCAGATGCAACAGAAATTTAGCGGATTGGTCAATCCGTTCGCGAGATATGGCAGCTTTGAGGTAAGAAACGCTTGAAAAACTCACAATTTTCGCAGTTCTGATGCTCGAAACGAATAACTAGAACGGCCTAGGGGAAAACTACTCATACCGTTGTAATCGGGTGAGTTTCTACTTTCAGATGCAACAGAAATTTTGCGGATTGGTCAATACGTTCGCGAGATATGGCAGTTTTGATGTAAGAAACGCTTGAAAAACACAAAATTTTCGCAGTTCTGATGCTCGAAACTAATAACTAGAACGGCCTAGTGGAAAACTACTCATACCGTTGTAATGGGGCGAGTTTCTACTTTCAGATGCAACAGAAATTTTGCGGATTGGTCAATCCGTTCGCGAGATATGGCAGTTTTGAGGTAAGAAACGCTTGAAAAACTCAAAATTTTCGCAGTTCTGATGCTCGAAACTAATAACTAGAACGGCCTAGTGGAAAACTACTCATACCGTTGTAATGGGGCGAGTTTCTACTTTCAGATGCAACAGAAATTTTGCGGATTGGTCAATCCGTTCGCGAGATATGGCAGTTTTGAGGTAAGAAACGCTTGAAAAACTCAAAATTTTCGCAGTACTGATGCTCGAAACTAATAACTAGAACGGCCTAGTGGAAGACTACTCAAACCGTTGTCATGGGGCGAGTTTCTACTTTCAGATGCAACAGAAATTTAGCGGATTGGTCAATCCGTTCGCGAGATATGGCAGTTTTGAGGTAAGAAACGCTTGAAAAACTCACAATTTTCGCAGTTCTGATGCTCGAAACGAATAACTAGAACGGCCTAGGGGAAAACTACTCATACCGTTGTAATCGGGTGAGTTTCTACTTTCAGATGCAACAGAAATTTTGCGGATTGGTCAATACGTTCGCGAGATATGGCAGTTTTGATGTAAGAAACGCTTGAAAAACTCAAAATTTTCGCAGTTCTGATGCTCGAAACTAATAACTAGAACGGCCTAGTGGAAAACTACTCATACCGTTGTAATGGGGCGAGTTTCTACTTTCAGATGCAACAGAAATTTTGCGGATTGGTCAATCCGTTCGCGAGATATGGCAGTTTTGAGGTAAGAAACGCTTGAAAAACTCAAAATTTTCGCTGTTCTGATGCTCGAAACTAATAACTAGAACGGCCTAGTGGAAAACTACTCATACCGTTGTAATGGGGCGAGTTTCTACTTTCAGATGCAACAGAAATTTTGCGGATTGGTCAATCCGTTCGCGAGATATGGCAGTTTTGAGGTAAGAAACGCTTGAAAAACTCAAAATTTTCGCAGTTCTGATGCTCGAAACGAATAACTCGAACGGCCTAGTGGAAAACTACTCATACCGTTGTAATGGGGCGAGTTTCTACTTTCAGATGCAACAGAAATTTTGCGGATTGGACAATCCGTTCGCGAGATATGGCAGTTTTGAGGTAAGAAACGCTTGAAAAACTCAAAATTTTCGCAGTACTGATGCTCGAAACTAATAACTAGAACGGCCTAGTGGAAAACTACTCATACCGTTGCAATGGGGCGAGTTTCTACTTTCAGATGCAACAGAAATTTAGCGGATTGGTCAATCCGTTCGGGAGATATGGCAGTTTTGAGATAAGAAACGCTTGAAAAACTCAAAATTTTCGCAGTTCTGATGCTCGAAACTAATAACTAGAACGGCCTAGTGGAAAACTACTCATACCGTTGTAATGGGGCGAGTTTCTACTTTCAGATGCAACAGAAATTTTGCGGATTGGTCAATCCGTTCGCGAGATATGGCAGTTTTGAGGTAAGAAACGCTTGAAAAACTCAAAATTTTCGCAGTTCTGATGCTCGAAACGAATAACTAGAACGGCCTAGGGGAAAACTACTCATACCGTTGTAATGAGGCGAGTTTCTACTTTCAGATGCAACAGAAATTTTGCGGATTGGTCAATCCGTTCGCGAGATATGGCAGTTTTGAGGTAAGAAACGCCTGAAAAACTCAAAATTTTCGCAGTTCTGATGCTCGAAACTAATAACTAGAACGGCCCAGTGGAAAACTACTCATACCGTTGTAATGGGGCTAGTTTCTACTTTCAGATGCAACAGAAATTGTGCGGATTGGTCAATCCGTTCGCGAGATATGGCAGTTTTGATGTAAGAAACGCTTGAAAAACTCAAAATTTTCGCAGTTCTGATGCTCGAAACTAATAACTAGAACGGCCTAGTGGAAAACTACTCATACCGTTGTAATGGGGCGAGTTTCTACTTTCAGATGCAACAGAAATTTTGCGGATTGGTCAATCCGTTCGCGAGATATGGCAGTTTTGAGGTAAGAAACGCTTGAAAAACTCAAAATTTTCGCAGTTCTGATGCTCGAAACGAATAACTAGAACGGCCTAGGGGAAAACTACTCATACCGTTGTAATGGGGCGAGTTTCTACTTTCAGATGCAACAGAAATTTTGCGGATTGGTCAATCCGTTCGCGAGATATGGCAGTTTTGAGGTAAAAAACGCTTGAAAAACTCAAAATTTTCGCAGTTCTGATGCTCGAAACGAATAACTAGAACGGCCTAGTGGAAAACTACTCATACCGTTGTAATGGGGCGAGTTTCTACTTTCAGATGCAACAGAAATTTTGCGGATTGGTCAATCCGTTCGCGAGATATGGCAGTTTTGAGGTAAGAAACGCTTGAAAAACTCAAAATTTTCGCAGTTCTGATGCTCGAAACGAATAACTAGAACGGCCTAGGGGAAAACTACTCATACCGTTGTAATGGGGCGAGTTTCTACTTTCAGATGCAACAGAAATTTTGCGGAGTGGTCAATCCGTTCGCGAGATATGGCAGTTTTGAGGTAAGAAACGCTTGAAAAACTCAAAATTTTCGCAGTTCTGATGCTCGAAACGAATAACAAGAACAGCCTAGTGGAAAACTACTCATACCGTTGTAATGGGGCGAGTTTCTACTTTCAGATGCAACAGAAATTTTGCGGATTGGTCAATCCGTTCGCGAGATATGGCAGTTTTGAGGTAAGAAACGCTTGAAAAACTCAAAATTTTCGCAGTTCTGATGCTCGAAACTAATAACTAGAACGGCCTAGTGGAAAACTACTCATACCGTTGTAATGGGGCGAGTTTCTACTTTCAGATGCAACAGAAATTTTGCGGATTGGTCAATCCGTTCGCGAGATATGGCAGTTTTGAGGTAAGAAACGCTTGAAAAACTCAAAATTTTCGCAGTTCTGATGCTCGAAACGAATAACTCGAACGGCCTAGTGGAAAACTACTCATACCGTTGTAATGGGGCGAGTTTCTACTTTCAGATGCAACAGAAATTTTGCGGATTGGTCAATCCGTTCGCGAGATATGGCAGTTTTGAGGTAAGAAACGCTTGAAAAACTCAAAATTTTCGCAGTTCTGATGCTCGAAACGAATAACTAGAACGGCCTAGGGGAAAACTACTCATACCGTTGTTATGGGGCGAGTTTCTACTTTCAGATGCAACAGAAATTTTGCGGATTGGTCAATCCGTTCGCGAGATATGGCAGTTTTGAGGTAAAAAACGCTTGAAAAACTCAAAATTTTCGCAGTTCTGATGCTCGAAACGAATAACTAGAACGGCCTAGTGGAAAACTACTCATACCGTTGTAATGGGGCGAGTTTCTACTTTCAGATGCAACAGAAATTTTGCGGATTGGTCAATCCGTTCGCGAGATATGGCAGTTTTGAGGTAAGAAACGCTTGAAAAACTCAAAATTTTCGCAGTTCTGATGCTCGAAACGAATAACTAGAACGGCCTAGGGGAAAACTACTCATACCGTTGTAATGGGGCGAGTTTCTACTTTCAGATGCAACAGAAATTTTGCGGATTGGTCAATCCGTTCGCGAGATATGGCAGTTTTGAGGTAAAAAACGCTTGAAAAACTCAAAATTTTCGCAGCTCTGATGCTCGAAACGAATAACTAGAACGGCCTAGTGGAAAACTACTCATACCGTTGTAATGGGGCGAGTTTCTACTTTCAGGTGCAACAGAAATTTTGCGGATTGGTCAATCCGTTCGCGAGATATGGCAGTTTTGAGGTAAGAAACGCTTGAAAAACTCAAAATTTTCGCAGTTCTGATGCTCGAAACGAATAACTAGAACGGCCTAGGGGAAAACTACTCATACCGTTGTAATGGGGCGAGTTTCTACTTTCAGATGCAACAGAAATTTTGCGGAGTGGTCAATCCGTTCGCGAGATATGGCAGTTTTGAGGTAAGAAACGCTTGAAAAACTCAAAATTTTCGCAGTTCTGATGCTCGAAACGAATAACTCGAACGGCCTAGTGGAAAACTACTCATACCGTTGTAATGGGGCGAGTTTCTACTTTCAGATGCAACAGAAATTTTGCGGATTGGACAATCCGTTCGCGAGATATGGCAGTTTTGAGGTAAGAAACGCTTGAAAAACTCAAAATTTTCGCAGTACTGATGCTCGAAACTAATAACTAGAACGGCCTAGTGGAAAACTACTCATACCGTTGCAATGGGGCGAGTTTCTACTTTCAGATGCAACAGAAATTTAGCGGATTGGTCAATCCGTTCGGGAGATATGGCAGTTTTGAGATAAGAAACGCTTGAAAAACTCAAAATTTTCGCAGTTGTGATGCTCGAAACGAATAACTAGAACGGCCTAGGGGAAAACTACTCATACCGTTGTAATCGGGCGAGTTTCTACTTTCAGATGCAACAGAAATTTTGCGGATTGGTCAATCCTTTCGCGAGATATGGCAGTTTTGAGGTAAGAAACGCTTGAAAAACTCACAATTTTCGCAGTTCTGATGCTCGAAACGAATAACTAGAACGGCCTAGGGGAAAACTACTCATACCGTTGTAATCGGGTGAGTTTCTACTTTCAGATGCAACAGAAATTTTGCGGATTGGTAAATACGTTCGCGAGATATGGCAGTTTTGAGGTAAGAAACGCTTGAAAAACTCAAAATTTTCGCAGTTCTGATGCTCGAAACGAATAACTCGAACGGCCTAGTGGAAAACTACTCATACCGTTGTAATGGGGCGAGTTTCTACTTTCAGATGCAACAGAAATTTTGCGGATTGGACAATCCGTTCGCGAGATATGGCAGTTTTGAGGTAAGAAACGCTTGAAAAACTCAAAATTTTCGCAGTACTGATGCTCGAAACTAATAACTAGAACGGCCTAGTGGAAAACTACTCATACCGTTGCAATGGGGCGAGTTTCTACTTTCAGATGCAACAGAAATTTAGCGGATTGGTCAATCCGTTCGGGAGATATGGCAGTTTTGAGATAAGAAACGCTTGAAAAACTCAAAATTTTCGCAGTTGTGATGCTCGAAACGAATAACTAGAACGGCCTAGGGGAAAACTACTCATACCGTTGTAATCGGGCGAGTTTCTACTTTCAGATGCAACAGAAATTTTGCGGATTGGTCAATCCTTTCGCGAGATATGGCAGTTTTGAGGTAAGAAACGCTTGAAAAACTCAAAATTTTCGCAGTTCTGATGCTCGAAACTAATAACTAGAACGGCCTAGTGGAAAACTACTCATACCGTTGTAATGGGGCGAGTTTCTACTTTCAGATGCAACAGAAATTTTGCGGATTGGTCAATCCGTTCGCGAGATATGGCAGTTTTGAGGTAAGAAACGCTTGAAAAACTCAAAATTTTCGCAGTTCTGATGCTCGAAACGAATAACTAGAACGGCCTAGGGGAAAACTACTCATACCGTTGTCATGGGGCGAGTTTCTACTTTCAGATGCAACAGAAATTTTGCGGATTGGTCAATCCGTTCGCGAGATATGGCAGTTTTGAGGTAAGAAACGCTTGAAAAACTCAAAATTTTCGCAGTTCTGATGCTCGAAACTAATAACTAGAACGGCCTAGTGGAAAACTACTCATACCGTTGTAATGGGGCGAGTTTCTACTTTCAGATGCAACAGAAATTTTGCGGATTGGTCAATCCGTTCGCGAGATATGGCAGTTTTGAGGTAAGAAACGCTTGAAAAACTCAAAATTTTCGCAGTTCTGATGCTCGAAACGAATAACTCGAACGGCCTAGTGGAAAACTACTCATACCGTTGTAATGGGGCGAGTTTCTACTTTCAGATGCAACAGAAATTTTGCGGATTGGACAATCCGTTCGCGAGATATGGCAGTTTTGAGGTAAGAAACGCTTGAAAAACTCAAAATTTTCGCAGTACTGATGCTCGAAACTAATAACTAGAACGGCCTAGTGGAAAACTACTCATACCGTTGCAATGGGGCGAGTTTCTACTTTCAGATGCAACAGAAATTTAGCGGATTGGTCAATCCGTTCGGGAGATATGGCAGTTTTGAGATAAGAAACGCTTGAAAAACTCAAAATTTTCGCAGTTGTGATGCTCGAAACGAATAACTAGAACGGCCTAGGGGAAAACTACTCATACCGTTGTAATCGGGCGAGTTTCTACTTTCAGATGCAACAGAAATTTTGCGGATTGGTCAATCCTTTCGCGAGATATGGCAGTTTTGAGGTAAGAAACGCTTGAAAAACTCAAAATTTTCGCAGTACTGATGCTCGAAACTAATAACTAGAACGGCCTAGTGGAAGACTACTCATACCGTTGTCATGGGGCGAGTTTCTACTTTCAGATGCAACAGAAATTTAGCGGATTGGTCAATCCGTTCGCGAGATATGGCAGTTTTGAGGTAAGAAACGCTTGAAAAACTCACAATTTTCGCAGTTCTGATGCTCGAAACGAATAACTAGAACGGCCTAGGGGAAAACTACTCATACCGTTGTAATCGGGTGAGTTTCTACTTTCAGATGCAACAGAAATTTTGCGGATTGGTCAATACGTTCGCGAGATATGGCAGTTTTGATGTAAGAAACGCTTGAAAAACTCAAAATTTTCGCAGTTCTGATGCTCGAAACTAATAACTAGAACGGCCTAGTGGAAAACTACTCATACCGTTGTAATGGGGCGAGTTTCTACTTTCAGATGCAACAGAAATTTTGCGGATTGGTCAATCCGTTCGCGAGATATGGCAGTTTTGAGGTAAGAAACGCTTGAAAAACTCAAAATTTTCGCAGTTCTGATGCTCGAAACTAATAACTAGAACGGCCTAGTGGAAAACTACTCATACCGTTGTAATGGGGCGAGTTTCTACTTTCAGATGCAACAGAAATTTTGCGGATTGGTCAATCCGTTCGCGAGATATGGCAGTTTTGAGATAAGAAACGCTTGAAAAACTCAAAATTTTCGCAGTTCTGATGCTCGAAACGAATAACTCGAACGGCCTAGTGGAAAACTACTCATACCGTTGTAATGGGGCGAGTTTCTACTTTCAGATGCAACAGAAATTTTGCGGATTGGACAATCCGTTCGCGAGATATGGCAGTTTTGAGGTAAGAAACGCTTGAAAAACTCAAAATTTTCGCAGTACTGATGCTCGAAACTAATAACTAGGACGGCCTAGTGGAAAACTACTCATACCGTTGCAATGGGGCGAGTTTCTACTTTCAGATGCAACAGAAATTTAGCGGATTGGTCAATCCGTTCGGGAGATATGGCAGTTTTGAGATAAGAAACGCTTGAAAAACTCAAAATTTTCGCAGTTGTGATGCTCGAAACGAATAACTAGAACGGCCTAGGGGAAAACTACTCATACCGTTGTAATCGGGCGAGTTTCTACTTTCAGATGCAACAGAAATTTTGCGGATTGGTCAATCCTTTCGCGAGATATGGCAGTTTTGAGGTAAGAAACGCTTGAAAAACTCAAAATTTTCGCAGTACTGATGCTCGAAACTAATAACTAGAACGGCCTAGTGGAAGACTACTCATACCGTTGTCATGGGGCGAGTTTCTACTTTCAGATGCAACAGAAATTTAGCGGATTGGTCAATCCGTTCGCGAGATATGGCAGTTTTGAGGTAAGAAACGCTTGAAAAACTCACAATTTTCGCAGTTCTGATGCTCGAAACTAATAACTAGAACGGCCTAGTGGAAAACTACTCATACCGTTGTAATGGGGCGAGTTTCTACTTTCAGATGCAACAGAAATTTAGCGGATTGGTCAATCCGTTCGCGAGATATGGCAGTTTTGAGGTAAGAAACGCTTGAAAAACTCACAATTTTCGCAGTTCTGATGCTCGAAACGAATAACTAGAACGGCCTAGGGGAAAACTACTCATACCGTTGTAATCGGGTGAGTTTCTACTTTCAGATGCAACAGAAATTTTGCGGATTGGTCAATACGTTCGCGAGATATGGCAGTTGTGATGTAAGAAACGCTTGAAAAACTCAAAATTTTCGCAGTTCTGATGCTCGAAACTAATAACTAGAACGGCCTAGTGGAAAACTACTCATACCGTTGTAATGGGGCGAGTTTCTACTTTCAGATGCAACAGAAATTTTGCGGATTGGTCAATCCGTTCGCGAGATATGGCAGTTTTGAGGTAAGAAACGCTTGAAAAACTCAAAATTTTCGCAGTTCTGATGCTCGAAACTAATAACTAGAACGGCCTAGTGGAAAACTACTCATACCGTTGTAATGGGGCGAGTTTCTACTTTCAGATGCAACAGAAATTTTGCGGATTGGTCAATCCGTTCGCGAGATATGGCAGTTTTGAGGTAAGAAACGCTTGAAAAACTCAAAATTTTCGCAGTTCTGATGCTCGAAACGAATAACTCGAACGGCCTAGTGGAAAACTACTCATACCGTTGTAATGGGGCGAGTTTCTACTTTCAGATGCAACAGAAATTTTGCGGATTGGACAATCCGTTCGCGAGATATGGCAGTTTTGAGGTAAGAAACGCTTGAAAAACTCAAAATTTTCGCAGTACTGATGCTCGAAACTAATAACTAGGACGGCCTAGTGGAAAACTACTCATACCGTTGCAATGGGGCGAGTTTCTACTTTCAGATGCAACAGAAATTTAGCGGATTGGTCAATCCGTTCGGGAGATATGGCAGTTTTGAGATAAGAAACGCTTGAAAAACTCAAAATTTTCGCAGTTGTGATGCTCGAAACGAATAACTAGAACGGCCTAGGGGAAAACTACTCATACCGTTGTAATCGGGCGAGTTTCTACTTTCAGATGCAACAGAAATTTTGCGGATTGGTCAATCCTTTCGCGAGATATGGCAGTTTTGAGGTAAGAAACGCTTGAAAAACTCAAAATTTTCGCAGTACTGATGCTCGAAACTAATAACTAGAACGGCCTAGTGGAAGACTACTCATACCGTTGTCATGGGGCGAGTTTCTACTTTCAGATGCAACAGAAATTTAGCGGATTGGTCAATCCGTTCGCGAGATATGGCAGTTTTGAGGTAAGAAACGCTTGAAAAACTCACAATTTTCGCAGTTCTGATGCTCGAAACTAATAACTAGAACGGCCTAGTGGAAAACTACTCATACCGTTGTAATGGGGCGAGTTTCTACTTTCAGATGCAACAGAAATTTAGCGGATTGGTCAATCCGTTCGCGAGATATGGCAGTTTTGAGGTAAGAAACGCTTGAAAAACTCACAATTTTCGCAGTTCTGATGCTCGAAACTAATAACTAGAACGGCCTAGTGGAAAACTACTCATACCGTTGTAATGGGGCGAGTTTCTACTTTCAGATGCAACAGAAATTTTGCGGATTGGTCAATACGTTCGCGAGATATGGCAGTTTTGAGGTAAGAAACGCTTGAAAAACTCAAAATTTTCGCAGTTCTGATGCTCGAAACGAATAACTAGAACGGCCTAGGGGAAAACTACTCATACCGTTGTAATGGGGCGAGTTTCTACTTTCAGATGCAACAGAAATTTTGCGGATTGGTCAATCCGTTCGCGAGATATGGCAGTTTTGAGGTAAAAAACGCTTGAAAAACTCAAAATTTTCGCAGTTCTGATGCTCGAAACGAATAACTAGAACGGCCTAGTGGAAAACTACTCATACCGTTGTAATGGGGCGAGTTTCTACTTTCAGGTGCAACAGAAATTTTGCGGATTGGTCAATCCGTTCGCGAGATATGGCAGTTTTGAGGTAAGAAACGCTTGAAAAACTCAAAATTTTCGCAGTTCTGATGCTCGAAACGAATAACTAGAACGGCCTAGGGGAAAACTACTCATACCGTTGTAATGGGGCGAGTTTCTACTTTCAGATGCAACAGAACTTTTGCGGAGTGGTCAATCCGTTCGCGAGATATGGCAGTTTTGAAGTAAGAAACGCTTGAAAAACTCAAAATTTTCGCAGTTCTGATGCTCGAAACGAATAACAAGAACGGCCTAGTGGAAAACTACTCATACCGTTGTAATGGGGCGAGTTTCTACTTTCAGATGCAACAGAAATTCTGCGGATTGGTCAATCCGTTCGCGAGATATGGCAGTTTTGAGGTAAGAAACGCTTGAAAAACTCAAAATTTTCGCAGTTCTGATGCTCGAAACTAATAACTAGAACGGCCTAGTGGAAAACTACTCATACCGTTGTAATGGGGCGAGTTTCTACTTTCAGATGCAACAGAAATTTTGCGGATTGGTCAATCCGTTCGCGAGATATGGCAGTTTTGAGGTAAGAAACGCTTGAAAAACTCAAAATTTTCGCAGTTCTGATGCTCGAAACGAATAACTCGAACGGCCTAGTGGAAAACTACTCATACCGTTGTCATGGGGCGAGTTTCTACATTCAGATGCAACAGAAATTTTGCGGATTGGTCAATCCGTTCGCGAGATATGGCAGTTTTGAGGTAAGAAATGCTTGAAAAACTCAAAATTTTCGCAGTTCTGATGCTCGAAACTAATAACTAGAACGGCCCAGTGGAAAACTACTCATACCGTTCTAATCGAGCGAGTTTCTACTTTCAGATGCAACAGAAATTTTGCGGATTGGACAATCCGTTCGCGAGGTATGGCAGTTTTGATGTAAGAAACGCTTGAAAAACTCAAAATTTTCGCAGTTCTGATGCTCGAAACTAATAACTAGAACGGCCTAGTGGAAAACTACTCATACCGTTGTAATGGGGCGAGTTTCTACTTTCAGATGCAACAGAAATTTTGCGGATTGGACAATCCGTTCGCGAGATATGGCAGTTTTGAGGTAAGAAACGCTTGAAAAACTCAAAATTTTCGCAGTACTGATGCTCGAAACTAATAACTAGAACGGCCTAGTGGAAAACTACTCATACCGTTGCAATGGGGCGAGTTTCTACTTTCAGATGCAACAGAAATTTAGCGGATTGGTCAATACGTTCGGGAGATATGGCAGTTTTGAGATAAGAAACGCTTGAAAAACTCAAAATTTTCGCAGTTCTGATGCTCGAAACGAATAACTAGAACGGCCTAGGGGAAAACTACTCATACCGTTGTAATCGGGCGAGTTTCTACTTTCAGATGCAACAGAAATTTTGCGGATTGGTCAATCCTTTCGCGAGATATGGCAGTTTTGAGGTAAGAAACGCTTGAAAAACTCAAAATTTTCGCAGTACTGATGCTCGAAACTAATAACTAGAACGGCCTAGTGGAAAACTACTCATACCGTTGTCATGGGGCGAGTTTCTACTTTCAGATGCAACAGAAATTTAGCGGATTGGTCAATCCGTTCGCGAGATATGGCAGTTTTGAGGTAAGAAACGCTTGAAAAACTCAAAATTTTCGCAGTTCTGATGCTCGGAACGAATAACTCGAACGGCCTAGTGGAAAACTACTCAAACCGTTGTAATGAGGCGAGTTTCTACATTCAGATGCAACAGAAATTTTGCGGATTGGTCAATCCGTTCGCGAGATATGGCAGTTTTGAGGTAAGAAATGCTTGAAAAACTCAAAATTTTCGCAGTTCTGATGCTCGAAACTAATAACTAGAACGACCCAGTGGAAAACTACTCATACCGTTCTAATCGAGCGAGTTTCTACTTTCAGATGCAACAGAAATTTTGCGGATTGGACAATCCGTTCGCGAGATATGGCAGTTTTGATGTAAGAAACGCTTGAAAAACTCAAAATTTTCGCAGTTCTGATGCTCGAATCTAATAACTAGAACGGCCTAGTGGAAAACTACTCATACCGTTGTAATGGGGCGAGTTTCTACTTTCAGACGCAACAGAAATTTTGCGGATTGGTCAATCCGTTCGCGAGATATGGCAGTTTTGAGGTAAGAAACGCTTGAAAAACTCAAAATTTTCGCAGTTCTGATGCTCGAAACTAATAACTAGAACGGCCTAGTGGAAAACTACTCATACCGTTGTAATGGGGCGAGTTTCTACTTTCAGATGCAACAGAAATTTTGCGGATTGGTCAATCCGTTCGCGAGATATGGCAGTTTTGAGGTAAGGAACGCTTGAAAAACTCAAAATTTTCGCAGTACTGATGCTCGAAACTAATAACTAGAACGGCCTAGGGGAAAACTACTCATACCGTTGTAATGGGGCGAGTTTCTACTTTCAGATGCAACAGAAATTTTGCGGATTGGTCAATCCGTTCGCGAGATATGGCAGTTTTGAGGTAAGAAACGCTTGAAAAACTCAAAATTTTCGCAGTTCTGATGCTCGAAACTAATAACTAGAACGGCCCAGTGGAAAACTACTCATACCGTTGTAATGGGGCGAGTTTCTACTTTCAGATGCAACAGAAATTTTGCGGATTGGTCAATCCGTTCGCGAGATATGGCAGTTTTGAGGTAAAAAACGCTTGAAAAACTCAAAATTTTCGCAGTTCTGATGCTCGAAACGAATAACTAGAACGGCCTAGTGGAAAACTACTCATACCGTTGTAATGGGGCGAGTTTCTACTTTCAGATGCAACAGAAATTTTGCGGATTGGTCAATCCGTTCGCGAGATATGGCAGTTTTGAGGTAAGAAACGCTTGAAAAACTCAAAATTTTCGCAGTTCTGATGCTCGAAACGAATAACTAGAACGGCCTAGGGGAAAACTACTCATACCGTTGTAATGGGGCGAGTTTCTACTTTCAGATGCAACAGAAATTTTGCGGAGTGGTCAATCCGTTCGCGAGATATGGCAGTTTTGAGGTAAGAAACGCTTGAAAAACTCAAAATTTTCGCAGTTCTGATGCTCGAAACGAATAACAAGAACGGCCTAGTGGAAAACTACTCATACCGTTGTAATGGGGCGAGTTTCTACTTTCAGATGCAACAGAAATTTTGCGGATTGGTCAATCCGTTCGCGAGATATGGCAGTTTTGAGGTAAGAAACGCTTGAAAAACTCAAAATTTTCGCAGTTCTGATGCTCGAAACGAATAACTCGAACGGCCTAGTGGAAAACTACTCATACCGTTGTAATGGGGCGAGTTTCTACATTCAGATGCAACAGAAATTTTGCGGATTGGTCAATCCGTTCGCGAGATATGGCAGTTTTGAGGTAAGAAATGCTTGAAAAACTCAAAATTTTCGCAGTTCTGATGCTCGAAACGAATAACTAGAACGGCCTAGGGGAAGACTACTCATACCGTTGTAATGGGGCGAGTTTCTACTTTCAGATGCAACAGAAATTTTGCGGAGTGGTCAATCCGTTCGCGAGATATGGCAGTTTTGAGGTAAGAAACGCTTGAAAAACTCAAAATTTTCGCAGTTCTGATGCTCGAAACGAATGACAAGAACGGCCTAGTGGAAAACTACTCATACCGTTGTAATGGGGCGAGTTTCTACTTTCAGATGCAACAGAAATTTTGCGGATTGGTCAATCCGTTCGCGAGATATGGCAGTTTTGAGGTAAGAAACGCTTGAAAAACTCAAAATTTTCGCAGTTCTGATGCTCGAAACTAAGAACTAGAACGGCCTAGTGGAAAACTACTCATACCGTTGTAATGGGGCGAGTTTCTACTTTCAGATGCAACAGAAATTTTGCGGATTGGTCAATCCGTTCGCGAGATATGGCAGTTTTGAGGTAAGAAAAGCTTGAAAAACTCAAAATTTTCGCAGTTCTGATGCTCGAAACGAATAACTCGAACGGCCTAGTGGAAAACTACTCATACCGTTGTAATGGGGCGAGTTTCTACATTCAGATGCAACAGAAATTTTGCGGATTGGTCAATCCGTTCGCGAGATATGGCAGTTTTGAGGTAAGAAATGCTTGAAAAACTCAAAATTTTCGCAGTTCTGATGCTCGAAACTAATAACTAGAACGGCCCAGTGGAAAACTACTCATACCGTTCTAATCGAGCGAGTTTCTACTTTCAGATGCAACAGAAATTTTGCGGATTGGACAATCCGTTCGCGAGATATGGCAGTTTTGATGTAAGAAACGCTTGAAAAACTCAAAATTTTCGCAGTTCTGATGCTCGAAACTAATAACTAGAACGGCCTAGTGGAAAACTACTCATACCGTTGTAATGGGGCGAGTTTCTACATTCAGATGCAACAGAAATTTTGCGGATTGGTCAATCCGTTCGCGAGATATGGCAGTTTTGAGGTAAGAAATGCTTGAAAAACTCAAAATTTTCGCAGTTCTGATGCTCGAAACGAATAACTAGAACGGCCTAGGGGAAGACTACTCATACCGTTGTAATGGGGCGAGTTTCTACTTTCAGATGCAACAGAAATTTTGCGGAGTGGTCAATCCGTTCGCGAGATATGGCAGTTTTGAGGTAAGAAACGCTTGAAAAACTCAAAATTTTCGCAGTTCTGATGCTCGAAACGAATGACAAGAACGGCCTAGTGGAAAACTACTCATACCGTTGTAATGGGGCGAGTTTCTACTTTCAGATGCAACAGAAATTTTGCGGATTGGTCAATCCGTTCGCGAGATATGGCAGTTTTGAGGTAAGAAACGCTTGAAAAACTCAAAATTTTCGCAGTTCTGATGCTCGAAACTAAGAACTAGAACGGCCTAGTGGAAAACTACTCATACCGTTGTAATGGGGCGAGTTTCTACTTTCAGATGCAACAGAAATTTTGCGGATTGGTCAATCCGTTCGCGAGATATGGCAGTTTTGAGGTAAGAAAAGCTTGAAAAACTCAAAATTTTCGCAGTTCTGATGCTCGAAACGAATAACTCGAACGGCCTAGTGGAAAACTACTCATACCGTTGTAATGGGGCGAGTTTCTACATTCAGATGCAACAGAAATTTTGCGGATTGGTCAATCCGTTCGCGAGATATGGCAGTTTTGAGGTAAGAAATGCTTGAAAAACTCAAAATTTTCGCAGTTCTGATGCTCGAAACTAATAACTAGAACGGCCCAGTGGAAAACTACTCATACCGTTCTAATCGAGCGAGTTTCTACTTTCAGATGCAACAGAAATTTTGCGGATTGGACAATCCGTTCGCGAGATATGGCAGTTTTGATGTAAGAAACGCTTGAAAAACTCAAAATTTTCGCAGTTCTGATGCTCGAAACTAATAACTAGAACGGCCTAGTGGAAAACTACTCATACCGTTGTAATGGGGCGAGTTTCTACTTTCAGATGCAACAGAAATTTTGCGGATTGGACAATCCGTTCGCGAGATATGGCAGTTTTGAGGTAAGAAACGCTTGAAAAACTCAAAATTTTCGCAGTACTGATGCTCGAAACTAATAACTAGAACGGCCTAGTGGAAAACTACTCATACCGTTGTAATGGGGCGAGTTTCTACTTTCAGATGCAACAGAAATTTTGCGGATTGGTCAATCCGTTCGCGAGATATGGCAGTTTTGAGGTAAGAAACGCTTGAAAAACTCAAAATTTTCGCAGTTCTGATGCTCGAAACGAATAACTAGAACGGCCTAGGGGAAAACTACTCATACCGTTGTAATGGGGCGAGTTTCTACTTTCAGATGCAACAGAAATTTTGCGGATTGGTCAATCCGTTCGCGAGATATGGCAGTTTTGAGGTAAAAAACGCTTGAAAAACTCAAAATTTTCGCAGTTCTGATGCTCGAAACGAATAACTAGAACGGCCTAGTGGAAAACTACTCATACCGTTGTAATGGGGCGAGTTTCTACTTTCAGATGCAACAGAAATTTTGCGGATTGGTCAATCCGTTCGCGAGATATGGCAGTTTTGAGGTAAGAAACGCTTGAAAAACTCAAAATTTTCGCAGTTCTGATGCTCGAAACGAATAACTAGAACGGCCTAGGGGAAAACTACTCATACCGTTGTAATGGGGCGAGTTTCTACTTTCAGATGCAACAGAAATTTTGCGGAGTGGTCAATCCGTTCGCGAGATATGGCAGTTTTGAGGTAAGAAACGCTTGAAAAACTCAAAATTTTCGCAGTTCTGATGCTCGAAACGAATGACAAGAACGGCCTAGTGGAAAACTACTCATACCGTTGTAATGGGGCGAGTTTCTACTTTCAGATGCAACAGAAATTTTGCGGATTGGTCAATCCGTTCGCGAGATATGGCAGTTTTGAGGTAAGAAACGCTTGAAAAACTCAAAATTTTCGCAGTTCTGATGCTCGAAACTAAGAACTAGAACGGCCTAGTGGAAAACTACTCATACCGTTGTAATGGGGCGAGTTTCTACTTTCAGATGCAACAGAAATTTTGCGGATTGGTCAATCCGTTCGCGAGATATGGCAGTTTTGAGGTAAGAAAAGCTTGAAAAACTCAAAATTTTCGCAGTTCTGATGCTCGAAACGAATAACTCGAACGGCCTAGTGGAAAACTACTCATACCGTTGTAATGGGGCGAGTTTCTACATTCAGATGCAACAGAAATTTTGCGGATTGGTCAATCCGTTCGCGAGATATGGCAGTTTTGAGGTAAGAAATGCTTGAAAAACTCAAAATTTTCGCAGTTCTGATGCTCGAAACTAATAACTAGAACGGCCCAGTGGAAAACTACTCATACCGTTCTAATCGAGCGAGTTTCTACTTTCAGATGCAACAGAAATTTTGCGGATTGGACAATCCGTTCGCGAGATATGGCAGTTTTGATGTAAGAAACGCTTGAAAAACTCAAAATTTTCGCAGTTCTGATGCTCGAAACTAATAACTAGAACGGCCTAGTGGAAAACTACTCATACCGTTGTAATGGGGCGAGTTTCTACTTTCAGATGCAACAGAAATTTTGCGGATTGGACAATCCGTTCGCGAGATATGGCAGTTTTGAGGTAAGAAACGCTTGAAAAACTCAAAATTTTCGCAGTACTGATGCTCGAAACTAATAACTAGAACGGCCTAGTGGAAAACTACTCATACCGTTGTAATGGGGCGAGTTTCTACTTTCAGATGCAACAGAAATTTTGCGGATTGGTCAATCCGTTCGCGAGATATGGCAGTTTTGAGGTAAGAAACGCTTGAAAAACTCAAAATTTTCGCAGTTCTGATGCTCGAAACGAATAACTAGAACGGCCTAGGGGAAAACTACTCATACCGTTGTAATGGGGCGAGTTTCTACTTTCAGATGCAACAGAAATTTTGCGGATTGGTCAATCCGTTCGCGAGATATGGCAGTTTTGAGGTAAAAAACGCTTGAAAAACTCAAAATTTTCGCAGTTCTGATGCTCGAAACGAATAACTAGAACGGCCTAGTGGAAAACTACTCATACCGTTGTAATGGGGCGAGTTTCTACTTTCAGATGCAACAGAAATTTTGCGGATTGGTCAATCCGTTCGCGAGATATGGCAGTTTTGAGGTAAGAAACGCTTGAAAAACTCAAAATTTTCGCAGTTCTGATGCTCGAAACGAATAACTAGAACGGCCTAGGGGAAAACTACTCATACCGTTGTAATGGGGCGAGTTTCTACTTTCAGATGCAACAGAAATTTTGCGGAGTGGTCAATCCGTTCGCGAGATATGGCAGTTTTGAGGTAAGAAACGCTTGAAAAACTCAAAATTTTCGCAGTTCTGATGCTCGAAACGAATAACAAGAACGGCCTAGTGGAAAACTACTCATACCGTTGTAATGGGGCGAGTTTCTACTTTCAGATGCAACAGAAATTTTGCGGATTGGTCAATCCGTTCGCGAGATATGGCAGTTTTGAGGTAAGAAACGCTTGAAAAACTCAAAATTTTCGCAGTTCTGATGCTCGAAACGAATAACTAGAACGGCCTAGTGGAAAACTACTCATACCGTTGCAATGGGGCGAGTTTCTACTTTCAGATGCAACAGAAATTTAGCGGATTGGTCAATCCGTTCGCGAGATATGGCAGTTTTGAGGTAAGAAACGCTTGAAAAACTCAAAATTTTCGCAGTTCTGATGCTCGGAACGAATAACTCGAACGGCCTAGTGGAAAACTACTCAAACCGTTGTAATGAGGCGAGTTTCTACATTCAGATGCAACAGAAATTTTGCGGATTGGTCAATCCGTTCGCGAGATATGGCAGTTTTGAGGTAAGAAATGCTTGAAAAACTCAAAATTTTCGCAGTTCTGATGCTCGAAACTAATAACTAGAACGGCCCAGTGGAAAACTACTCATACCGTTCTAATCGAGCGAGTTTCTACTTTCAGATGCAACAGAAATTTTGCGGATTGGACAATCCGTTCGCGAGATATGGCAGTTTTGAGGTAAGAAACGCTTGAAAAACTCAAAATTTTCGCAGTTCTGATGCTCGACACTAATAACTAGAACGGCCTAGTGGAAAACTACTCATACCGTTGTAATGGGGCGAGTTTCTACTTTCAGATGCAACAGAAATTTTGCGGATTGGTCAATCCGTTCGCGAGATATGGCAGTTTTGAGGTAAGAAACGCTTGAAAAACTCAAAATTTTCGCAGTACTGATGCTCGAAACTAATAACTAGAACGGCCTAGTGGAAAACTACTCATACCGTTGCAATGGGGCGAGTTTCTACTTTCAGATGCAACACAAATTTAGCGGATTGGTCAATCCGTTCGGGAGATATGGCAGTTTTGAGATAAGAAACGCTTGAAAAACTCAAAATTTTCGCAGTACTGATGCTCGAAACTAATAACTAGAACGGCCTAGTGGAAGACTACTCATACCGTTGTCATGGGGCGAGTTTCTACTTTCAGATGCAACAGAAATTTAGCGGATTGGTCAATCCGTTCGCGAGATATGGCAGTTTTGAGGTAAGAAACGCTTGAAAAACTCACAATCTTCGCAGTTCTGATGCTCGAAACTAATAACAAGAACGGCCTAGGGGAAAACTACTCATACCGTTGTAATCGGGCGAGTATCTATTATACTTTCAGATGCAACAGAAATTTTGCGGATTGGTCAATCCGTTCGCGAGATATGGCAGTTTTGAGGTAAGAAACGCTTGAAAAACTCAAAATTTTCGCAGTTCTGATGCTCGAAACGAATAACTAGAACGGCCTAGGGGAAAACTACTCATACCGTTGTAATGGGGCGAGTTTCTACTTTCAGATGCAACAGAAATTTTGCGGATTGGTCAATCCGTTCGCGAGATATGGCAGTTTTGAGGTAAAAAACGCTTGAAAAACTCAAAATTTTCGCAGTTCTGATGCTCGAAACGAATAGCTAGAACGGCCTAGTGGAAAACTACTCATACCGTTGTAATGGGGCGAGTTTCTACTTTCAGATGCAACAGAAATTTTGCGGATTGGTCAATCCGTTCGCGAGATATGGCAGTTTTGATGTAAGAAACGCTTGAAAAACTCAAAATTTTCGCAGATCTGATGCTCGAAACGAATAACTAGAACGGCCTAGGGGAAAACTACTCACACCGTTGTAATCGGGCGAGTTTCTACTTTCAGATGCAACAGAAATTTTGCGGATTGGTCAATCCTTTCGCGAGATATGGCAGTTTTGAGGTAAGAAACGCTTGAAAAACTCAAAATTTTCGCAGTACTGATGCTCGAAACTAATAACTAGAACGGCCTAGTGGAAAACTACTCATACCGTTGTCATGGGGCGAGTTTCTACTTTCAGATGCAACAGAAATTTAGCGGATTGGTCAATCCGTTCGCGAGATATGGCAGTTTTGAGGTAAGAAACGCTTGAAAAACTCACAATTTTCGCAGTTCTGATGCTCGAAACGAATAACCAGAACGGCCTAGTGGAAAACTACTCATACCGTTGTAATGGGGCGAGTTTCTACTTTCAGACGCAACAGAAATTTTGCGGATTGGTCAATCCGTTCGCGAGATATGGCAGTTTTGAGGTAAGAAACGCTTGAAAAACTCAAAATTTTCGCAGTTCTGATGCTCGAAACTAATAACTAGAACGGCCTAGTGGAAAACTACTCATACCGTTGTAATGGGGCGAGTTTCTACTTTCAGATGCAACAGAAATTTTGCGGATTGGTCAATCCGTTCGCGAGATATGGCAGTTTTGAGGTAAGAAACGCTTGAAAAACTCAAAATTTTCGCAGTACTGATGCTCGAAACTAATAACTAGAACGGCCTAGTGGAAAACTACTCATACCGTTGCAATGGGGCGAGTTTCTACTTTCAGATGCAACACAAATTTAGCGGATTGGTCAATCCGTTCGGGAGATATGGCAGTTTTGAGATAAGAAACGCTTGAAAAACTCAAAATTTTCGCAGTACTGATGCTCGAAACTAATAACTAGAACGGCCTAGTGGAAGGCTACTCATACCGTTGTCATGGGGCGAGTTTCTACTTTCAGATGCAACAGAAATTTAGCGGATTGGTCAATCCGTTCGCGAGATATGGCAGTTTTGATGTAAGAAACGCTTGAAAAACTCACAATTTTCGCAGTTCTGATGCTCGAAACTAATAACAAGAACGGCCTAGGGGAAAACTACTCATACCGTTGTAATCGGGCGAGTATCTATTATACTTTCAGATGCAACAGAAATTTTGCGGATTGGTCAATCCGTTCGCGAGATATGGCAGTTTTGAGGTAAGAAACGCTTGAAAAACTCAAAATTTTCGCAGTTCTGATGCTCGAAACGAATAACTAGAACGGCCTAGGGGAAAACTACTCATACCGTTGTAATGGGGCGAGTTTCTACTTTCAGATGCAACAGAAATTTTGCGGATTGGTCAATCCGTTCGCGAGATATGGCAGTTTTGAGGTAAAAAACGCTTGAAAAACTCAAAATTTTCGCAGTTCTGATGCTCGAAACGAATAACTAGAACGGCCTAGTGGAAAACTACTCATACCGTTGTAATGGGGCGAGTTTCTACTTTCAGATGCAACAGAAATTTTGCGGATTGGTCAATCCGTTCGCGAGATATGGCAGTTTTGATGTAAGAAACGCTTGAAAAACTCAAAATTTTCGCAGTTCTGATGCTCGAAACTAATAACTAGAACGGCCTAGTGGAAAACAACTCATACCGTTGTAATGGGGCGAGTTTCTACTTTCAGATGCAACAGAAATTTTGCGGATTGGACAATCCGTTCGCGAGATATGGCAGTTTTGAGGTAAGAAACGCTTGAAAAACTCAAAATTTTCGCAGTACTGATGCTCGAAACTAATAACTAGAACGGCCTAGTGGAAAACTACTCATACCGTTGCAATGGGGCGAGTTTCTACTTTCAGATGCAACACAAATTTAGCGGATTGGTCAATCCGTTCGGGAGATATGGCAGTTTTGAGATAAGAAACGCTTGAAAAACTCAAAATTTTCGCAGTTCTGATGCTCGAAACGAATAACTAGAACGGCCTAGGGGAAAACTACTCATACCGTTGTAATCGGGCGAGTTTCTACTTTCAGATGCAACAGAAATTTAGCGGATTGGTCAATCCGTTCGCGAGATATGGCAGTTTTGAGGTAAGACACGCTTGAAAAACTCACAATTTTCGCAGTTCTGATGCTCGAAACGAATAACTAGAACGGCCTAGGGGAAAACTACTCATACCGTTGTAATCGGGTGAGTTTCTACCTTCAGATGCAACAGAAATTTTGCGGATTGGTCAATCCGTTCGCGAGATATGGCAGTTTTGAGGTAAGAAACGCTTGAAAAACCCAAAATTTTCGCAGTTCTGATGCTCGAAACGAATAACTCGAACGGCCTAGTGGAAAACTACTCATACCGTTGTAATGGGGCGAGTTTCTACATTCAGATGCAACAGAAATTTTGCGGATTGGTCAATCCGTTCGCGAGATATGGCAGTTTTGAGGTAAGAAATGCTTGAAAAACTCAAAATTTTCGCAGTTCTGATGCTCGAAACTAATAACTAGAACGGCCTAGTGGAAAACTACTCATACCGTTGTAATGGGGCGAGTTTCTACTTTCTGACGCAACAGAAATTTTGCGGATTGGTCAATCCGTTCGCGAGATATGGCAGTTTTGAGGTAAGAAACGCTTGAAAAACTCAAAATTTTCGCAGTTCTGATGCTCGAAACTAATAACTAGAACAGCCTAGTGGAAAACTACTCATACCGTTGTAATGGGGCGAGTTTCTACTTTCAGATGCAACAGAAATTTTGCGGATTGGTCAATCCGTTCGCGAGATATGGCAGTTTTGAGGTAAGAAACGCTTGAAAAACTCAAAATTTTCGCAGTTCTGATGCTCGGAACGAATAACTCGAACGGCCTAGTGGAAAACTACTCAAACCGTTGTAATGGGGCGAGTTTCTACATTCAGATGCAACAGAAATTTTGCGGATTGGTCAATCCGTTCGCGAGATATGGCAGTTTTGAGGTAAGAAATGCTTGAAAAACTCAAAATTTTCGCAGTTCTGATGCTCGAAACTAATAACTAGAACGGCCCAGTGGAAAACTACTCATACCGTTCTAATCGAGCGAGTTTCTACTTTCAGATGCAACAGAAATTTTGCGGATTGGACAATCCGTTCGCGAGATATGGCAGTTTTAATGTAAGAAACGCTTGAAAAACTCAAAATTTTCGCAGTTCTGATGCTCGAATCTAATAACTAGAACGGCCTAGTGGAAAACTACTCATACCGTTGTAATGGGGCGAGTTTCTACTTTCAGATGCAACAGAAATTTTGCGGATTGGTCAATCCGTTCGCGAGATATGGCAGTTTTGAGGTAAGAAACGCTTGAAAAACTCAAAATTTTCGCAGTTCTGATGCTCGAAACGAATAACTAGAACGGCCTAGGGGAAAACTACTCATACCGTTGTAATGGGGCGAGTTTCTACTTTCAGATGCAACAGAAATTTTGCGGATTGGTCAATCCGTTCGCGAGATATGGCAGTTTTGAGGTAAGAAACGCTTGAAAAACTCAAAATTTTCGCAGTTCTGATGCTCGAAACGAATAACTCGAACGGCCTAGTGGAAAACTACTCATACCGTTGTAATGGGGCGAGTTTCTACATTCAGATGCAACAGAAATTTTGCGGATTGGTCAATCCGTTCGCGAGATATGGCAGTTTTGAGGTAAGAAACGCTTGAAAAACTCACAATTTTCGCAGTTCTGATGCTCGAAACGAATAACCAGAACGGCCTAGGGGAAAACTACTCATACCGTTGTAATCGGGTGAGTTTCTACTTTCAGATGCAACAGAAATTTTGCGGATTGGTCAATCCGTTCGCGAGATATGGCATTTTTGAGGTAAGAAACGCTTGAAAAACTCAAAATTTTCGCAGTTCTGATGCTCGAAACGAATAACTCGAACGGCCTAGTGGAAAACTACTCATACCGTTGTAATGGGGCGAGTTTCTACATTCAGATGCAACAGAAATTTTGCGGATTGGTCAATCCGTTCGCGATATATGGCAGTTTTGAGGTAAGAAACGCTTGAAAAACTCACAATTTTCGCAGTTCTGATGCTCGAAACGAATAACCAGAACGGCCTAGGGGAAAACTACTCATACCGTTGTAATCGGGTGAGTTTCTACTTTCAGATGCAACAGAAATTTTGCGGATTGGTCAATCCGTTCGCGAGATATGGCATTTTTGAGGTAAGAAACGCTTGAAAAACTCAAAATTTTCGCAGTTCTGATGCTCGAAACGAATAACTCGAACGGCCTAGTGGAAAACTACTCATACCGTTGTAATGGGGCGAGATTCTACATTCAGATGCAACAGAAATTTTGCGGATTGGTCAATCCGTTCGCGAGATATGGCAGTTTTGAGGTAAGAAATGCTTGAAAAACTCAAAATTTTAGCAGTTCTGATGCTCGAAACTAATAACTAGAACGGCCTAGTGGAAAACTACTCATACCGTTGTAATGGGGCGAGTTTCTACTTTCAGACGCAACAGAAATTTTGCGGATTGGTCAATCCGTTCGCGAGATATGGCAGTTTTGAGGTAAGAAACGCTTGAAAAACTCAAAATTTTCGCAGTTCTGATGCTCGAAACTAATAACTAGAACGGCCTAGTGGAAAACTACTCATACCGTTGTAATGGGGCGAGTTTCTACTTTCAGATGCAACAGAAATTTTGCGGATTGGTCAATCCGTTCGCGAGATATGGCAGTTTTGAGGTAAGAAACGCTTGAAAAACTCAAAATTTTCGCAGTACTGATGCTCGAAACTAATAACTAGAACGGCCTAGTGGAAAACTACTCATACCGTTGCAATGGGGCGAGTTTCTACTTTCAGATGCAACACAAATTTAGCGGATTGGTCAATCCGTTCGGGAGATATGGCAGTTTTGAGATAAGAAACGCTTGAAAAACTCAAAATTTTCGCAGTACTGATGCTCGAAACTAATAACTAGAACGGCCTAGTGGAAGACTACTCATACCGTTGTCATGGGGCGAGTTTCTACTTTCAGATGCAACAGAAATTTAGCGGATTGGTCAATCCGTTCGCGAGATATGGCAGTTTTGAGGTAAGAAACGCTTGAAAAACTCACAATTTTCGCAGTTCTGATGCTCGAAACTAATAACAAGAACGGCCTAGGGGAAAACTACTCATACCGTTGTAATCGGGCGAGTATCTATTATACTTTCAGATGCAACAGAAATTTTGCGGATTGGTCAATCCGTTCGCGAGATATGGCAGTTTTGAGGTAAGAAACGCTTGAAAAACTCAAAATTTTCGCAGTTCTGATGCTCGAAACGAATAACTAGAACGGCCTAGGGGAAAACTACTCATACCGTTGTAATGGGGCGAGTTTCTACTTTCAGATGCAACAGAAATTTTGCGGATTGGTCAATCCGTTCGCGAGATATGGCAGTTTTGAGGTAAAAAACGCTTGAAAAACTCAAAATTTTCGCAGTTCTGATGCTCGAAACGAATAGCTAGAACGGCCTAGTGGAAAACTACTCATACCGTTGTAATGGGGCGAGTTTCTACTTTCAGATGCAACAGAAATTTTGCGGATTGGTCAATCCGTTCGCGAGATATGGCAGTTTTGATGTAAGAAACGCTTGAAAAACTCAAAATTTTCGCAGATCTGATGCTCGAAACTAATAACTAGAACGGCCTAGTGGAAAACAACTCATACCGTTGTAATGGGGCGAGTTTCTACTTTCAGATGCAACAGAAATTTTGCGGATTGGACAATCCGTTCGCGAGATATGGCAGTTTTGAGGTAAGAAACGCTTGAAAAACTCAAAATTTTCGCAGTTCTGATGCTCGAAACGAATAACTAGAACGGCCTAGGGGAAAACTACTCATACCGTTGTAATCGGGCGAGTTTCTACTTTCAGATGCAACAGAAATTTTGCGGATTGGTCAATCCTTTCGCGAGATATGGCAGTTTTGAGGTAAGAAACGCTTGAAAAACTCAAAATTTTCGCAGTACTGATGCTCGAAACTAATAACTAGAACGGCCTAGTGGAAAACTACTCATACCGTTGTCATGGGGCGAGTTTCTACTTTCAGATGCAACAGAAATTTAGCGGATTGGTCAATCCGTTCGCGAGATATGGCAGTTTTGAGGTAAGAAACGCTTGAAAAACTCACAATTTTCGCAGTTCTGATGCTCGAAACGAATAACCAGAACGGCCTAGGGGAAAACTACTCATACCGTTGTAATCGGGTGAGTTTCTACTTTCAGATGCAACGGAAATTTTGCGGATTGGTCAATCCGTTCGCGAGATATGGCATTTTTGAGGTAAGAAACGCTTGAAAAACTCAAAATTTTTGCAGTTCTGATGCTCGAAACGAATAACTCGAACGGCCTAGTGGAAAACTACTCATACCGTTGTAATGGGGCGAGATTCTACATTCAGATGCAACAGAAATTTTGCGGATTGGTCAATCCGTTCGCGAGATATGGCAGTTTTGAGGTAAGAAACGCTTGAAAAACTCAAAATTTTCGCAGTTCTGATGCTCGAAACTAATAACTAGAACGGCCTAGTGGAAAACTACTCATACCGTTGTAATGGGGCGAGTTTCTACTTTCAGATGCAACAGAAATTTTGCGGATTGGTCAATCCGTTCGCGAGATATGGCAGTTTTGAGGTAAGAAACGCTTGAAAAACTCAAAATTTTCGCAGTACTGATGCTCGAAACTAATAACTAGAACGGCCTAGTGGAAAACTACTCATACCGTTGCAATGGGGCGAGTTTCTACTTTCAGATGCAACACAAATTTAGCGGATTGGTCAATCCGTTCGGGAGATATGGCAGTTTTGAGATAAGAAACGCTTGAAAAACTCAAAATTTTCGCAGTACTGATGCTCGAAACTAATAACTAGAACGGCCTAGTGGAAGGCTACTCATACCGTTGTCATGGGGCGAGTTTCTACTTTCAGATGCAACAGAAATTTAGCGGATTGGTCAATCCGTTCGCGAGATATGGCAGTTTTGAGGTAAGAAACGCTTGAAAAACACACAATTTTCGCAGTTCTGATGCTCGAAACTAATAACAAGAACGGCCTAGGGGAAAACTACTCATACCGTTGTAATCGGGCGAGTATCTATTATACTTTCAGATGCAACAGAAATTTTGCGGATTGGTCAATCCGTTCGCGAGATATGGCAGTTTTGAGGTAAGAAACGCTTGAAAAACTCAAAATTTTCGCAGTTCTGATGCTCGAAACGAATAACTAGAACGGCCTAGGGGAAAACTACTCATACCGTTGTAATGGGGCGAGTTTCTACTTTCAGATGCAACAGAAATTTTGCGGATTGGTCAATCCGTTCGCGAGATATGGCAGTTTTGAGGTAAAAAACGCTTGAAAAACTCAAAATTTTCGCAGTTCTGATGCTCGAAACGAATAACTAGAACGGCCTAGTGGAAAACTACTCATACCGTTGTAATGGGGCGAGTTTCTACTTTCAGATGCAACAGAAATTTTGCGGATTGGTCAATCCGTTCGCGAGATATGGCAGTTTTGATGTAAGAAACGCTTGAAAAACTCAAAATTTTCGCAGTTCTGATGCTCGAAACTAATAACTAGAACGGCCTAGTGGAAAACAACTCATACCGTTGTAATGGGGCGAGTTTCTACTTTCAGATGCAACAGAAATTTTGCGGATTGGACAATCCGTTCGCGAGATATGGCAGTTTTGAGGTAAGAAACGCTTGAAAAACTCAAAATTTTCGCAGTACTGATGCTCGAAACTAATAACTAGAACGGCCTAGTGGAAAACTACTCATACCGTTGCAATGGGGCGAGTTTCTACTTTCAGATGCAACACAAATTTAGCGGATTGGTCAATCCGTTCGGGAGATATGGCAGTTTTGAGATAAGAAACGCTTGAAAAACTCAAAATTTTCGCAGTTCTGATGCTCGAAACGAATAACTAGAACGGCCTAGGGGAAAACTACTCATACCGTTGTAATCGGGCGAGTTTCTACTTTCAGATGCAACAGAAATTTAGCGGATTGGTCAATCCGTTCGCGAGATATGGCAGTTTTGAGGTAAGACACGCTTGAAAAACTCACAATTTTCGCAGTTCTGATGCTCGAAACGAATAACTAGAACGGCCTAGGGGAAAACTACTCATACCGTTGTAATCGGGTGAGTTTCTACCTTCAGATGCAACAGAAATTTTGCGGATTGGTCAATCCGTTCGCGAGATATGGCAGTTTTGAGGTAAGAAACGCTTGAAAAACCCAAAATTTTCGCAGTTCTGATGCTCGAAACGAATAACTCGAACGGCCTAGTGGAAAACTACTCATACCGTTGTAATGGGGCGAGTTTCTACATTCAGATGCAACAGAAATTTTGCGGATTGGTCAATCCGTTCGCGAGATATGGCAGTTTTGAGGTAAGAAATGCTTGAAAAACTCAAAATTTTCGCAGTTCTGATGCTCGAAACTAATAACTAGAACGGCCTAGTGGAAAACTACTCATACCGTTGTAATGGGGCGAGTTTCTACTTTCTGACGCAACAGAAATTTTGCGGATTGGTCAATCCGTTCGCGAGATATGGCAGTTTTGAGGTAAGAAACGCTTGAAAAACTCAAAATTTTCGCAGTTCTGATGCTCGAAACTAATAACTAGAACAGCCTAGTGGAAAACTACTCATACCGTTGTAATGGGGCGAGTTTCTACTTTCAGACGCAACAGAAATTTTGCGGATTGGTCAATCCGTTCGCGAGATATGGCAGTTTTGAGGTAAGAAACGCTTGAAAAACTCAAAATTTTCGCAGTTCTGATGCTCGAAACTAATAACTAGAACGGCCTAGTGGAAAACTACTCATACCGTTGTAATGGGGCGAGTTTCTACTTTCAGATGCAACAGAAATTTTGCGGATTGGTCAATCCGTTCGCGAGATATGGCAGTTTTGAGGTAAGAAACGCTTGAAAAACTCAAAATTTTCGCAGTACTGATGCTCGAAACTAATAACTAGAACGGCCTAGTGGAAAACTACTCATACCGTTGCAATGGGGCGAGTTTCTACTTTCAGATGCAACACAAATTTAGCGGATTGGTCAATCCGTTCGGGAGATATGGCAGTTTTGAGATAAGAAACGCTTGAAAAACTCAAAATTTTCGCAGTACTGATGCTCGAAACTAATAACTAGAACGGCCTAGTGGAAGGCTACTCATACCGTTGTCATGGGGCGAGTTTCTACTTTCAGATGCAACAGAAATTTAGCGGATTGGTCAATCCGTTCGCGAGATATGGCAGTTTTGAGGTAAGAAACGCTTGAAAAACTCACAATTTTCGCAGTTCTGATGCTCGAAACTAATAACAAGAACGGCCTAGGGGAAAACTACTCATACCGTTGTAATCGGGCGAGTATCTATTATACTTTCAGATGCAACAGAAATTTTGCGGATTGGTCAATCCGTTCGCGAGATATGGCAGTTTTGAGGTAAGAAACGCTTGAAAAACTCAAAATTTTCGCAGTTCTGATGCTCGAAACGAATAACTAGAACGGCCTAGGGGAAAACTACTCATACCGTTGTAATGGGGCGAGTTTCTACTTTCAGATGCAACAGAAATTTTGCGGATTGGTCAATCCGTTCGCGAGATATGGCAGTTTTGAGGTAAAAAACGCTTGAAAAACTCAAAATTTTCGCAGTTCTGATGCTCGAAACAAATAACTAGAACGGCCTAGTGGAAAACTACTCATACCGTTGTAATGGGGCGAGTTTCTACTTTCAGATGCAACAGAAATTTTGCGGATTGGTCAATCCGTTCGCGAGATATGGCAGTTTTGATGTAAGAAACGCTTGAAAAACTCAAAATTTTCGCAGTTCTGATGCTCGAAACTAATAACTAGAACGGCCTAGTGGAAAACAACTCATACCGTTGTAATGGGGCGAGTTTCTACTTTCAGATGCAACAGAAATTTTGCGGATTGGACAATCCGTTCGCGAGATATGGCAGTTTTGAGGTAAGAAACGCTTGAAAAACTCAAAATTTTCGCAGTACTGATGCTCGAAACTAATAACTAGAACGGCCTAGTGGAAAACTACTCATACCGTTGCAATGGGGCGAGTTTCTACTTTCAGATGCAACACAAATTTAGCGGATTGGTCAATCCGTTCGGGAGATATGGCAGTTTTGAGATAAGAAACGCTTGAAAAACTCAAAATTTTCGCAGTTCTGATGCTCGAAACGAATAACTAGAACGGCCTAGGGGAAAACTACTCATACCGTTGTAATCGGGCGAGTTTCTACTTTCAGATGCAACAGAAATTTAGCGGATTGGTCAATCCGTTCGCGAGATATGGCAGTTTTGAGGTAAGACACGCTTGAAAAACTCACAATTTTCGCAGTTCTGATGCTCGAAACGAATAACTAGAACGGCCTAGGGGAAAACTACTCATACCGTTGTAATCGGGTGAGTTTCTACCTTCAGATGCAACAGAAATTTTGCGGATTGGTCAATCCGTTCGCGAGATATGGCAGTTTTGAGGTAAGAAACGCTTGAAAAACCCAAAATTTTCGCAGTTCTGATGCTCGAAACGAATAACTCGAACGGCCTAGTGGAAAACTACTCATACCGTTGTAATGGGGCGAGTTTCTACATTCAGATGCAACAGAAATTTTGCGGATTGGTCAATCCGTTCGCGAGATATGGCAGTTTTGAGGTAAGAAATGCTTGAAAAACTCAAAATTTTCGCAGTTCTGATGCTCGAAACTAATAACTAGAACGGCCTAGTGGAAAACTACTCATACCGTTGTAATGGGGCGAGTTTCTACTTTCTGACGCAACAGAAATTTTGCGGATTGGTCAATCCGTTCGCGAGATATGGCAGTTTTGAGGTAAGAAACGCTTGAAAAACTCAAAATTTTCGCAGTTCTGATGCTCGAAACTAATAACTAGAACAGCCTAGTGGAAAACTACTCATACCGTTGTAATGGGGCGAGTTTCTACTTTCAGACGCAACAGAAATTTTGCGGATTGGTCAATCCGTTCGCGAGATATGGCAGTTTTGAGGTAAGAAACGCTTGAAAAACTCAAAATTTTCGCAGTTCTGATGCTCGAAACTAATAACTAGAACGGCCTAGTGGAAAACTACTCATACCGTTGTAATGGGGCGAGTTTCTACTTTCAGATGCAACAGAAATTTTGCGGATTGGTCAATCCGTTCGCGAGATATGGCAGTTTTGAGGTAAGAAACGCTTGAAAAACTCAAAATTTTCGCAGTACTGATGCTCGAAACTAATAACTAGAACGGCCTAGTGGAAAACTACTCATACCGTTGCAATGGGGCGAGTTTCTACTTTCAGATGCAACACAAATTTAGCGGATTGGTCAATCCGTTCGGGAGATATGGCAGTTTTGAGATAAGAAACGCTTGAAAAACTCAAAATTTTCGCAGTACTGATGCTCGAAACTAATAACTAGAACGGCCTAGTGGAAGGCTACTCATACCGTTGTCATGGGGCGAGTTTCTACTTTCAGATGCAACAGAAATTTAGCGGATTGGTCAATCCGTTCGCGAGATATGGCAGTTTTGAGGTAAGAAACGCTTGAAAAACTCACAATTTTCGCAGTTCTGATGCTCGAAACTAATAACAAGAACGGCCTAGGGGAAAACTACTCATACCGTTGTAATCGGGCGAGTATCTATTATACTTTCAGATGCAACAGAAATTTTGCGGATTGGTCAATCCGTTCGCGAGATATGGCAGTTTTGAGGTAAGAAACGCTTGAAAAACTCAAAATTTTCGCAGTTCTGATGCTCGAAACGAATAACTAGAACGGCCTAGGGGAAAACTACTCATACCGTTGTAATGGGGCGAGTTTCTACTTTCAGATGCAACAGAAATTTTGCGGATTGGTCAATCCGTTCGCGAGATATGGCAGTTTTGAGGTAAAAAACGCTTGAAAAACTCAAAATTTTCGCAGTTCTGATGCTCGAAACAAATAACTAGAACGGCCTAGTGGAAAACTACTCATACCGTTGTAATGGGGCGAGTTTCTACTTTCAGATGCAACAGAAATTTTGCGGATTGGTCAATCCGTTCGCGAGATATGGCAGTTTTGATGTAAGAAACGCTTGAAAAACTCAAAATTTTCGCAGTTCTGATGCTCGAAACTAATAACTAGAACGGCCTAGTGGAAAACAACTCATACCGTTGTAATGGGGCGAGTTTCTACTTTCAGATGCAACAGAAATTTTGCGGATTGGACAATCCGTTCGCGAGATATGGCAGTTTTGAGGTAAGAAACGCTTGAAAAACTCAAAATTTTCGCAGTACTGATGCTCGAAACTAATAACTAGAACGGCCTAGTGGAAAACTACTCATACCGTTGCAATGGGGCGAGTTTCTACTTTCAGATGCAACACAAATTTAGCGGATTGGTCAATCCGTTCGGGAGATATGGCAGTTTTGAGATAAGAAACGCTTGAAAAACTCAAAATTTTCGCAGTTCTGATGCTCGAAACGAATAACTAGAACGGCCTAGGGGAAAACTACTCATACCGTTGTAATCGGGCGAGTTTCTACTTTCAGATGCAACAGAAATTTAGCGGATTGGTCAATCCGTTCGCGAGATATGGCAGTTTTGAGGTAAGACACGCTTGAAAAACTCACAATTTTCGCAGTTCTGATGCTCGAAACGAATAACTAGAACGGCCTAGGGGAAAACTACTCATACCGTTGTAATCGGGTGAGTTTCTAACTTCAGATGCAACAGAAATTTTGCGGATTGGTCAATCCGTTCGCGAGATATGACAGTTTTGAGGTAAGAAACGCTTGAAAAACCCAAAATTTTCGCAGTTCTGATGCTCGAAACGAATAACTCGAACGGCCTAGTGGAAAACTACTCATACCGTTGTAATGGGGCGAGTTTCTACATTCAGATGCAACAGAAATTTTGCGGATTGGTCAATCCGTTCGCGAGATATGGCAGTTTTGAGGTAAGAAATGCTTGAAAAACTCAAAATTTTCGCAGTTCTGATGCTCGAAACTAATAACTAGAACGGCCTAGTGGAAAACTACTCATACCGTTGTAATGGGGCGAGTTTCTACTTTCTGACGCAACAGAAATTTTGCGGATTGGTCAATCCGTTCGCGAGATATGGCAGTTTTGAGGTAAGAAACGCTTGAAAAACTCAAAATTTTCGCAGTTCTGATGCTCGAAACTAATAACTAGAACAGCCTAGTGGAAAACTACTCATACCGTTGTAATGGGGCGAGTTTCTACTTTCAGATGCAACAGAAATTTTGCGGATTGGTCAATCCGTTCGCGAGATATGGCAGTTTTGAGGTAAGAAACGCTTGAAAAACTCAAAATTTTCGCAGTTCTGATGCTCGGAACGAATAACTCGAACGGCCTAGTGGAAAACTACTCAAACCGTTGTAATGGGGCGAGTTTCTACATTCAGATGCAACAGAAATTTTGCGGATTGGTCAATCCGTTCGCGAGATATGGCAGTTTTGAGGTAAGAAATGCTTGAAAAACTCAAAATTTTCGCAGTTCTGATGCTCGAAACTAATAACTAGAACGGCCCAGTGGAAAACTACTCATACCGTTCTAATCGAGCGAGTTTCTACTTTCAGATGCAACAGAAATTTTGCGGATTGGACAATCCGTTCGCGAGATATGGCAGTTTTGATGTAAGAAACGCTTGAAAAACTCAAAATTTTCGCAGTTCTGATGCTCGAATCTAATAACTAGAACGGCCTAGTGGAAAACTACTCATACCGTTGTAATGGGGCGAGTTTCTACTTTCAGATGCAACAGAAATTTTGCGGATTGGTCAATCCGTTCGCGAGATATGGCAGTTTTGAGGTAAGAAACGCTTGAAAAACTCAAAATTTTCGCAGTTCTGATGCTCGAAACGAATAACTAGAACGGCCTAGGGGAAAACTACTCATACCGTTGTAATGGGGCGAGTTTCTACTTTCAGATGCAACAGAAATTTTGCGGATTGGTCAATCCGTTCGCGAGATATGGCAGTTTTGAGGTAAGAAACGCTTGAAAAACTCAAAATTTTCGCAGTTCTGATGCTCGAAACTAATAACTAGAACGGCCTAGGGGAAAACTACTCATACCGTTGTAATCGGGCGAGTTTCTACTTTCAGATGCAACAGAAATTTTGCGGATTGGTCAATCCGTTCGCGAGATATGGCAGTTTTGAGGTAAGAAACGCTTGAAAAACTCAAAATTTTCGCAGTTCTGATGCTCGAAACGAATAACTAGAACGGCCTAGGGGAAAACTACTCATACCGTTGTAATGGGGCGAGTTTCTACTTCCAGATGCAACAGAAATTTTGCGGACTGGTCAATCCGTTCGCGAGATATGGCAGTTTTGAGGTAAAAAACGCTTGAAAAACTCAAAATTTTCGCAGTTCTGATGCTCGAAACTAATAACTAGAACGGCCTAGTGGAAAACTACTCATACCGTTGTAATGGGGCGAGTTTCTACTTTCAGATGCAACAGAAATTTTGCGGATTGGTCAATCCGTTCGCGAGATATGGCAGTTTTGAGGTAAGAAACGCTTGAAAAACTCAAAATTTTCGCAGTTCTGATGCTCGAAACGAATAACTCGAACGGCCTAGTGGAAAACTACTCATACCGTTGTAATGGGGCGAGTTTCTACATTCAGATGCAACAGAAATTTTGCGGATTGGTCAATCCGTTCGCGAGATATGGCAGTTTTGAGGTAAGAAATGCTTGAAAAACTCAAAATTTTCGCAGTTCTGATGCTCGAAACTAATAACTAGAACGGCCCAGTGGAAAACTACTCATACTGTTGTAATGGGGCGAGTTTCTACATTCAGATGCAACAGAAATTTTGCAGATTGGTCAATCCGTTCGCGAGATATGGCAGTTTTGAGGTAAGAAATGCTTGAAAAACTCAAAATTTTCGCAGTTCTGATGCTCGAAACGAATAACTAGAACGGCCTAGGGGAAAACTACTCATACCGTTGTAATGGGGCGAGTTTCTACTTTCAGATGCAACAGAAATTTTGCGGAGTGGTCAATCCGTTCGCGAGATATGGCCGTTTTGAGGTAAGAAACGCTTGAAAAACTCAAAATTTTCGCTGTTCTGATGCTCGAAACGAATAACTAGAACGGTCTAGGGGAAAACAACTCATACCGTTCTAATCGAGCGAGTTTCTACTTTCAGATGCAACAGAAATTTTGCGGATTGGACAATCCGTTCGCGAGATATGGCAGTTTTGAGATAAGAAATGCTTGAAAAACTCAAAATTTTCGCTGTTCTGATGCTCGAAACGAATAACTAGAACGGCCTAGGGGAAAACTACTCATACCGTTGTAATGGGGCGAGTTTCTACTTTCAGATGCAACAGAAATTTTGCGGATTGGTCAATCCGTTCGCGAGATATGGCAGTTTTGAGGTAAGAAACGCTTGAAAAACTCAAAATTTTCGCAGTTCTGATGCTCGAAACGAATAACACGAACGGCCTAGTGGAAAACTACTCATACCGTTGTAATGGGGCGAGTTTCTACATTCAGATGCAACAGAAATTTTGCGGATTGGTCAATCCGTTCGCGAGATATGGCAGTTTTGAGGTAAGAAATGCTTGAAAAACTCAAAATTTTCGCAGTTCTGATGCTCGAAACTAATAACTAGAACGGCCCAGTGGAAAACTACTCATACTGTTGTAATGGGGCGAGTTTCTACATTCAGATGCAACAGAAATTTTGCAGATTGGTCAATCCGTTCGCGAGATATGGCAGTTTTGAGGTAAGAAATGCTTGAAAAACTCAAAATTTTCGCAGTTCTGATGCTCGAAACGAATAACTAGAACGGCCTAGGGGAAAACTACTCATACCGTTGTAATGGGGCGAGTTTCTACTTTCAGATGCAACAGAAATTTTGCGGAGTGGTCAATCCGTTCGCGAGATATGGCCGTTTTGAGGTAAGAAACGCTTGAAAAACTCAAAATTTTCGCTGTTCTGATGCTCGAAACGAATAACTAGAACGGTCTAGGGGAAAACAACTCATACCGTTCTAATCGAGCGAGTTTCTACTTTCAGATGCAACAGAAATTTTGCGGATTGGACAATCCGTTCGCGAGATATGGCAGTTTTGAGATAAGAAATGCTTGAAAAACTCAAAATTTTCGCTGTTCTGATGCTCGAAACGAATAACTAGAACGGCCTAGGGGAAAACTACTCATACCGTTGTAATGGGGCGAGTTTCTACTTTCAGATGCAACAGAAATTTTGCGGATTGGTCAATCCGTTCGCGAGATATGGCAGTTTTGAGGTAAGAAACGCTTGAAAAACTCAAAATTTTCGCAGTTCTGATGCTCGAAACGAATAACACGAACGGCCTAGTGGAAAACTACTCATACCGTTGTAATGGGGCGAGTTTCTACATTCAGATGCAACAGAAATTTTGCGGATTGGTCAATCCGTTCGCGAGATATGGCAGTTTTGAGGTAAGAAACGCTTGAAAAACTCAAAATTTTCGCAGTTCTGATGCTCGAAACTAATAACTAGAACGGCCTAGGGGAAAACTACTCATACCGTTGTAATCGGGCGAGTTTCTACTTTCAGATGCAACAGAAATTTTGCGGATTGGTCAATCCGTTCGCGAGATATGGCAGTTTTGAGGTAAGAAACGCTTGAAAAACTCAAAATTTCCGCAGTTCTGATGCTCGAAACGAATAACTAGACGGCCTAGTGGAAAACTACTCATACCGTTGTAATGGGGCGAGTTTCTACTTTCAGATGCAACAGAAATTTTGCGGATTGGTCAATCCGTTCGCGAGATATGGCAGTTTTGAGGTAGGAAACGCTTGAAAAACTCAAAATTTTCGCAGTTCTGATGCTCGAAACGAATAACTAGAACGGCCTAGGGGAAAACTACTCATACCGTGGCAATGGGGCGAGTTTCTACTTTCAGATGCAACAGAAATTTTGCGGATTGGTCAATCCGTTCGCGAGATATGGCAGTTTTGAGGTAAGAAACGCTTGAAAAACTCAAAATTTTCGCAGTTCTGATGCTCGAAACGAATAACTAGAACGGCCTAGGGGAAAACTACTCATACCGTTGTAATGGGGCGAGTTTCTACTTTCAGATGCAACAGAAATTTTGCGGATTGGTCAATCCGTTCGCGAGATATGGCAGTTTTGAGGTAAAAAACGCTTGAAAAACTCACAATTTTCGCAGTTCTGATGCTCGAAACGAATAACTAGAACGGCCTAGGGGAAAACTACTCATACCGTTGTAATGGGGCGAGTTTCTACTTTCAGATGCAACAGAAATTTTGCGGATTGGTCAATCCGTTCGCGAGATATGGCAGTTTTGAGGTAAGAAACGCTTGAAAAACTCAAAATTTACGCAGTTCTGATGCTCGCAACGAATAACAAGAACGGCCTACGGGAAAACTACTCATACCGTTGTCATGGGGCGAGTTTCTACTTTCAGATGCAACAGAAATTTAGCGGATTGGTCAATCCGTTCGCGAGATATGGCAGTTTTGAGGTAAGAAACGCTTGAAAAACTCACAATTTTCGCAGTTCTGATGCTCGAAACTAATAACAAGAACGGCCTAGGGGAAAACTACTCATACCGTTGTAATCGGGCGAGTATCTATTATACTTTCAGATGCAACAGAAATTTTGCGGATTGGTCAATCCGTTCGCGAGATATGGCAGTTTTGAGGTAAGAAACGCTTGAAAAACTCAAAATTTTCGCAGTTCTGATGCTCGAAACGAATAACTAGAACGGCCTAGGGGAAAACTACTCATACCGTTGTAATGGGGCGAGTTTCTACTTTCAGATGCAACAGAAATTTTGCGGATTGGTCAATCCGTTCGCGAGATATGGCAGTTTTGAGGTAAAAAACGCTTGAAAAACTCAAAATTTTCGCAGTTCTGATGCTCGAAACGAATAACTAGAACGGCCTAGTGGAAAACTACTCATACCGTTGTAATGGGGCGAGTTTCTACTTTCAGATGCAACAGAAATTTTGCGGATTGGTCAATCCGTTCGCGAGATATGGCAGTTTTGATGTAAGAAACGCTCGAAAAACTCAAAATTTTCGCAGTTCTGATGCTCGAAACTAATAACTAGAACGGCCTAGTGGAAAACAACTCATACCGTTGTAATGGGGCGAGTTTCTACTTTCAGATGCAACAGAAATTTTGCGGATTGGACAATCCGTTCGCGAGATATGGCAGTTTTGAGGTAAGAAACGCTTGAAAAACTCAAAATTTTCGCAGTACTGATGCTCGAAACTAATAACTAGAACGGCCTAGTGGAAAACTACTCATACCGTTGCAATGGGGCGAGTTTCTACTTTCAGATGCAACACAAATTTAGCGGATTGGTCAATCCGTTCGGGAGATATGGCAGTTTTGAGATAAGAAACGCTTGAAAAACTCAAAATTTTCGCAGTTCTGATGCTCGAAACGAATAACTAGAACGGCCTAGGGGAAAACTACTCATACCGTTGTAATCGGGCGAGTTTCTACTTTCAGATGCAACAGAAATTTAGCGGATTGGTCAATCCGTTCGCGAGATATGGCAGTTTTGAGGTAAGACACGCTTGAAAAACTCACAATTTTCGCAGTTCTGATGCTCGAAACGAATAACTAGAACGGCCTAGGGGAAAACTACTCATACCGTTGTAATCGGGAGAGTTTCTACCTTCAGATGCAACAGAAATTTTGCGGATTGGTCAATCCGTTCGCGAGATATGGCAGTTTTGAGGTAAGAAACGCTTGAAAAACTCAAAATTTTCGCAGTTCTGATGCTCGAAACTAATAACTAGAACAGCCTAGTGGAAAACTACTCATACCGTTGTAATGGGGCGAGTTTCTACTTTCAGATGCAACAGAAATTTTGCGGATTGGTCAATCCGTTCGCGAGATATGGCAGTTTTGAGGTAAGAAACGCTTGAAAAACTCAAAATTTTCGCAGTTCTGATGCTCGGAACGAATAACTCGAACGGCCTAGTGGAAAACTACTCAAACCGTTGTAATGGGGCGAGTTTCTACATTCAGATGCAACAGAAATTTTGCGGATTGGTCAATCCGTTCGCGAGATATGGCAGTTTTGAGGTAAGAAATGCTTGAAAAACTCAAAATTTTCGCAGTTCTGATGCTCGAAACTAATAACTAGAACGGCCCAGTGGAAAACTACTCATACCGTTCTAATCGAGCGAGTTTCTACTTTCAGATGCAACAGAAATTTTGCGGATTGGACAATCCGTTCGCGAGATATGGCAGTTTTGATGTAAGAAACGCTTGAAAAACTCAAAATTTTCGCAGTTCTGATGCTCGAATCTAATAACTAGAACGGCCTAGTGGAAAACTACTCATACCGTTGTAATGGGGCGAGTTTCTACTTTCAGATGCAACAGAAATTTTGCGGATTGGTCAATCCGTTCGCGAGATATGGCAGTTTTGAGGTAAGAAACGCTTGAAAAACTCAAAATTTTCGCAGTTCTGATGCTCGAAACGAATAACTAGAACGGCCTAGGGGAAAACTACTCATACCGTTGTAATGGGGCGAGTTTCTACTTTCAGATGCAACAGAAATTTTGCGAATTGGTCAATCCGTTCGCGAGATATGGCAGTTTTGAGGTAAGAAACGCTTGAAAAACTCAAAATTTTCGCAGTTCTGATGCTCGAAACGAATAACTCGAACGGCCTAGTGGAAAACTACTCATACCGTTGTAATGGGGCGAGTTTCTACATTCAGATGCAACAGAAATTTTGCGGATTGGTCAATCCGTTCGCGAGATATGGCAGTTTTGAGGTAAGAAACGCTTGAAAAACTCAAAATTTTCGCAGTTCTGATGCTCGAAACTAATAACTAGAACGGCCTAGGGGAAAACTACTCATACCGTTGTAATCGGGCGAGTTTCTACTTTCAGATGCAACAGAAATTTTGCGGATTGGTCAATCCGTTCGCGAGATATGGCAGTTTTGAGGTAAGAAACGCTTGAAAAACTCAAAATTTTCGCAGTTCTGATGCTCGAAACGAATAACTAGAACGGCCTAGGGGAAAACTACTCATACCGTTGTAATGGGGCGAGTTTCTACTTTCAGATGCAACAGAAATTTTGCGGATTGGTCAATCCGTTCGCGAGATATGGCAGTTTTGAGGTAAGAAACGCTTGAAAAACTCAAAATTTTCGCAGTTCTGATGCTCGAAACGAAGAACTAGAACGGCCTAGTGGAAAACTACTCATACCGTTGTAATGGGGCGAGTTTCTACTTTCAGATGCAACAGAAATTTTGCGGATTGGTCAATCCGTTCGCGAGATATGGCAGTTTTGAGGTAAGAAACGCTTGAAAAACTCAAAATTTTCGCAGTTCTGATGCTCGAAACGAATAACTAGAACGGCCTAGGGGAAAACTACTCATACCGTTGTAATGGGGCAAGTTTCTACTTTCAGATGCAACAGAAATTTTGCGGATTGGTCAATCCGTTCGCGAGATATGGCAGTTTTGAGGTAAGAAACGCTTGAAAAACTCAAAATTTACGCAGTTCTGATGCTCGCAACGAATAACAAGAACGGCCTACGGGAAAACTACTCATACCGTTGTAATGGGGCGAGTTTCTACTTTCAGATGCAACAGAAATTTTGCGGATTGGTCAATCCGTTCGCGAGATATGGCCGTTTTGAGGTAAGAAACGCTTGAAAAACTCAAAATTTTCGCTGTTCTGATGCTCGAAACGAATAACTAGAACGGTCTAGGGGAAAACAACTCATACCGTTCTAATCGAGCGAGTTTCTACTTTCAGATGCAACAGAAATTTTGCGGATTGGACAATCCGTTCGCGAGATATGGCAGTTTTGAGATAAGAAATGCTTGAAAAACTCAAAATTTTCGCTGTTCTGATGCTCGAAACGAATAACTAGAACGGCCTAGGGGAAAACTACTCATACCGTTGTAATGGGGCGAGTTTCTACTTTCAGATGCAACAGAAATTTTGCGGATTGGTCAATCCGTTCGCGAGATATGGCAGTTTTGAGGTAAGAAACGCTTGAAAAACTCAAAATTTTCGCAGTTCTGATGCTCGAAACGAAGAACTAGAACGGCCTAGTGGAAAACTACTCATACCGTTGTAATGGGGCGAGTTTCTACTTTCAGATGCAACAGAAATTTTGCGGATTGGTCAATCCGTTCGCGAGATATGGCAGTTTTGAGGTAAGAAACGCTTGAAAAACTCAAAATTTTCGCAGTTCTGATGCTCGAAACGAATAACTAGAACGGCCTAGGGGAAAACTACTCATACCGTTGTAATGGGGCGAGTTTCTACTTTCAGATGCAACAGAAATTTTGCGGATTGGTCAATCCGTTCGCGAGATATGGCAGTTTTGAGGTAAGAAACGCTTGAAAAACTCAAAATTTACGCAGTTCTGATGCTCGCAACGAATAACAAGAACGGCCTACGGGAAAACTACTCATACCGTTGTAATGGGGCGAGTTTCTACTTTCAGATGCAACAGAAATTTTGCGGATTGGTCAATCCGTTCGCGAGATATGGCCGTTTTGAGGTAAGAAACGCTTGAAAAACTCAAAATTTTCGCTGTTCTGATGCTCGAAACGAATAACTAGAACGGTCTAGGGGAAAACAACTCATACCGTTCTAATCGAGCGAGTTTCTACTTTCAGATGCAACAGAAATTTTGCGGATTGGACAATCCGTTCGCGAGATATGGCAGTTTTGAGATAAGAAATGCTTGAAAAACTCAAAATTTTCGCTGTTCTGATGCTCGAAACGAATAACTAGAACGGCCTAGGGGAAAACTACTCATACCGTTGTAATGGGGCGAGTTTCTACTTTCAGATGCAACAGAAATTTTGCGGATTGGTCAATCCGTTCGCGAGATATGGCAGTTTTGAGGTAAGAAACGCTTGAAAAACTCAAAATTTTCGCAGTTCTGATGCTCGAAACGAATAACACGAACGGCCTAGTGGAAAACTACTCATACCGTTGTAATGGGGCGAGTTTCTACATTCAGATGCAACAGAAATTTTGCGGATTGGTCAATCCGTTCGCGAGATATGGCAGTTTTGAGGTAAGAAACGCTTGAAAAACTCAAAATTTTCGCAGTTCTGATGCTGGAAACGAATAACTAGACGGCCTAGTGGAAAACTACTCATACCGTTGTAATGGGGCGAGTTTCTACTTTCAGATGCAACAGAAATTTTGCGGATTGGTCAATCCGTTCGCGAGATATGGCAGTTTTGAGGTAGGAAACGCTTGAAAAACTCAAAATTTTCGCAGTTCTGATGCTCGAAACGAATAACTAGAACGGCCTAGGGGAAAACTACTCATACCGTGGCAATGGGGCGAGTTTCTACTTTCAGATGCAACAGAAATTTTGCGGATTGGTCAATCCGTTCGCGAGATATGGCAGTTTTGAGGTAAGAAACGCTTGAAAAACTCAAAATTTTCGCAGTTCTGATGCTCGAAACGAATAACTAGAACGGCCTAGGGGAAAACTACTCATACCGTTGTAATGGGGCGAGTTTCTACTTTCAGATGCAACAGAAATTTTGCGGATTGGTCAATCCGTTCGCGAGATATGGCAGTTTTGAGGTAAGAAACGCTTGAAAAACTCAAAATTTTCGCAGTTCTGATGCTCGAAACTAATAACTAGAACGGCCTAGGGGAAAACTACTCATACCGTTGTAATCGGGCGAGTTTCTACTTTCAGATGCAACAGAAATTTTGCGGATTGGTCAATCCGTTCGCGAGATATGGCAGTTTTGAGGTAAGAAACGCTTGAAAAACTCAAAATTTCCGCAGTTCTGATGCTCGAAACGAATAACTAGACGGCCTAGTGGAAAACTACTCATACCGTTGTAATGGGGCGAGTTTCTACTTTCAGATGCAACAGAAATTTTGCGGATTGGTCAATCCGTTCGCGAGATATGGCAGTTTTGAGGTAGGAAACGCTTGAAAAACTCAAAATTTTCGCAGTTCTGATGCTCGAAACGAATAACTAGAACGGCCTAGGGGAAAACTACTCATACCGTGGCAATGGGGCGAGTTTCTACTTTCAGATGCAACAGAAATTTTGCGGATTGGTCAATCCGTTCGCGAGATATGGCAGTTTTGAGGTAAGAAACGCTTGAAAAACTCAAAATTTTCGCAGTTCTGATGCTCGAAACGAATAACTAGAACGGCCTAGGGGAAAACTACTCATACCGTTGTAATCGGGTGAGTTTCTACTTTCAGATGCAACAGAAATTTTGCGGATTGGTCAATCCGTTCGCGAGATATGGCAGTTTTGAGGTAAGAAACGCTTGAAAAACTCAAAATTTTCGCAGTTCTGATGCTCGAAACTAATAACTAGAACGGCCTAGGGGAAAACTACTCATACCGTTGTAATCGGGCGAGTTTCTACTTTCAGATGCAACAGAAATTTTGCGGATTGGTCAATCCGTTCGCGAGATATGGCAGTTTTGAGGTAAGAAACGCTTGAAAAACTCAAAATTTTCGCAGTTCTGATGCTCGAAACGAATAACTAGAACGGCCTAGGGGAAAACTACTCATACCGTTGTAATGGGGCGAGTTTCTACTTTCAGATGCAACAGAAATTTTGCGGATTGGTCAATCCGTTCGCGAGATATGGCAGTTTTGAGGTAAAAAACGCTTGAAAAACTCAAAATTTTCGCAGTTCTGATGCTCGAAACGAATAACTAGACGGCCTAGTGGAAAACTACTCATACCGTTGTAATGGGGCGAGTTTCTACTTTCAGATGCAACAGAAATTTTGCGGATTGGTCAATCCGTTCGCGAGATATGGCAGTTTTGAGGTAGGAAACGCTTGAAAAACTCAAAATTTTCGCAGTTCTGATGCTCGAAACGAATAACTAGAACGGCCTAGGGGAAAACTACTCATACCGTGGCAATGGGGCGAGTTTCTACTTTCAGATGCAACAGAAATTTTGCGGATTGGTCAATCCGTTCGCGAGATATGGCAGTTTTGAGGTAAGAAACGCTTGAAAAACTCAAAATTTTCGCAGTTCTGATGCTCGAAACGAATAACTAGAACGGCCTAGGGGAAAACTACTCATACCGTTGTAATGGGGCGAGTTTCTACTTTCAGATGCAACAGAAATTTTGCGGATTGGTCAATCCGTTCGCGAGATATGGCAGTTTTGAGGTAAAAAACGCTTGAAAAACTCAAAATTTTCGCAGTTCTGATGCTCGAAACGAATAACTAGACGGCCTAGTGGAAAACTACTCATACCGTTGTAATGGGGCGAGTTTCTACTTTCAGATGCAACAGAAATTTTGCGGATTGGTCAATCCGTTCGCGAGATATGGCAGTTTTGAGGTAGGAAACGCTTGAAAAACTCAAAATTTTCGCAGTTCTGATGCTCGAAACGAATAACTAGAACGGCCTAGGGGAAAACTACTCATACCGTGGCAATGGGGCGAGTTTCTACTTTCAGATGCAACAGAAATTTTGCGGATTGGTCAATCCGTTCGCGAGATATGGCAGTTTTGAGGTAAGAAACGCTTGAAAAACTCAAAATTTTCGCAGTTCTGATGCTCGAAACGAATAACTAGAACGGCCTAGGGGAAAACTACTCATACCGTTGTAATGGGGCGAGTTTCTACTTTCAGATGCAACAGAAATTTTGCGGAGTGGTCAATCCGTTCGCGAGATATGGCAGTTTTGAGGTAAGAAACGCTTGAAAAACTCAAAATTTTCGCAGTTCTGATGCTCGAAACGAATAACAAGAACGGCCTAGTGGAAAACTACTCATACCGTTGTAATGGGGCGAGTTTCTACTTTCAGATGCAACAGAAATTTTGCGGATTGGTCAATCCGTTCGCGAGATATGGCAGTTTTGAGGTAAGAAACGCTTGAAAAACTCAAAATTTTCGCAGTTCTGATGCTCGAAACTAATAACTAGAACGGCCTAGTGGATAACTACTCATACCGTTGTAATGGGGCGAGTTTCTACTTTCAGATGCAATAGAAATTTTGCGGATTGGTCAATCCGTTCGCGAGATATGGCAGTTTTGAGGTAAGAAACGCTTGAAAAACTCAAAATTTTCGCAGTTCTGATGCTCGAAACGAATAACTCGAACGGCCTAGTGGAAAACTACTCATACCGTTGTAATGGGGCGAGTTTCTACATTCAGATGCAACAGAAATTTTGCGGATTGGTCAATCCGTTCGCGAGATATGGCAGTTTTGAGGTAAGAAATGCTTGAAAAACTCAAAATTTTCGCAGTTCTGATGCTCGAAACTAATAACTAGAACGGCCCAGTGGAAAACTACTCATACTGTTGTAATGGGGCGAGTTTCTACATTCAGATGCAACAGAAATTTTGCAGATTGGTCAATCCGTTCGCGAGATATGGCAGTTTTGAGGTAAGAAATGCTTGAAAAACTCAAAATTTTCGCAGTTCTGATGCTCGAAACGAATAACTAGAACGGCCTAGGGGAAAACTACTCATACCGTTGTAATGGGGCGAGTTTCTACTTTCAGATGCAACAGAAATTTTGCGGATTGGTCAATCCGTTCGCGAGATATGGCAGTTTTGAGGTAAGAAACGCTTGAAAAACTCAAAATTTTCGCAGTTCTGATGCTCGAAACGAATAACTAGAACGGCCTAGTGGAAAACTACTCATACCGTTGTAATGGGGCGAGTTTCTACTTTCAGATGCAACAGAAATTTTGCGGATTGGTCAATCCGTTCGCGAGATATGGCAGTTTTGAGGTAAGAAACGCTTGAAAAACTCAAAATTTTCGCAGTTCTGATGCTCGAAACGAATAACTAGAACGGCCTAGGGGAAAACTACTCATACCGTTGTAATGGGGCGAGTTTCTACTTTCAGATGCAACAGAAATTTTGCGGATTGGTCAATCCGTTCGCGAGATATGGCAGTTTTGAGGTAAGAAACGCTTGAAAAACTCAAAATTTACGCAGTTCTGATGCTCGCAACGAATAACAAGAACGGCCTACGGGAAAACTGCTCATACCGTTGTAATGGGGCGAGTTTCTACTTTCAGATGCAACAGAAATTTTGCGGATTGGCCGTTTTGAGGTAAGAAACGCTTGAAAAACTCAAAATTTTCGCTGTTCTGATGCTCGAAACGAATAACTAGAACGGTCTAGGGGAAAACAACTCATACCGTTCTAATCGAGCGAGTTTCTACTTTCAGATGCAACAGAAATTTTGCGGATTGGACAATCCGTTCGCGAGATATGGCAATTTTGAGATAAGAAATGCTTGAAAAACTCAAAATTTTCGCTGTTCTGATGCTCGAAACTAATAACTAGAACGTCCTACGGGAAAACTACTCATACCGTTGTAATGGGGCGAGTTTCTACTTTCAGATGCAACAGAAATTTTGCGGATTGGTCAATCCGTTCGCGAGATATGGCAATTTTGAGGTAAGAAACGCTTGAAAAACTCAAAATTTTCGCAGTTCTGATGCTCGAAACGAATAACAAGAACGGCCTAGTGGAAAGCTACTCATACCGTTGTAATGGGGCGAGTTTCTACTTTCAGATGCAACAGAAATTTTGCGGATTGGTCAATCCGTTCGCGAGATATGGCAGTTTTGAGGTAAGAAACGCTTGAAAAACTCAAAATTTTCGCAGTTCTGATGCTCGAAACGAATAACTAGAACGGCCTAGTGGAGAACTACTCATACAGTTGTAATGGGGCGAGTTTCTACATTCAGATGCAACAGAAATTTTGCGGATTGGTCAATCCGTTCGCGAGATATGGCAGTTTTGAGGTAAGAAATGCTTGAAAAACTCAAAATTTTCGCAGTTCTGATGCTCGAAACTAATAACTAGAACGGCCCAGTGGAAAACTACTCATACCGTTCTAATCGAGCGAGTTTCTACTTTCAGATGCAACAGAAATTTTGCGGATTGGACAATCCGTTCGCGAGATATGGCAGTTTTGATGTAAGAAACGCTTGAAAAACTCAAAATTTTCGCAGTTCTGATGCTCGAAACGAGTAACTAGAACGGCCTAGGGGAAAACTACTCATACCGTTGTAATGGGGCGAGTTTCTACTTTCAGATGCAACAGAAATTTTGCGGATTGGTCAATCCGTTCGCGAGATATGGCAGTTTTGAGGTAAGAAATGCTTGAAAAACTCAAAATTTTCGCTGTTCTGATGCTCGAAACTAATAACTAGAACGGCCTAGTGGAAAACTACTCATACCGTTGTAATGGGGCGAGTTTCTACATTCAGATGCAACAGAAATTTTGCGGATTGGTCAATCCGTTCGCGAGATATGGCAGTTTTGAGGTAAGAAACGCTTGAAAAACTCAAAATTTTCGCAGTTCTGATGCTCGAAACGAGTAACTAGAACGGCCTAGGGGAAAACTACTCATACCGTTGTAATGGGGCGAGTTTCTACTTTCAGATGCAACAGAAATTTTGCGGATTGGTCAATCCGTTCGCGAGATATGGCAGTTTTGAGGTAAGAAACGCTTGAAAAACTCAAAATTTTCGCAGTTCTGATGCTCGAAACTAATAACTAGAACGGCCTAGTGGAAAACTACTCATACCGTTGTAATGGGGCGAGTTTCTACATTCAGATGCAACAGAAATTTTGCGGATTGGTCAATCCGTTCGCGAGATATGGCAGTTTTAAGGTAAGAAATGCTTGAAAAACTCAAAATTTTCGCAGTTCTGATGCTCGAAACTAATAACTAGAACGGCCCAGTGGAAAACTACTCATACCGTTCTAATCGAGCGAGTTTCTACTTTCAGATGCAACAGAAATTTTGCGGATTGGACAATCCGTTCGCGAGATATGGCAGTTTTGATGTAAGAAACGCTTGAAAAACTCAAAATTTTCGCAGTTCTGATGCTCGAAACGAGTAACTAGAACGGCCTAGGGGAAAACTACTCATACCGTTGTAATGGGGCGAGTTTCTACTTTCAGATGCAACAGAAATTTTGCGGATTGGTCAATCCGTTCGCGAGATATGGCAGTTTTGATGTAAGAAACGCTTGAAAAACTCAAAATTTTCGCAGTTCTGATGCTCGAAACTAATAACTAGAACGGCCTAATGGAAAACTACTCATACCGTTGTAATGGGGCGAGTTTCTACTTTCAGATGCAACAGAAATTTTGCGGATTGGTCAATCCGTTCGCGAGATATGGCAGTTTTGAGGTAAGAAACGCTTGAAAAACTCAAAATTTTCGCAGTTCTGATGCTCGAAACGAGTAACTAGAACGGCCTAGGGGAAAACTACTCATACCGTTGTAATGGGGCGAGTTTCTACTTTCAGATGCAACAGAAATTTTGCGGATTGGTCAATCCGTTCGCGAGATATGGCAGTTTTGAGGTAAGAAACGCTTGAAAAACTCAAAATTTTCGCAGTTCTGATGCTCGAAACGAATAACTAGAACGGCCTAGGGGAAAACTACTCATACCGTTGTAATGGGGCGAGTTTCTACTTTCAGATGCAACAGAAATTTTGCGGATTGTTCAATCCGTTCGCGAGATATGGCAGTTTTGATGTAAGAAACGCTTGAAAAACTCAAAATTTTCGCAGTTCTGATGCTCGAAACTAATAACTAGAACGGCCTAGTGGAAAACTACTCATACCGTTGTAATGGGGCGAGTTTCTACATTCAGATGCAACAGAAATTTTGCGGATTGGTCAATCCGTTCGCGAGATATGGCAGTTTTGAGGTAAGAAATGCTTGAAAAACTCAAAATTTTCGCAGTTCTGATGCTCGAAACTAATAACTAGAACGGCCCAGTGGAAAACTACTCATACCGTTCTAATCGAGCGAGTTTCTACTTTCAGATGCAACAGAAATTTTGCGGATTGGACAATCCGTTCGCGAGATATGGCAGTTTTGATGTAAGAAACGCTTGAAAAACTCAAAATTTTCGCAGTTCTGATGCTCGAAACGAGTAACTAGAACGGCCTAGGGGAAAACTACTCATACCGTTGTAATGGGGCGAGTTTCTACTTTCAGATGCAACAAAAATTTTGCGGATTGGTCAATCCGTTCGCGAGATATGGCAGTTTTGATGTAAGAAACGCTTAAAAAACTCAAAATTTTCGCAGTTCTGATGCTCGAAACTAATAACTAGAACGGCCTAGTGGAAAACTACTCATACCGTTGTAATGGGGCGAGTTTCTACATTCAGATGCAACAGAAATTTTGCGGATTGGTCAATCCGTTCGCGAGATATGGCAGTTTTGAGGTAAGAAACGCTTGAAAAACTCAAAATTTTCGCAGTTCTGATGCTCGAAACGAGTAACTAGAACGGCCTAGGGGAAAACTACTCATACCGTTGTAATGGGGCGAGTTTCTACTTTCAGATGCAACAGAAATTTTGCGGATTGGTCAATCCGTTCGCGAGATATGGCAGTTTTGAGGTAAGAAACGCTTGAAAAACTCAAAATTTTCGCAGTTCTGATGCTCGAAACGAATAACTAGAACGGCCTAGGGGAAAACTACTCATACCGTTGTAATGGGGCGAGTTTCTACTTTCAGATGCAACAGAAATTTTGCGGATTGTTCAATCCGTTCGCGAGATATGGCAGTTTTGATGTAAGAAACGCTTGAAAAACTCAAAATTTTCGCAGTTCTGATGCTCGAAACTAATAACTAGAACGGCCTAGTGGAAAACTACTTATACCGTTGTAATGGGGCGAGTTTCTACATTCAGATGCAACAGAAATTTTGCGGATTGGTCAATCCGTTCGCGAGATATGGCAGTTTTGAGGTAAGAAATGCTTGAAAAACTCAAAATTTTCGCAGTTCTGATGCTCGAAACTAATAACTAGAACGGCCCAGTGGAAAACTACTCATACCGTTCTAATCGAGCGAGTTTCTACTTTCAGATGCAACAGAAATTTTGCGGATTGGACAATCCGTTCGCGAGATATGGCAGTTTTGATGTAAGAAACGCTTGAAAAACTCAAAATTTTCGCAGTTCTGATGCTCGAAACGAGTAACTAGAACGGCCTAGGGGAAAACTACTCATACCGTTGTAATGGGGCGAGTTTCTACTTTCAGATGCAACAAAAATTTTGCGGATTGGTCAATCCGTTCGCGAGATATGGCAGTTTTGATGTAAGAAACGCTTAAAAAACTCAAAATTTTCGCAGTTCTGATGCTCGAAACTAATAACTAGAACGGCCTAATGGAAAACTACTCATACCGTTGTAATGGGGCGAGTTTCTACTTTCAGATGCAACAGAAATTTTGCGGATTGGTCAATCCGTTCGCGAGATATGGCAGTTTTGAGGTAAGAAACGCTTGAAAAACTCAAAATTTTCGCAGTTCTGATGCTCGAAACGAATAACTAGAACGGCCTAGGGGAAAACTACTCATCCCGTTGTAATGGGGCGAGTTTCTACTTTCAGATGCAACAGAAATTTTGCGGATTGGTCAATCCGTTCGCGAGATATGGCAGTTTTGAGGTAAAAAACGCTTGAAAAACTCAAAATTTTCGCAGTTCTGATGCTCGAAACGAATAACTAGAACGGCCTAGTGGAAAACTACTCATACCGTTGTAATGGGGCGAGTTTCTACTTTCAGATGCAACAGAAATTTTGCGGATTGGTCAATCCGTTCGCGAGATATGGCAGTTTTGATGTAAGAAACGCTTGAAAAACTCAAAATTTTCGCAGTTCTGATGCTCGAAACTTATAACTAGAACGGCCTAGTGGAAAACTACTCCTACCGTTGTAATGGGGCGAGTTTCTACTTTCAGATGCAACAGAAATTTTGCGGATTGGACAATCCGTTCGCGAGATATGGCAGTTTTGAGGTAAGAAACGCTTGAAAAACTCAAAATTTTCGCAGTACTGATGCTCGAAACTAATAACTAGAACGGCCTAGTGGAAAACTACTCATACCGTTGCAATGGGGCGAGTTTCTACTTTCAGATGCAACAGAAATTTAGCGGATTGGTCAATCCGTTCGGGAGATATGGCAGTTTTGAGGTAAGAAATGCTTGAAAAACTCAAAATTTTCGCAGTTCTGATGCTCGAAACTAATAACTAGAACGGCCTAGTGGAAAACTACTCATACCGTTGTAATGGGGCGAGTTTCTACTTTCAGATGCAACAGAAATTTTGCGGATTGGTCAATCCGTTCGCGAGATATGAGAGTTTTGAGGTAAGAAACGCTTGAAAAACTCAAAATTTTCGCAGTTCTGATGCTCGAAACTAATAACTAGAACGGCCCAGTGGAAAACTACTCATACCGTTCTAATCGAGCGAGTTTCTACTTTCAGATGCAACAGAAATTCTGCGGATTGGACAATCCGTTCGCGAGATATGGCAGTTTTGATGTAAGAAACGCTTGAAAAACTCAAAATTTTCGCAGTTCTGATGCTCGAAACGAGTAACTAGAACGGCCTAGGGGATAACTACTCATACCGTTGTAATGGGGCGAGTTTCTACTTTCAGATGCAACAAAAATTTTGCGGATTGGTCAATCCGTTCGCGAGATATGGCAGTTTTGATGTAAGAAACGCTTAAAAAACTCAAAATTTTCGCAGTTCTGATGCTCGAAACTAATAACTAGAACGGCCTAATGGAAAACTATTCATACCGTTGTAATGGGGCGAGTTTCTACTTTCAGATGCAACAGAAATTTTGCGGATTGGTCAATCCGTTCGCGAGATATGGCAGTTTTGAGGTAAGAAACGCTTGAAAAACTCAAAATTTTCGCAGTTCTGATGCTCGAAACGAATAACTAGAACGGCCTAGGGGAAAACTACTCATCCCGTTGTAATGGGGCGAGTTTCTACTTTCAGATGCAACAGAAATTTTGCGGATTGGACAATCCGTTCGCGAGATATGGCAGTTTTGATGTAAGAAACGCTTGAAAAACTCAAAATTTTCGCAGTTCTGATGCTCGAAACGAGTAACTAGAACGGCCTAGGGGAAAACTACTCATACCGTTGTAATGGGGCGAGTTTCTACTTTCAGATGCAACAAAAATTTTGCGGATTGGTCAATCCGTTCGCGAGATATGGCAGTTTTGATGTAAGAAACGCTTAAAAAACTCAAAATTTTCGCAGTTCTGATGCTCGAAACTAATAACTAGAACGGCCTAATGGAAAACTACTCATACCGTTGTAATGGGGCGAGTTTCTACTTTCAGATGCAACAGAAATTTTGCGGATTGGTCAATCCGTTCGCGAGATATGGCAGTTTTGAGGTAAGAAACGCTTGAAAAACTCAAAATTTTCGCAGTTCTGATGCTCGAAACGAATAACTAGAACGGCCTAGGGGAAAACTACTCATCCCGTTGTAATGGGGCGAGTTTCTACTTTCAGATGCAACAGAAATTTTGCGGATTGGTCAATCCGTTCGCGAGATATGGCAGTTTTGAGGTAAAAAACGCTTGAAAAACTCAAAATTTTCGCAGTTCTGATGCTCGAAACGAATAACTAGAACGGCCTAGTGGAAAACTACTCATACCGTTGTAATGGGGCGAGTTTCTACTTTCAGATGCAACAGAAATTTTGCGGATTGGTCAATCCGTTCGCGAGATATGGCAGTTTTGATGTAAGAAACGCTTAAAAAACTCAAAATTTTCGCAGTTCTGATGCTCGAAACTAATAACTAGAACGGCCTAATGGAAAACTACTCATACCGTTGTAATGGGGCGAGTTTCTACTTTCAGATGCAACAGAAATTTTGCGGATTGGTCAATCCGTTCGCGAGATATGGCAGTTTTGAGGTAAGAAACGCTTGAAAAACTCAAAATTTTCGCAGTTCTGATGCTCGAAACGAATAACTAGAACGGCCTAGGGGAAAACTACTCATCCCGTTGTAATGGGGCGAGTTTCTACTTTCAGATGCAACAGAAATTTTGCGGATTGGTCAATCCGTTCGCGAGATATGGCAGTTTTGAGGTAAAAAACGCTTGAAAAACTCAAAATTTTCGCAGTTCTGATGCTCGAAACGAATAACTAGAACGGCCTAGTGGAAAACTACTCATACCGTTGTAATGGGGCGAGTTTCTACTTTCAGATGCAACAGAAATTTTGCGGATTGGTCAATCCGTTCGCGAGATATGGCAGTTTTGATGTAAGAAACGCTTGAAAAACTCAAAATTTTCGCAGTTCTGATGCTCGAAACTAATAACTAGAACGGCCTAGTGGAAAACTACTCATACCGTTGTAATGGGGCGAGTTTCTACTTTCAGATGCAACAGAAATTTTGCGGATTGGACAATCCGTTCGCGAGATATGGCAGTTTTGAGGTAAGAAACGCTTGAAAAACTCAAAATTTTCGCAGTACTGATGCTCGAAACTAATAACTAGAACGGCCTAGTGGAAAACTACTCATACCGTTGCAATGGGGCGAGTTTCTACTTTCAGATGCAACAGAAATTTAGCGGATTGGTCAATCCGTTCGGGAGATATGGCAGTTTTGAGGTAAGAAATGCTTGAAAAACTCAAAATTTTCGCAGTTCTGATGCTCGAAACTAATAACTAGAACGGCCTAGTGGAAAACTACTCATACCGTTGTAATGGGGCGAGTTTCTACTTTCAGATGCAACAGAAATTTTGCGGATTGGTCAATCCGTTCGCGAGATATGGCAGTTTTGAGGTAAGAAACGCTTGAAAAACTCAAAATTTTCGCAGTTCTGATGCTCGAAACGAATAACTAGAACGGCCTAGGGGAAAACTACTCATACCGTTGTAATGGGGCGAGTTTCTACTTTCAGATGCAACAGGAATTTTGCGGATTGGTCAATCCGTTCGCGAGATATGGCAGTTTTGATGTAAGAAACGCTTGAAAAACTCAAAATTTTCGCAGTTCTGATGCTCGAAACTAATAACTAGAACGGCCTAGTGGAAAACTACTCATACCGTTGTAATGGGGCGAGTTTCTACTTTCAGATGCAACAGAAATTTTGCGGATTGGTCAATCCGTTCGCGAGATATGGCAGTTTTGAGGTAAGAAACGCTTGAAAAACTCAAAATTTTCGCAGTTCTGATGCTCGAAACTAATAACTAGAACGGCCTAGTGGAAAACTACTTATACCGTTGTAATCGGGCGAGTTTCTACATTCAGATGCAACAGAAATTTTGCGGATTAGTCAATCCGTTCGCGAGATATGGCAGTTTTGAGGTAAGAAATGCTTGAAAAACTCAAAATTTTCGCTGTTCTGATGCTCGAAACTAATAACTAGAATGGCCTAGTGGAAAACTACTCATACCGTTGTAATGGGGCGAGTTTCTACTTTCAGATGCAACAGAAATTTTGCGGATTGGTCAATCCGTTCGCGAGATATGGCAGTTTTGAGGTAAGAATCGCTTGAAAAACTCAAAATTTTCGCAGTTCTGATGCTCGAAACTAATAACTAGAACGGCCTAGTGGAAAACTACTCATACCGTTGTAATGGGGCGAGTTTCTACATTCAGATGCAACAGAAATTTTGCGGATTGGTCAATCCGTTCGCGAGATATGGCAGTTTTGAGGTAAGAAACGCTTGAAAAACTCAAAATTTTCGCAGTTCTGATGCTCGAAACGAGTAACTAGAACGGCCTAGGGGAAAACTACTCATACCGTTGTAATGGGGCGAGTTTCTACTTTCAGATGCAACAGAAATTTTGCGGATTGGTCAATCCGTTCGCGAGATATGGCAGTTTTGATGTAAGAAACGCTTGAAAAACTCAAAATTTTCGAAGTTCTGATGCTCGAAACTAATAACTAGAACGGCCTAGTGGAAAACTACTCATACCGTTGTAATGGGGCGAGTTTCTACTTTCAGATGCAACAGAAATTTTGCGGATTGGTCAATCCGTTCGCGAGATATGGCAGTTTTGAGGTAAGAAACGCTTGAAAAACTCAAAACTTTCGCAGTTCTGATGCTCGAAACGAATAACTAGAACGGCCTAGGGGAAAACTACTCATACCGTTGTAATGGGGCGAGTTTCTACATTCAGATGCAACAGAAATTTTGCGGATTGGTCAATCCGTTCGCGAGATATGGCAGTTTTGAGGTAAGAAACGCTTGAAAAACTCAAAATTTTCGCAGTTCTGATGCTCGAAACGAGTAACTAGAACGGCCTAGGGGAAAACTACTCATACCGTTGTAATGGGGCGAGTTTCTACTTTCAGATGCAACAGAAATTTTGCGGATTGGTCAATCCGTTCGCGAGATATGGCAGTTTTGATGTAAGAAACGCTTGAAAAACTCAAAATTTTCGCAGTTCTGATGCTCGAAACTAATAACTAGAACGGCCTAGTGGAAAACTACTCATACCGTTGTAATGGGGCGAGTTTCTACTTTCAGATGCAACAGAAATTTTGCGGATTGGTCAATCCGTTCGCGAGATATGGCAGTTTTGAGGTAAGAAACGCTTGAAAAACTCAAAACTTTCGCAGTTCTGATGCTCGAAACGAATAACTAGAACGGCCTAGGGGAAAACTACTCATACCGTTGTAATGGGGCGAGTTTCTACTTTCAGATGCAACAGAAATTTTGCGGATTGGTCAATCCGTTCGCGAGATATGGCAGTTTTGAGGTAAGAAACTCTTGAAAAACTCAAAATTTTCGCAGTTCTGATGCTCGAAACGAATAAGTAGAACGGCCTAGTGGAAAACTACTCATACCGTTGTAATGGGGCGAGTTTCTACTTTCAGATGCAACAGAAATTTTGCGGATTGGTCAATCCGTTCGCGAGATATGGCAGTTTTGATGTAAAAAACGCTTGAAAAACTCAAAATTTTCGCAGTTCTGATGCTCGAAACTAATAACTAGAACGGCCTAGTGGAAAACTACTCATACCGTTGTAATGGGGCGAGTTTCTACTTTCAGATGCAACAGAAATTTTGCGGATTGGACAATCCGTTCGCGAGATATGGCAGTTTTGAGGTAAGAAACGCTTGAAAAACTCAAAATTTTCGCAGTTCTGATGCTCGAAACTAATAACTAGAACGTCCTAGTGGAAAACTACTCATACCGTTGTAATGGGGCGAGTTTCTACATTCAGATGCAACAGAAATTTTGCGGATTGGTCAATCCGTTCGCGAGATATGGCAGTTTTGAAGTAAGAAACGCTTGAAAAACTCAAAATTTTCGCAGTTCTGATGCTCGAAACGAATAACTAGAACGGCCTAGTGGAAAACTACTCATACCGTTGTAATGGGGCGAGTTTCTACATTCAGATGCAACAGAAATTTTGCGGATTGGTCAATCCGTTCGCGAGATATGGCAGTTTTGAGGTAAGAAACGCTTGAAAAACTCAAAATTTTCGCAGTTCTGATGCTCGAAACGAATAACTAGAACGGCCTAGTGGAAAACTACTCATACCGTTGTAATGGGGCGAGTTTCTACATGCAGATGCAACAGAAATTTTGCGGATTGGTCAATCCGTTCGCGAGATATGGCAGTTTTGAGGTAAGAAATGCTTGAAAAACTCAAAATTTTCGCAGTTCTGATGCTCGAAACTAATAACTAGAACGGCCTAGTGGAAAACTACTCATACCGTTGTAATGGGGCGAGTTTCTACTTTCAGATGCAACAGAAATTTTGCGGATTGGTCAATCCGTTCGCGAGATATGGCAGTTTTGAGGTAAGAAACGCTTGAAAAACTCAAAATTTTCGCAGTTCTGATGCTCGAAACGAATAACTAGAACGGCCTAGGGGAAAACTACTCATACCGTTGTAATGGGGCGAGTTTCTACTTTCAGATGCAACAGGAATTTTGCGGATTGGTCAATCCGTTCGCGAGATATGGCAGTTTTGATGTAAGAAACGCTTGAAAAACTCAAAATTTTCGCAGTTCTGATGCTCGAAACTAATAACTAGAACGGCCTAGTGGAAAACTACTCATACCGTTGTAATGGGGCGAGTTTCTACTTTCAGATGCAACAGAAATTTTGCGGATTGGTCAACCCGTTCGCGAGATATGGCAGTTTTGAGGTAAGAAACGCTTGAAAAACTCAAAATTTTCGCTGTTCTGATGCTCGAAACTAATAACTAGAATGGCCTAGTGGAAAACTACTCATACCGTTGTAATGGGGCGAGTTTCTACTTTCAGATGCAACAGAAATTTTGCGGATTGGTCAATCCGTTCGCGAGATATGGCAGTTTTGAGGTAAGAATCGCTTGAAAAACTCAAAATTTTCGCAGTTCTGATGCTCGAAACTAATAACTAGAACGGCCTAGTGGAAAACTACTCATACCGTTGTAATGGGGCGAGTTTCTACTTTCAGATGCAACAGAAATTTTGCGGATTGGACAATCCGTTCGCGAGATATGGCAGTTTTGAGGTAAGAAACGCTTGAAAAACTCAAAATTTTCGCAGTACTGATGCTCGAAACTAATAACTAGAACGGCCTAGTGGAAAACTACTCATACCGTTGCAATGGGGCGAGTTTCTACTTTCAGATGCAACAGAAATTTAGCGGATTGGTCAATCCGTTCGGGAGATATGGCAGTTTTGAGGTAAGAAATGCTTGAAAAACTCAAAATTTTCGCAGTTCTGATGCTCGAAACTAATAACTAGAACGGCCTAGTGGAAAACTACTCATACCGTTGTAATGGGGCGAGTTTCTACTTTCAGATGCAACAGAAATTTTGCGGATTGGTCAATCCGTTCGCGAGATATGGCAGTTTTGAGGTAAGAAACGCTTGAAAAACTCAAAATTTTCGCAGTTCTGATGCTCGAAACGAATAACTAGAACGGCCTAGGGGAAAACTACTCATACCGTTGTAATGGGGCGAGTTTCTACTTTCAGATGCAACAGGAATTTTGCGGATTGGTCAATCCGTTCGCGAGATATGGCAGTTTTGATGTAAGAAACGCTTGAAAAACTCAAAATTTTCGCAGTTCTGATGCTCGAAACTAATAACTAGAACGGCCTAGTGGAAAACTACTCATACCGTTGTAATGGGGCGAGTTTCTACTTTCAGATGCAACAGAAATTTTGCGGATTGGTCAATCCGTTCGCGAGATATGGCAGTTTTGAGGTAAGAAACGCTTGAAAAACTCAAAATTTTCGCAGTTCTGATGCTCGAAACTAATAACTAGAACGGCCTAGTGGAAAACTACTTATACCGTTGTAATCGGGCGAGTTTCTACATTCAGATGCAACAGAAATTTTGCGGATTGGTCAATCCGTTCGCGAGATATGGCAGTTTTGAGGTAAGAAATGCTTGAAAAACTCAAAATTTTCGCTGTTCTGATGCTCGAAACTAATAACTAGAATGGCCTAGTGGAAAACTACTCATACCGTTGTAATGGGGCGAGTTTCTACTTTCAGATGCAACAGAAATTTTGCGGATTGGTCAATCCGTTCGCGAGATATGGCAGTTTTGAGGTAAGAATCGCTTGAAAAACTCAAAATTTTCGCAGTTCTGATGCTCGAAACTAATAACTAGAACGGCCTAGTGGAAAACTACTCATACCGTTGTAATGGGGCGAGTTTCTACATTCAGATGCAACAGAAATTTTGCGGATTGGTCAATCCGTTCGCGAGATATGGCAGTTTTGAGGTAAGAAACGCTTGAAAAACTCAAAATTTTCGCAGTTCTGATGCTCGAAACGAGTAACTAGAACGGCCTAGGGGAAAACTACTCATACCGTTGTAATGGGGCGAGTTTCTACTTTCAGATGCAACAGAAATTTTGCGGATTGGTCAATCCGTTCGCGAGATATGGCAGTTTTGATGTAAGAAACGCTTGAAAAACTCAAAATTTTCGCAGTTCTGATGCTCGAAACTAATAACTAGAACGGCCTAGTGGAAAACTACTCATACCGTTGTAATGGGGCGAGTTTCTACTTTCAGATGCAACAGAAATTTTGCGGATTGGTCAATCCGTTCGCGAGATATGGCAGTTTTGAGGTAAGAAACGCTTGAAAAACTCAAAACTTTCGCAGTTCTGATGCTCGAAACGAATAACTAGAACGGCCTAGGGGAAAACTACTCATACCGTTGTAATGGGGCGAGTTTCTACTTTCAGATGCAACAGAAATTTTGCGGATTGGTCAATCCGTTCGCGAGATATGGCAGTTTTGAGGTAAGAAACTCTTGAAAAACTCAAAATTTTCGCAGTTCTGATGCTCGAAACGAATAAGTAGAACGGCCTAGTGGAAAACTACTCATACCGTTGTAATGGGGCGAGTTTCTACTTTCAGATGCAACAGAAATTTTGCGGATTGGTCAATCCGTTCGCGAGATATGGCAGTTTTGATGTAAAAAACGCTTGAAAAACTCAAAATTTTCGCAGTTCTGATGCTCGAAACTAATAACTAGAACGGCCTAGTGGAAAACTACTCATACCGTTGTAATGGGGCGAGTTTCTACTTTCAGATGCAACAGAAATTTTGCGGATTGGACAATCCGTTCGCGAGATATGGCAGTTTTGAGGTAAGAAACGCTTGAAAAACTCAAAATTTTCGCAGTTCTGATGCTCGAAACTAATAACTAGAACGTCCTAGTGGAAAACTACTCATACCGTTGTAATGGGGCGAGTTTCTACATTCAGATGCAACAGAAATTTTGCGGATTGGTCAATCCGTTCGCGAGATATGGCAGTTTTGAAGTAAGAAACGCTTGAAAAACTCAAAATTTTCGCAGTTCTGATGCTCGAAACGAATAACTAGAACGGCCTAGTGGAAAACTACTCATACCGTTGTAATGGGGCGAGTTTCTACATTCAGATGCAACAGAAATTTTGCGGATTGGTCAATCCGTTCGCGAGATATGGCAGTTTTGAGGTAAGAAACGCTTGAAAAACTCAAAATTTTCGCAGTTCTGATGCTCGAAACGAATAACTAGAACGGCCTAGTGGAAAACTACTCATACCGTTGTAATGGGGCGAGTTTCTACATGCAGATGCAACAGAAATTTTGCGGATTGGTCAATCCGTTCGCGAGATATGGCAGTTTTGAGGTAAGAAATGCTTGAAAAACTCAAAATTTTCGCAGTTCTGATGCTCGAAACTAATAACTAGAACGGCCTAGTGGAAAACTACTCATACCGTTGTAATGGGGCGAGTTTCTACTTTCAGATGCAACAGAAATTTTGCGGATTGGTCAATCCGTTCGCGAGATATGGCAGTTTTGAGGTAAGAAACGCTTGAAAAACTCAAAATTTTCGCAGTTCTGATGCTCGAAACGAATAACTAGAACGGCCTAGGGGAAAACTACTCATACCGTTGTAATGGGGCGAGTTTCTACTTTCAGATGCAACAGGAATTTTGCGGATTGGTCAATCCGTTCGCGAGATATGGCAGTTTTGATGTAAGAAACGCTTGAAAAACTCAAAATTTTCGCAGTTCTGATGCTCGAAACTAATAACTAGAACGGCCTAGTGGAAAACTACTCATACCGTTGTAATGGGGCGAGTTTCTACTTTCAGATGCAACAGAAATTTTGCGGATTGGTCAACCCGTTCGCGAGATATGGCAGTTTTGAGGTAAGAAACGCTTGAAAAACTCAAAATTTTCGCTGTTCTGATGCTCGAAACTAATAACTAGAATGGCCTAGTGGAAAACTACTCATACCGTTGTAATGGGGCGAGTTTCTACTTTCAGATGCAACAGAAATTTTGCGGATTGGTCAATCCGTTCGCGAGATATGGCAGTTTTGAGGTAAGAATCGCTTGAAAAACTCAAAATTTTCGCAGTTCTGATGCTCGAAACTAATAACTAGAACGGCCTAGTGGAAAACTACTCATACCGTTGTAATGGGGCGAGTTTCTACATTCAGATGCAACAGAAATTTTGCGGATTGGTCAATCCGTTCGCGAGATATGGCAGTTTTGAGGTAAGAAACGCTTGAAAAACTCAAAATTTTCGCAGTTCTGATGCTCGAAACGAGTAACTAGAACGGCCTAGGGGAAAACTACTCATACCGTTGTAATGGGGCGAGTTTCTACTTTCAGATGCAACAGAAATTTTGCGGATTGGTCAATCCGTTCGCGAGATATGGCAGTTTTGAGGTAAGAAACGCTTGAAAAACTCAAAATTTTCGCAGTTCTGATGCTCGAAACGAATAACTAGAACGGCCTAGGGGAAAACTACTCATACCGTTGTAATGGGGCGAGTTTCTACTTTCAGATGCAACAGAAATTTTGCGGATTGTTCAATCCGTTCGCGAGATATGGCAGTTTTGATGTAAGAAACGCTTGAAAAACTCAAAATTTTCGTAGTTCTGATGCTCGCGACTAATAACTAGAACGGCCTAGTGGAAAACTACTCATACCGTTGTAATGGGGCGAGTTTCTACTTTCAGATGCAACAGAAATTTTGCGGATTGGTCAATCCGTTCGCGAGATATGGCAGTTTTGAGGTAAGAAACGCTTGAAAAACTCAAAACTTTCGCAGTTCTGATGCTCGAAACGAATAACTAGAACGGCCTAGGGGAAAACTACTCATACCGTTGTAATGGGGCGAGTTTCTACATTCAGATGCAACAGAAATTTTGCGGATTGGTCAATCCGTTCGCGAGATATGGCAGTTTTGAAGTAAGAAACGCTTGAAAAACTCAAAATTTTCGCAGTTCTGATGCTCGAAACGAATAACTAGAACGGCCTAGTGGAAAACTACTCATACCGTTGTAATGGGGCGAGTTTCTACATGCAGATGCAACAGAAATTTTGCGGATTGGTCAATCCGTTCGCGAGATATGGCAGTTTTGAGGTAAGAAATGCTTGAAAAACTCAAAATTTTCGCAGTTCTGATGCTCGAAACTAATAACTAGAACGGCCTAGTGGAAAACTACTCATACCGTTGTAATGGGGCGAGTTTCTACTTTCAGATGCAACAGAAATTTTGCGGATTGGTCAATCCGTTCGCGAGATATGGCAGTTTTGAGGTAAGAAACGCTTGAAAAACTCAAAATTTTCGCAGTTCTGATGCTCGAAACGAATAACTAGAACGGCCTAGGGGAAAACTACTCATACCGTTGTAATGGGGCGAGTTTCTACTTTCAGATGCAACAGGAATTTTGCGGATTGGTCAATCCGTTCGCGAGATATGGCAGTTTTGATGTAAGAAACGCTTGAAAAACTCAAAATTTTCGCAGTTCTGATGCTCGAAACTAATAACTAGAACGGCCTAGTGGAAAACTACTCATACCGTTGTAATGGGGCGAGTTTCTACTTTCAGATGCAACAGAAATTTTGCGGATTGGTCAATCCGTTCGCGAGATATGGCAGTTTTGAGGTAAGAAACGCTTGAAAAACTCAAAATTTTCGCAGTTCTGATGCTCGAAACTAATAACTAGAACGGCCTAGTGGAAAACTACTTATACCGTTGTAATCGGGCGAGTTTCTACATTCAGATGCAACAGAAATTTTGCGGATTGGTCAATCCGTTCGCGAGATATGGCAGTTTTGAGGTAAGAAATGCTTGAAAAACTCAAAATTTTCGCTGTTCTGATGCTCGAAACTAATAACTAGAATGGCCTAGTGGAAAACTACTCATACCGTTGTAATGGGGCGAGTTTCTACTTTCAGATGCAACAGAAATTTTGCGGATTGGTCAATCCGTTCGCGAGATATGGCAGTTTTGAGGTAAGAATCGCTTGAAAAACTCAAAATTTTCGCAGTTCTGATGCTCGAAACTAATAACTAGAACGGCCTAGTGGAAAACTACTCATACCGTTGTAATGGGGCGAGTTTCTACATTCAGATGCAACAGAAATTTTGCGGATTGGTTAATCCGTTCGCGAGATATGGCAGTTTTGAGGTAAGAAACGCTTGAAAAACTCAAAATTTTCGCAGTTCTGATGCTCGAAACGAGTAACTAGAACGGCCTAGGGGAAAACTACTCATACCGTTGTAATGGGGCGAGTTTCTACTTTCAGATGCAACAGAAATTTTGCGGATTGGTCAATCCGTTCGCGAGATATGGCAGTTTTGAGGTAAGAAACGCTTGAAAAACTCAAAATTTTCGCAGTTCTGATGCTCGAAACGAATAACTAGAACGGCCTAGGGGAAAACTACTCATACCGTTGTAATGGGGCGAGTTTCTACTTTCAGATGCAACAGAAATTTTGCGGATTGTTCAATCCGTTCGCGAGATATGGCAGTTTTGATGTAAGAAACGCTTGAAAAACTCAAAATTTTCGCAGTTCTGATGCTCGAAACTAATAACTAGAGCGGCCTAGTGGAAAACTACTCATACCGTTGTAATGGGGCGAGTTTCTACTTTCAGATGCAACAGAAATTTTGCGGATTGGTCAATCCGTTCGCGAGATATGGCAGTTTTGAGGTAAGAAACGCTTGAAAAACTCAAAACTTTCGCAGTTCTGATGCTCGAAACGAATAACTAGAACGGCCTAGGGGAAAACTACTCATACCGTTGTAATGGGGCGAGTTTCTACTTTCAGATGCAACAGAAATTTTGCGGATTGGTCAATCCGTTCGCGAGATATGGCAGTTTTGAGGTAAGAAACTCTTGAAAAACTCAAAATTTTCGCAGTTCTGATGCTCGAAACGAATAAGTAGAACGGCCTAGTGGAAAACTACTCATACCGTTGTAATGGGGCGAGTTTCTACTTTCAGATGCAACAGAAATTTTGCGGATTGGTCAATCCGTTCGCGAGATATGGCAGTTTTGAGGTAAGAAACGCTTGAAAAACTCAAAATTTTCGCAGTTCTGTTGCTCGAAACGAGTAACTAGAACGGCCTAGGGGAAAACTACTCATACCGTTGTAATGGGGCGAGTTTCTACTTTCAGATGCAACAGAAATTTTGCGGATTGGTCAATCCGTTCGCGAGATATGGCAGTTTTGATGTAAGAAACGCTTGAAAAACTCAAAATTTTCGCAGTTCTGATGCTCGAAACTAATAACTAGAACGGCCTAATGGAAAACTACTCATACCGTTGTAATGGGGCGAGTTTCTACTTTCAGATGCGACAGAAATTTTGCGGATTGGTCAATCCGTTCGCGAGATATGGCAGTTTTGAGGTAAGAAACGCTTGAAAAACTCAAAATTTTCGCAGTTCTGATGCTCGAAACGAATAACTAGAACGGCCTAGGGGAAAACTACTCATACCGTTGTAATGGGGCGAGTTTCTACTTTCAGATGCAACAGAAATTTTGCGGATTGGTCAATCCGTTCGCGAGATATGGCAGTTTTGAGGTAAGAAACGCTTGAAAAACTCAAAATTTTCGCAGTTCTGATGCTCGAAACGAATAACTCGAACGGCCTAGTGGAAAACTACTCATACCGTTGTCATGGGGCGAGTTTCTACATTCAGATGCAACAGAAATTTTGCGGATTGGTCAATCCGTTCGCGAGATATGGCAGTTTTGAGGTAAGAAATGCTTGAAAAACTCAAAATTTTCGCAGTTCTGATGCTCGAAACTAATAACTAGAACGGCCCAGTGGAAAACTACTCATACCGTTCTAATCGAGCGAGTTTCTACTTTCAGATGCAACAGAAATTTTGCGGATTGGACAATCCGTTCGCGAGATATGGCAGTTTTGATGTAAGAAACGCTTGAAAAACTCAAAATTTTCGCAGTTCTGATGCTCGAAACGAGTAACTAGAACGGCCTAGGGGAAAACTACTCATACCGTTGTAATGGGGCGAGTTTCTACTTTCAGATGCAACAGAAATTTTGCGGATTGGTCAATCCGTTCGCGAGATATGGCAGTTTTGAGGTAAGAAATGCTTGAAAAACTCAAAATTTTCGCTGTTCTGATGCTCGAAACTAATAACTAGAATGGCCTAGTGGAAAACTACTCATACCGTTGTAATGGGGCGAGTTTCTACTTTCAGATGCAACAGAAATTTTGCGGATTGGTCAATCCGTTCGCGAGATATGGCAGTTTTGAGGTAAGAATCGCTTGAAAAACTCAAAATTTTCGCAGTTCTGATGCTCGAAACGAATAACTAGAACGGCCTAGTGGAAAACTACTCATACCGTTGTAATGGGGCGAGTTTCTACATTCAGATGCAACAGAAATTTTGCGGATTGGTCAATCCGTTCGCGAGATATGGCAGTTTTGAGGTAAAAAACGCTTGAAAAACTCAAAATTTTCGCAGTTCTGATGCTCGAAACGAATAACTAGAACGGCCTAGTGGAAAACTACTCATACCGTTGTAATGGGGCGAGTTTCTACTTTCAGATGCAACAGAAATTTTGCGGATTGGTCAATCCGTTCGCGAGATATGGCAGCTTTGATGTAAGAAACGCTTGAAAAACTCAAAATTTTCGCAGTTCTGATGCTCGAAACTAATAACTAGAACGGCCTAGTGGAAAACTACTCATACCGTTGTAATGGGGCGAGTTTCTACTTTCAGATGCAACAGAAATTTTGCGGATTGGTCAATCCGTTCGCGAGATATGGCAGTTTTGAGGTAAGAAACGCTTGAAAAACTCAAAATTTTCGCAGTTCTGATGCTCGAAACTAATAACTAGAACGGCCTAGTGGAAAACTACTCATACCGTTGTAATCGGGCGAGTTTCTACATTCAGATGCAACAGAAATTTTGCGGATTGGTCAATCCGTTCGCGAGATATGGCAGTTTTGAGGTAAGAAACGCTTGAAAAACTCAAAATTTTCGCAGTTCTGATGCTCGAAACGAATAACTAGAACGGCCTAGTGGAAAACTACTCATACCGTTGTAATGGGGCGAGTTTCTACATGCAGATGCAACAGAAATTTTGCGGATTGGTCAATCCGTTCGCGAGATATGGCAGTTTTGAGGTAAGAAATGCTTGAAAAACTCAAAATTTTCGCTGTTCTGATGCTCGAAACTAATAACTAGAATGGCCTAGTGGAAAACTACTCATACCGTTGTAATGGGGCGAGTTTCTACTTTCAGATGCAACAGAAATTTTGCGGATTGGTCAATCCGTTCGAGAGATATGGCAGTTTTGAGGTAAGAATCGCTTGAAAAACTCAAAATTTTCGCAGTTCTGATGCTCGAAACTAATAACTAGAACGGCCTAGTGGAAAACTACTCATACCGTTGTAATGGGGCGAGTTTCTACATTCAGATGCAACAGAAATTTTGCGGATTGGTCAATCCGTTCGCGAGATATGGCAGTTTTGAGGTAAGAAACGCTTGAAAAACTCAAAATTTTCGCAGTTCTGATGCTCGAAACGAGTAACTAGAACGGCCTAGGGGAAAACTACTCATACCGTTGTAATTGGGCGAGTTTCTACTTTCAGATGCAACAGAAATTTTGCGGATTGGTCAATCCGTTCGCGAGATATGGCAGTTTTGAGGTAAGAAACGCTTGAAAAACTCAAAATTTTCGCAGTTCTGATGCTCGAAACGAATAACTAGAACGGCCTAGGGGAAAACTACTCATACCGTTGTAATGGGGCGAGTTTCTACTTTCAGATGCAACAGAAATTTTGCGGATTGTTCAATCCGTTCGCGAGATATGGCAGTTTTGATGTAAGAAACGCTTGAAAAACTCAAAATTTTCGCAGTTCTGATGCTCGAAACTAATAACTAGAACGGCCTAGTGGAAAACTACTCATACCGTTGTAATGGGGCGAGTTTCTACATTCAGATGCAACAGAAATTTTGCGGATTGGTCAATCCGTTCGCGAGATATGGCAGTTTTGAGGTAAGAAATGCTTGAAAAACTCAAAATTTTCGCAGTTCTGATGCTCGAAACTAATAACTAGAACGGCCCAGTGGAAAACTACTCATACCGTTCTAATCGAGCGAGTTTCTACTTTCAGATGCAACAGAAATTTTGCGGATTGGACAATCCGTTCGCGAGATATGGCAGTTTTGATGTAAGAAACGCTTGAAAAACTCAAAATTTTCGCAGTTCTGATGCTCGAAACGAGTAACTAGAACGGCCTAGGGGAAAACTACTCATACCGTTGTAATGGGGCGAGTTTCTACTTTCAGATGCAACAAAAATTTTGCGGATTGGTCAATCCGTTCGCGAGATATGGCAGTTTTGATGTAAGAAACGCTTAAAAAACTCAAAATTTTCGCAGTTCTGATGCTCGAAACTAATAACTAGAACGGCCTAATGGAAAACTACTCATACCGTTGTAATGGGGCGAGTTTCTACTTTCAGATGCAACAGAAATTTTGCGGATTGGTCAATCCGTTCGCGAGATATGGCAGTTTTGAGGTAAGAAACGCTTGAAAAACTCAAAATTTTCGCAGTTCTGATGCTCGAAACGAATAACTAGAACGGCCTAGGGGAAAACTACTCATCCCGTTGTAATGGGGCGAGTTTCTACTTTCAGATGCAACAGAAATTTTGCGGATTGGTCAATCCGTTCGCGAGATATGGCAGTTTTGAGGTAAAAAACGCTTGAAAAACTCAAAATTTTCGCAGTTCTGATGCTCGAAACGAATAACTAGAACGGCCTAGTGGAAAACTACTCATACCGTTGTAATGGGGCGAGTTTCTACTTTCAGATGCAACAGAAATTTTGCGGATTGGTCAATCCGTTCGCGAGATATGGCAGTTTTGATGTAAGAAACGCTTGAAAAACTCAAAATTTTCGCAGTTCTGATGCTCGAAACTAATAACTAGAACGGCCTAGTGGAAAACTACTCATACCGTTGTAATGGGGCGAGTTTCTACTTTCAGATGCAACAGAAATTTTGCGGATTGGACAATCCGTTCGCGAGATATGGCAGTTTTGAGGTAAGAAACGCTTGAAAAACTCAAAATTTTCGCAGTACTGATGCTCGAAACTAATAACTAGAACGGCCTAGTGGAAAACTACTCATACCGTTGCAATGGGGCGAGTTTCTACTTTCAGATGCAACAGAAATTTAGCGGATTGGTCAATCCGTTCGGGAGATATGGCAGTTTTGAGATAAGAAACGCTTGAAAAACTCAAAATTTTCGCAGTTCTGATGCTCGAAACTAATAACTAGAACGGCCTAGTGGAAAACTACTCATACCGTTGTAATGGGGCGAGTTTCTACTTTCAGATGCAACAGAAATTTTGCGGATTGGTCAATCCGTTCGCGAGATATGGCAGTTTTGAGGTAAGAAACGCTTGAAAAACTCAAAATTTTCGCAGTTCTGATGCTCGAAACGAATAACTAGAACGGCCTAGGGGAAAACTACTCATCCCGTTGTAATGGGGCGAGTTTCTACTTTCAGATGCAACAGAAATTTTGCGGATTGGTCAATCCGTTCGCGAGATATGGCAGTTTTGAGGTAAAAAACGCTTGAAAAACTCAAAATTTTCGCAGTTCTGATGCTCGAAACGAATAACTAGAACGGCCTAGTGGAAAACTACTCATACCGTTGTAATGGGGCGAGTTTCTACTTTCAGATGCAACAGAAATTTTGCGGATTGGTCAATCCGTTCGCGAGATATGGCAGTTTTGATGTAAGAAACGCTTGAAAAACTCAAAATTTTCGCAGTTCTGATGCTCGAAACTAATAACTAGAACGGCCTAGTGGAAAACTACTCATACCGTTGTAATGGGGCGAGTTTCTACTTTCAGATGCAACAGAAATTTTGCGGATTGGACAATCCGTTCGCGAGATATGGCAGTTTTGAGGTAAGAAACGCTTGAAAAACTCAAAATTTTCGCAGTACTGATGCTCGAAACTAATAACTAGAACGGCCTAGTGGAAAACTACTCATACCGTTGCAATGGGGCGAGTTTCTACTTTCAGATGCAACAGAAATTTAGCGGATTGGTCAATCCGTTCGGGAGATATGGCAGTTTTGAGATAAGAAACGCTTGAAAAACTCAAAATTTTCGCAGTTCTGATGCTCGAAACTAATAACTAGAACGGCCTAGTGGAAAACTACTCATACCGTTGTAATGGGGCGAGTTTCTACTTTCAGATGCAACAGAAATTTTGCGGATTGGTCAATCCGTTCGCGAGATATGGCAGTTTTGAGGTAAGAAACGCTTGAAAAACTCAAAATTTTCGCAGTTCTGATGCTCGAAACTAATAACTAGAACGGCCTAGTGGAAAACTACTCATACCGTTGTAATGGGGCGAGTTTCTACATTCAGATGCAACAGAAATTTTGCGGATTGGTCAATCCGTTCGCGAGATATGGCAGTTTTGAAGTAAGAAACGCTTGAAAAACTCAAAATTTTCGCAGTTCTGATGCTCGAAACGAATAACTAGAACGGCCTAGTGGAAAACTACTCATACCGTTGTAATGGGGCGAGTTTCTACATGCAGATGCAACAGAAATTTTGCGGATTGGTCAATCCGTTCGCGAGATATGGCAGTTTTGAGGTAAGAAATGCTTGAAAAACTCAAAATTTTCGCAGTTCTGATGCTCGAAACTAATAACTAGAACGGCCTAGTGGAAAACTACTCATACCGTTGTAATGGGGCGAGTTTCTACTTTCAGATGCAACAGAAATTTTGCGGATTGGTCAATCCGTTCGCGAGATATGGCAGTTTTGAGGTAAGAAACGCTTGAAAAACTCAAAATTTTCGCAGTTCTGATGCTCGAAACGAATAACTAGAACGGCCTAGGGGAAAACTACTCATACCGTTGTAATGGGGCGAGTTTCTACTTTCAGATGCAACAGGAATTTTGCGGATTGGTCAATCCGTTCGCGAGATATGGCAGTTTTGATGTAAGAAACGCTTGAAAAACTCAAAATTTTCGCAGTTCTGATGCTCGAAACTAATAACTAGAACGGCCTAGTGGAAAACTACTCATACCGTTGTAATGGGGCGAGTTTCTACTTTCAGATGCAACAGAAATTTTGCGGATTGGTCAATCCGTTCGCGAGATATGGCAGTTTTGAGGTAAGAAACGCTTGAAAAACTCAAAATTTTCGCAGTTCTGATGCTCGAAACTAATAACTAGAACGGCCTAGTGGAAAACTACTTATACCGTTGTAATCGGGCGAGTTTCTACATTCAGATGCAACAGAAATTTTGCGGATTGGTCAATCCGTTCGCGAGATATGGCAGTTTTGAGGTAAGAAATGCTTGAAAAACTCAAAATTTTCGCTGTTCTGATGCTCGAAACTAATAACTAGAATGGCCTAGTGGAAAACTACTCATACCGTTGTAATGGGGCGAGTTTCTACTTTCAGATGCAACAGAAATTTTGCGGATTGGTCAATCCGTTCGCGAGATATGGCAGTTTTGAGGTAAGAATCGCTTGAAAAACTCAAAATTTTCGCAGTTCTGATGCTCGAAACTAATAACTAGAACGGCCTAGTGGAAAACTACTCATACCGTTGTAATGGGGCGAGTTTCTACATTCAGATGCAACAGAAATTTTGCGGATTGGTCAATCCGTTCGCGAGATATGGCAGTTTTGAGGTAAGAAACGCTTGAAAAACTCAAAATTTTCGCAGTTCTGATGCTCGAAACGAGTAACTAGAACGGCCTAGGGGAAAACTACTCATACCGTTGTAATGGGGCGAGTTTCTACTTTCAGATGCAACAGAAATTTTGCGGATTGGTCAATCCGTTCGCGAGATATGGCAGTTTTGAGGTAAGAAACGCTTGAAAAACTCAAAATTTTCGCAGTTCTGATGCTCGAAACGAATAACTAGAACGGCCTAGGGGAAAACTACTCATACCGTTGTAATGGGGCGAGTTTCTACTTTCAGATGCAACAGAAATTTTGCGGATTGTTCAATCCGTTCGCGAGATATGGCAGTTTTGATGTAAGAAACGCTTGAAAAACTCAAAATTTTCGCTGTTCTGATGCTCGAAACTAATAACTAGAATGGCCTAGTGGAAAACTACTCATACCGTTGTAATGGGGCGAGTTTCTACTTTCAGATGCAACAGAAATTTTGCGGATTGGTCAATCCGTTCGCGAGATATGGCAGTTTTGAGGTAAGAATCGCTTGAAAAACTCAAAATTTTCGCAGTTCTGATGCTCGAAACTAATAACTAGAACGGCCTAGTGGAAAACTACTCATACCGTTGTAATGGGGCGAGTTTCTACATTCAGATGCAACAGAAATTTTGCGGATTGGTCAATCCGTTCGCGAGATATGGCAGTTTTGAGGTAAGAAACGCTTGAAAAACTCAAAATTTTCGCAGTTCTGATGCTCGAAACGAGTAACTAGAACGGCCTAGGGGAAAACTACTCATACCGTTGTAATGGGGCGAGTTTCTACTTTCAGATGCAACAGAAATTTTGCGGATTGGTCAATCCGTTCGCGAGATATGGCAGTTTTGAGGTAAGAAACGCTTGAAAAACTCAAAATTTTCGCAGTTCTGATGCTCGAAACGAATAACTAGAACGCCCTAGGGGAAAACTACTCATACCGTTGTAATGGGGCGAGTTTCTACTTTCAGATGCAACAGAAATTTTGCGGATTGTTCAATCCGTTCGCGAGATATGGCAGTTTTGATGTAAGAAACGCTTGAAAAACTCAAAATTTTCGCAGTTCTGATGCTCGAAACTAATAACTAGAACGGCCTAGTGGAAAACTACTCATACCGTTGTAATGGGGCGAGTTTCTACTTTCAGATGCAACAGAAATTTTGCGGATTGGTCAATCCGTTCGCGAGATATGGCAGTTTTGAGGTAAGAAACGCTTGAAAAACTCAAAACTTTCGCTGTTCTGATGCTCGAAACGAATAACTAGAACGGCCTAGGGGAAAACTACTCATACCGTTGTAATGGGGCGAGTTTCTACTTTCAGATGCAACAGAAATTTTGCGGATTGGTCAATCCGTTCGCGAGATATGGCAGTTTTGAGGTAAGAAACTCTTGAAAAACTCAAAATTTTCGCAGTTCTGATGCTCGAAACGAATAAGTAGAACGGCCTAGTGGAAAACTACTCATACCGTTGTAATGGGGCGAGTTTCTACTTTCAGATGCAACAGAAATTTTGCGGATTGGTCAATCCGTTCGCGAGATATGGCAGTTTTGATGTAAGAAACGCTTGAAAAACTCAAAATTTTCGCAGTTCTGATGCTCGAAACTAATAACTAGAACGGCCTAGTGGAAAACTACTCATACCGTTGTAATGGGGCGAGTTTCTACTTTCAGATGCAACAGAAATTTTGCGGATTGGACAATCCGTTCGCGAGATATGGCAGTTTTGAGGTAAGAAACGCTTGAAAAACTCAAAATTTTCGCAGTTCTGATGCTCGAAACTAATAACTAGAACGTCCTAGTGGAAAACTACTCATACCGTTGTAATGGGGCGAGTTTCTACATTCAGATGCAACAGAAATTTTGCGGATTGGTCAATCCGTTCGCGAGATATGGCAGTTTTGAAGTAAGAAACGCTTGAAAAACTCAAAATTTTCGCAGTTCTGATGCTCGAAACGAATAACTAGAACGGCCTAGTGGAAAACTACTCATACCGTTGTAATGGGGCGAGTTTCTACATTCAGATGCAACAGAAATTTTGCGGATTGGTCAATCCGTTCGCGAGATATGGCAGTTTTGAAGTAAGAAACGCTTGAAAAACTCAAAATTTTCGCAGTTCTGATGCTCGAAACGAATAACTAGAACGGCCTAGTGGAAAACTACTCATACCGTTGTAATGGGGCGAGTTTCTACATGCAGATGCAACAGAAATTTTGCGGATTGGTCAATCCGTTCGCGAGATATGGCAGTTTTGAGGTAAGAAATGCTTGAAAAACTCAAAATTTTCGCAGTTCTGATGCTCGAAACTAATAACTAGAACGGCCTAGTGGAAAACTACTCATACCGTTGTAATGGGGCGAGTTTCTACTTTCAGATGCAACAGAAATTTTGCGGATTGGTCAATCCGTTCGCGAGATATGGCAGTTTTGAGGTAAGAAACGCTTGAAAAACTCAAAATTTTCGCAGTTCTGATGCTCGAAACGAATAACTAGAACGGCCTAGGGGAAAACTACTCATACCGTTGTAATGGGGCGAGTTTCTACTTTCAGATGCAACAGGAATTTTGCGGATTGGTCAATCCGTTCGCGAGATATGGCAGTTTTGATGTAAGAAACGCTTGAAAAACTCAAAATTTTCGCAGTTCTGATGCTCGAAACTAATAACTAGAACGGCCTAGTGGAAAACTACTCATACCGTTGTAATGGGGCGAGTTTCTACTTTCAGATGCAACAGAAATTTTGCGGATTGGTCAATCCGTTCGCGAGATATGGCAGTTTTGAGGTAAGAAACGCTTGAAAAACTCAAAATTTTCGCAGTTCTGATGCTCGAAACTAATAACTAGAACGGCCTAGTGGAAAACTACTTATACCGTTGTAATCGGGCGAGTTTCTACATTCAGATGCAACAGAAATTTTGCGGATTGGTCAATCCGTTCGCGAGATATGGCAGTTTTGAGGTAAGAAATGCTTGAAAAACTCAAAATTTTCGCTGTTCTGATGCTCGAAACTAATAACTAGAACGGCCTAGTGGAAAACTACTCATACCGTTGTAATGGGGCGAGTTTCTACATTCAGATGCAACAGAAATTTTGCGGATTGGTCAATCCGTTCGCGAGATATGGCAGTTTTGAGATAAGAAACGCTTGAAAAACTCAAAATTTTCGCAGTTCTGATGCTCGAAACGAGTAACTAGAACGGCCTAGGGGAAAACTACTCATACCGTTGTAATGGGGCGAGTTTCTACTTTCAGATGCAACAGAAATTTTGCGGATTGGTCAATCCGTTCGCGAGATATGGCAGTTTTGATGTAAGAAACGCTTGAAAAACTCAAAATTTTCGCAGTTCTGATGCTCGAAACTAATAACTAGAACGGCCTAGTGGAAAACTACTCATACCGTTGTAATGGGGCGAGTTTCTACATTCAGATGCAACAGAAATTTTGCGGATTGGTCAATCCGTTCGCGAGATATGGCAGTTTTGAGGTAAGAAACGCTTGAAAAACTCAAAATTTTCGCAGTTCTGATGCTCGAAACGAGTAACTAGAACGGCCTAGGGGAAAACTACTCATACCGTTGTAATGGGGCGAGTTTCTACTTTCAGATGCAACAGAAATTTTGCGGATTGGTCAATCCGTTCGCGAGATATGGCAGTTTTGATGTAAGAAACGCTTGAAAAACTCAAAATTTTCGCAGTTCTGATGCTCGAAACTAATAACTAGAACGGCCTAATGGAAAACTACTCATACCGTTGTAATGGGGCGAGTTTCTACTTTCAGATGCGACAGAAATTTTGCGGATTGGTCAATCCGTTCGCGAGATATGGCAGTTTTGAGGTAAGAAACGCTTGAAAAACTCAAAATTTTCGCAGTTCTGATGCTCGAAACGAATAACTAGAACGGCCTAGGGGAAAACTACTCATACCGTTGTAATGGGGCGAGTTTCTACATTCAGATGCAACAGAAATTTTGCGGATTGGTCAATCCGTTCGCGAGATATGGCAGTTTTGAGGTAAGAAACGCTTGAAAAACTCAAAATTTTCGCAGTTCTGATGCTCGAAACGAGTAACTAGAACGGCCTAGGGGAAAACTACTCATACCGTTGTAATGGGGCGAGTTTCTACTTTCAGATGCAACAGAAATTTTGCGGATTGGTCAATCCGTTCGCGAGATATGGCAGTTTTGATGTAAGAAACGCTTGAAAAACTCAAAATTTTCGCAGTTCTGATGCTCGAAACTAATAACTAGAACGGCCTAATGGAAAACTACTCATACCGTTGTAATGGGGCGAGTTTCTACTTTCAGATGCAACAGAAATTTTGCGGATTGGTCAATCCGTTCGCGAGATATGGCAGTTTTGAGGTAAGAAACGCTTGAAAAACTCAAAATTTTCGCAGTTCTGATGCTCGAAACGAATAACTAGAACGGCCTAGGGGAAAACTACTCATACCGTTGTAATGGGGCGAGTTTCTACTTTCAGATGCAACAGAAATTTTGCGGATTGGTCAATCCGTTCGCGAGATATGGCAGTTTTGATGTAAGAAACGCTTGAAAAACTCAAAATTTTCGCAGTTCTGATGCTCGAAACTAATAACTAGAACGGCCTAGTGGAAAACTACTCATACCGTTGTAATGGGGCGAGTTTCTACTTTTAGATGCAACAGAAATTTTACGGATTGGTCAATCCGTTCGCGAGATATGGCAGTTTTGAGGTAAGAAACGCTTGAAAAACTCAAAATTTTCGCAGTTCTGATGCTCGAAACTAATAACTAGAACGGCCTAGTGGAAAACTACTCATACCGTTGTAATCGGGCGAGTTTCTACATTCAGATGCAACAGAAATTTTGCGGATTGGTCAATCCGTTCGCGAGATATGGCAGTTTTGAGGTAAGAAACGCTTGAAAAACTCAAAATTTTCGCAGTTCTGATGCTCGAAACGAATAACTAGAACGGCCTAGTGGAAAACTACTCATACCGTTGTAATGGGGCGAGTTTCTACATGCAGATGCAACAGAAATTTTGCGGATTGGTCAATCCGTTCGCGAGATATGGCAGTTTTGAGGTAAGAAATGCTTGAAAAACTCAAAATTTTCGCTGTTCTGATGCTCGAAACTAATAACTAGAATGGCCTAGTGGAAAACTACTCATACCGTTGTAATGGGGCGAGTTTCTACTTTCAGATGCAACAGAAATTTTGCGGATTGGTCAATCCGTTCGCGAGATATGGCAGTTTTGAGGTAAGAATCGCTTGAAAAACTCAAAATTTTCGCAGTTCTGATGCTCGAAACTAATAACTAGAACGGCCTAGTGGAAAACTACTCATACCGTTGTAATGGGGCGAGTTTCTACTTTCAGATGCAACAGAAATTTTGCGGATTGGTCAATCCGTTCGCGAGATATGGCAGTTTTGAGGTAAGAAACGCTTGAAAAACTCAAAATTTTCGCAGTTCTGATGCTCGAAACGAATAACTAGAACGGCCTAGGGGAAAACTACTCATACCGTTGTAATGGGGCGAGTTTCTACTTTCAGATGCAACAGAAATTTTGCGGATTGGTCAATCCGTTCGCGAGATATGGCAGTTTTGAGGTAAAAAACGCTTGAAAAACTCAAAATTTTCGCAGTTCTGATGCTCGAAACGAATAACTAGAACGGCCTAGTGGAAAACTACTCATACCGTTGTAATGGGGCGAGTTTCTACTTTCAGATGCAACAGAAATTTTGCGGATTGGTCAATCCGTTCGCGAGATATGGCAGTTTTGATGTAAGAAACGCTTGAAAAACTCAAAATTTTCGCAGTTCTGATGCTCGAAACTAATAACTAGAACGGCCTAGTGGAAAACTACTCATACCGTTGTAATGGGGCGAGTTTCTACTTTCAGATGCAACAGAAATTTTGCGGATTGGACAATCCGTTCGCGAGATATGGCAGTTTTGAAGTAAGAAACGCTTGAAAAACTCAAAATTTTCGCAGTACTGATGCTCGAAACTAATAACTAGAACGGCCTAGTGGAAAACTACTCATACCGTTGCAATGGGGCGAGTTTCTACTTTCAGATGCAACAGAAATTTAGCGGATTGGTCAATCCGTTCGGGAGATATGGCAGTTTTGAGATAAGAAACGCTTGAAAAACTCAAAATTTTCGCAGTTCTGATGCTCGAAACGAATAACTAGAACGGCCTAGGGGAAAACTACTCATACCGTTGTAATCGGGCGAGTTTCTACTTTCAGATGCAACAGAAATTTTGCGGATTGGTCAATCCTTTCGCGAGATATGGCAGTTTTGAGGTAAGACACGCTTGAAAAACTCACAATTTTCGCAGTTCTGATGCTCGAAACGAATAACTAGAACGGCCTAGGGGAAAACTACTCATACCGTTGTAATCGGGTGAGTTTCTACTTTCAGATGCAACAGAAATTTTGCGGATTGGTCAATCCGTTCGCGAGATATGGCAGTTTTGAGGTAAGAAACGCTTGAAAAACTCAAAATTTTCGCAGTTCTGATGCTCGAAACGAATAACTCGAACGGCCTAGTGGAAAACTACTCATACCGTTGTAATGGGGCGAGTTTCTACATTCAGATGCAACAGAAATTTTGCGGATTGGTCAATCCGTTCGCGAGATATGGCAGTTTTGAGGTAAGAAATGCTTGAAAAACTCAAAATTTTCGCAGTTCTGATGCTCGAAACTAATAACTAGAACGGCCTAGTGGAAAACTACTCATACCGTTGTAATGGGGCGAGTTTCTACTTTCAGACGCAACAGAAATTTTGCGGATTGGTCAATCCGTTCGCGAGATATGGCAGTTTTGATGTAAGAAACGCTTGAAAAACTCAAAATTTTCGCAGTTCTGATGCTCGAAACTAATAACTAGAACGGCCTAGTGGAAAACTACTCATACCGTTGTAATGGGGCGAGTTTCTACTTTCAGATGCAACAGAAATTTTGCGGATTGGTCAATCCGTTCGCGAGATATGGCAGTTTTGAGGTAAGAAACGCTTGAAAAACTCAAAATTTTCGCAGTTCTGATGCTCGAAACGAATAACTCGAACGGCCTAGTGGAAAACTACTCATACCGTTGTCATGGGGCGAGTTTCTACATTCAGATGCAACAGAAATTTTGCGGATTGGTCAATCCGTTCGCGAGATATGGCAGTTTTGAGGTAAGAAATGCTTGAAAAACTCAAAATTTTCGCAGTTCTGATGCTCGAAACTAATAACTAGAACGGCCCAGTGGAAAACTACTCATACCGTTCTAATCGAGCGAGTTTCTACTTTCAGATGCAACAGAAATTTTGCGGATTGGACAATCCGTTCGCGAGATATGGCAGTTTTGATGTAAGAAACGCTTGAAAAACTCAAAATTTTCGCAGTTCTGATGCTCGAAACGAGTAACTAGAACGGCCTAGGGGAAAACTACTCATACCGTTGTAATGGGGCGAGTTTCTACTTTCAGATGCAACAGAAATTTTGCGGATTGGTCAATCCGTTCGCGAGATATGGCAGTTTTGAGGTAAGAAACGCTTGAAAAACTCAAAATTTTCGCAGTTCTGATGCTCGAAACGAGTAACTAGAACGGCCTAGGGGAAAACTACTCATACCGTTGTAATGGGGCGAGTTTCTACTTTCAGATGCAACAGAAATTTTGCGGATTGGTCAATCCGTTCGCGAGATATGGCAGTTTTGATGTAAGAAACGCTTGAAAAACTCAAAATTTTCGCAGTTCTGATGCTCGAAACTAATAACTAGAACGGCCTAATGGAAAACTACTCATACCGTTGTAATGGGGCGAGTTTCTACTTTCAGATGCGACAGAAATTTTGCGGATTGGTCAATCCGTTCGCGAGATATGGCAGTTTTGAGGTAAGAAACGCTTGAAAAACTCAAAATTTTCGCAGTTCTGATGCTCGAAACGAATAACTAGAACGGCCTAGGGGAAAACTACTCATACCGTTGTAATGGGGCGAGTTTCTACATTCAGATGCAACAGAAATTTTGCGGATTGGTCAATCCGTTCGCGAGATATGGCAGTTTTGAGGTAAGAAACGCTTGAAAAACTCAAAATTTTCGCAGTTCTGATGCTCGAAACGAGTAACTAGAACGGCCTAGGGGAAAACTACTCATACCGTTGTAATGGGGCGAGTTTCTACTTTCAGATGCAACAGAAATTTTGCGGATTGGTCAATCCGTTCGCGAGATATGGCAGTTTTGATGTAAGAAACGCTTGAAAAACTCAAAATTTTCGCAGTTCTGATGCTCGAAACTAATAACTAGAACGGCCTAATGGAAAACTACTCATACCGTTGTAATGGGGCGAGTTTCTACTTTCAGATGCAACAGAAATTTTGCGGATTGGTCAATCCGTTCGCGAGATATGGCAGTTTTGAGGTAAGAAACGCTTGAAAAACTCAAAATTTTCGCAGTTCTGATGCTCGAAACGAATAACTAGAACGGCCTAGGGGAAAACTACTCATACCGTTGTAATGGGGCGAGTTTCTACTTTCAGATGCAACAGAAATTTTGCGGATTGGTCAATCCGTTCGCGAGATATGGCAGTTTTGAGGTAAAAAACGCTTGAAAAACTCAAAATTTTCGCAGTTCTGATGCTCGAAACGAATAACTAGAACGGCCTAGTGGAAAACTACTCATACCGTTGTAATGGGGCGAGTTTCTACTTTCAGATGCAACAGAAATTTTGCGGATTGGTCAATCCGTTCGCGAGATATGGCAGTTTTGATGTAAGAAACGCTTGAAAAACTCAAAATTTTCGCAGTTCTGATGCTCGAAACTAATAACTAGAACGGCCTAGTGGAAAACTACTCATACCGTTGTAATGGGGCGAGTTTCTACTTTCAGATGCAACAGAAATTTTGCGGATTGGACAATCCGTTCGCGAGATATGGCAGTTTTGAGGTAAGAAACGCTTGAAAAACTCAAAATTTTCGCAGTACTGATGCTCGAAACTAATAACTAGAACGGCCTAGTGGAAAACTACTCATACCGTTGCAATGGGGCGAGTTTCTACTTTCAGATGCAACAGAAATTTAGCGGATTGGTCAATCCGTTCGGGAGATATGGCAGTTTTGAGATGAGAAACGCTTGAAAAACTCAAAATTTTCGCAGTTCTGATGCTCGAAACTAATAACTAGAACGGCCTAGTGGAAAACTACTCATACCGTTGTAATGGGGCGAGTTTCTACTTTCAGATGCAACAGAAATTTTGCGGATTGGTCAATCCGTTCGCGAGATATGGCAGTTTTGAGGTAAGAAACGCTTGAAAAACTCAAAATTTTCGCAGTTCTGATGCTCGAAACTAATAACTAGAACGGCCTAGTGGAAAACTACTCATACCGTTGTAATCGGGCGAGTTTCTACATTCAGATGCAACAGAAATTTTGCGGATTGGTCAATCCGTTCGCGAGATATGGCAGTTTTGAGGTAAGAAACGCTTGAAAAACTCAAAATTTTCGCAGTTCTGATGCTCGAAACGAATAACTAGAACGGCCTAGTGGAAAACTACTCATACCGTTGTAATGGGGCGAGTTTCTACATGCAGATGCAACAGAAATTTTGCGGATTGGTCAATCCGTTCGCGAGATATGGCAGTTTTGAGGTAAGAAATGCTTGAAAAACTCAAAATTTTCGCTGTTCTGATGCTCGAAACTAATAACTAGAATGGCCTAGTGGAAAACTACTCATACCGTTGTAATGGGGCGAGTTTCTACTTTCAGATGCAACAGAAATTTTGCGGATTGGTCAATCCGTTCGCGAGATATGGCAGTTTTGAGGTAAGAATCGCTTGAAAAACTCAAAATTTTCGCAGTTCTGATGCTCGAAACTAATAACTAGAACGGCCTAGTGGAAAACTACTCATACCGTTGTAATGGGGCGAGTTTCTACTTTCAGATGCAACAGAAATTTTGCGGATTGGTCAATCCGTTCGCGAGATATGGCAGTTTTGAGGTAAGAAACGCTTGAAAAACTCAAAATTTTCGCAGTTCTGATGCTCGAAACGAATAACTAGAACGGCCTAGGGGAAAACTACTCATACCGTTGTAATGGGGCGAGTTTCTACTTTCAGATGCAACAGAAATTTTGCGGATTGGACAATCCGTTCGCGAGATATGGCAGTTTTGAGGTAAAAAACGCTTGAAAAACTCAAAATTTTCGCAGTTCTGATGCTCGAAACGAATAACTAGAACGGCCTAGTGGAAAACTACTCATACCGTTGTAATGGGGCGAGTTTCTACTTTCAGATGCAACAGAAATTTTGCGGATTGGTCAATCCGTTCGCGAGATATGGCAGTTTTGATGTAAGAAACGCTTGAAAAACTCAAAATTTTCGCAGTTCTGATGCTCGAAACTAATAACTAGAACGGCCTAGTGGAAAACTACTCATACCGTTGTAATGGGGCGAGTTTCTACTTTCAGATGCAACAGAAATTTTGCGGATTGGACAATCCGTTCGCGAGATATGGCAGTTTTGAAGTAAGAAACGCTTGAAAAACTCAAAATTTTCGCAGTACTGATGCTCGAAACTAATAACTAGAACGGCCTAGTGGAAAACTACTCATACCGTTGCAATGGGGCGAGTTTCTACTTTCAGATGCAACAGAAATTTAGCGGATTGGTCAATCCGTTCGGGAGATATGGCAGTTTTGAGATAAGAAACGCTTGAAAAACTCAAAATTTTCGCAGTTCTGATGCTCGAAACGAATAACTAGAACGGCCTAGGGGAAAACTACTCATACCGTTGTAATCGGGCGAGTTTCTACTTTCAGATGCAACAGAAATTTTGCGGATTGGTCAATCCTTTCGCGAGATATGGCAGTTTTGAGGTAAGACACGCTTGAAAAACTCACAATTTTCGCAGTTCTGATGCTCGAAACGAATAACTAGAACGGCCTAGGGGAAAACTACTCATACCGTTGTAATCGGGTGAGTTTCTACTTTCAGATGCAACAGAAATTTTGCGGATTGGTCAATCCGTTCGCGAGATATGGCAGTTTTGAGGTAAGAAACGCTTGAAAAACTCAAAATTTTCGCAGTTCTGATGCTCGAAACGAATGACTCGAACGGCCTAGTGGAAAACTACTCATACCGTTGTAATGGGGCGAGTTTCTACATTCAGATGCAACAGAAATTTTGCGGATTGGTCAATCCGTTCGCGAGATATGGCAGTTTTGAGGTAAGAAATGCTTGAAAAACTCAAAATTTTCGCAGTTCTGATGCTCGAAACTAATAACTAGAACGGCCTAGTGGAAAACTACTCATACCGTTGTAATGGGGCGAGTTTCTACTTTCAGACGCAACAGAAATTTTGCGGATTGGTCAATCCGTTCGCGAGATATGGCAGTTTTGATGTAAGAAACGCTTGAAAAACTCAAAATTTTCGCAGTTCTGATGCTCGAAACTAATAACTAGAACGGCCTAGTGGAAAACTACTCATACCGTTGTAATGGGGCGAGTTTCTACTTTCAGATGCAACAGAAATTTTGCGGATTGGTCAATCCGTTCGCGAGATATGGCAGTTTTGAGGTAAGAAACGCTTGAAAAACTCAAAATTTTCGCAGTTCTGATGCTCGAAACGAATAACTCGAACGGCCTAGTGGAAAACTACTCATACCGTTGTCATGGGGCGAGTTTCTACATTCAGATGCAACAGAAATTTTGCGGATTGGTCAATCCGTTCGCGAGATATGGCAGTTTTGAGGTAAGAAATGCTTGAAAAACTCAAAATTTTCGCAGTTCTGATGCTCGAAACTAATAACTAGAACGGCCCAGTGGAAAACTACTCATACCGTTCTAATCGAGCGAGTTTCTACTTTCAGATGCAACAGAAATTTTGCGGATTGGACAATCCGTTCGCGAGATATGGCAGTTTTGATGTAAGAAACGCTTGAAAAACTCAAAATTTTCGCAGTTCTGATGCTCGAAACGAGTAACTAGAACGGCCTAGGGGAAAACTACTCATACCGTTGTAATGGGGCGAGTTTCTACTTTCAGATGCAACAGAAATTTTGCGGATTGGTCAATCCGTTCGCGAGATATGGCAGTTTTGAGGTAAGAAACGCTTGAAAAACTCAAAATTTTCGCAGTTCTGATGCTCGAAACTAATAACTAGAACGGCCTAGTGGAAAACTACTCATACCGTTGTAATCGGGCGAGTTTCTACATTCAGATGCAACAGAAATTTTGCGGATTGGTCAATCCGTTCGCGAGATATGGCAGTTTTGAGGTAAGAAACGCTTGAAAAACTCAAAATTTTCGCAGTTCTGATGCTCGAAACGAATAACTAGAACGGCCTAGTGGAAAACTACTCATACCGTTGTAATGGGGCGAGTTTCTACATGCAGATGCAACAGAAATTTTGCGGATTGGTCAATCCGTTCGCGAGATATGGCAGTTTTGAGGTAAGAAATGCTTGAAAAACTCAAAATTTTCGCTGTTCTGATGCTCGAAACTAATAACTAGAATGGCCTAGTGGAAAACTACTCATACCGTTGTAATGGGGCGAGTTTCTACTTTCAGATGCAACAGAAATTTTGCGGATTGGTCAATCCGTTCGCGAGATATGGCAGTTTTGAGGTAAGAATCGCTTGAAAAACTCAAAATTTTCGCAGTTCTGATGCTCGAAACTAATAACTAGAACGGCCTAGTGGAAAACTACTCATACCGTTGTAATGGGGCGAGTTTCTACTTTCAGATGCAACAGAAATTTTGCGGATTGGTCAATCCGTTCGCGAGATATGGCAGTTTTGAGGTAAGAAACGCTTGAAAAACTCAAAATTTTCGCAGTTCTGATGCTCGAAACGAATAACTAGGACGGCCTAGGGGAAAACTACTCATACCGTTGTAATGGGGCGAGTTTCTACTTTCAGATGCAACAGAAATTTTGCGGATTGGTCAATCCGTTCGCGAGATATGGCAGTTTTGAGGTAAAAAACGCTTGAAAAACTCAAAATTTTCGCAGTTCTGATGCTCGAAACGAATAACTAGAACGGCCTAGTGGAAAACTACTCATACCGTTGTAATGGGGCGAGTTTCTACTTTCAGATGCAACAGAAATTTTGCGGATTGGTCAATCCGTTCGCGAGATATGGCAGTTTTGATGTAAGAAACGCTTGAAAAACTCAAAATTTTCGCAGTTCTGATGCTCGAAACTAATAACTAGAACGGCCTAGTGGAAAACTACTCATACCGTTGTAATGGGGCGAGTTTCTACTTTCAGATGCAACAGAAATTTTGCGGATTGGACAATCCGTTCGCGAGATATGGCAGTTTTGAAGTAAGAAACGCTTGAAAAACTCAAAATTTTCGCAGTACTGATGCTCGAAACTAATAACTAGAACGGCCTAGTGGAAAACTACTCATACCGTTGCAATGGGGCGAGTTTCTACTTTCAGATGCAACAGAAATTTAGCGGATTGGTCAATCCGTTCGGGAGATATGGCAGTTTTGAGATAAGAAACGCTTGAAAAACTCAAAATTTTCGCAGTTCTGATGCTCGAAACGAATAACTAGAACGGCCTAGGGGAAAACTACTCATACCGTTGTAATCGGGCGAGTTTCTACTTTCAGATGCAACAGAAATTTTGCGGATTGGTCAATCCTTTCGCGAGATATGGCAGTTTTGAGGTAAGACACGCTTGAAAAACTCAAAATTTTCGCAGTTCTGATGCTCGAAACTAATAACTAGAACGGCCTAGTGGAAAACTACTCATACCGTTGTAATGGGGCGAGTTTCTACTTTCAGATGCAACAGAAATTTTGCGGATTGGACAATCCGTTCGCGAGATATGGCAGTTTTGAAGTAAGAAACGCTTGAAAAACTCAAAATTTTCGCAGTACTGATGCTCGAAACTAATAACTAGAACGGCCTAGTGGAAAACTACTCATACCGTTGCAATGGGGCGAGTTTCTACTTTCAGATGCAACAGAAATTTAGCGGATTGGTCAATCCGTTCGGGAGATATGGCAGTTTTGAGATAAGAAACGCTTGAAAAACTCAAAATTTTCGCAGTTCTGATGCTCGAAACGAATAACTAGAACGGCCTAGGGGAAAACTACTCATACCGTTGTAATCGGGCGAGTTTCTACTTTCAGATGCAACAGAAATTTTGCGGATTGGTCAATCCTTTCGCGAGATATGGCAGTTTTGAGGTAAGACACGCTTGAAAAACTCACAATTTTCGCAGTTCTGATGCTCGAAACGAATAACTAGAACGGCCTAGGGGAAAACTACTCATACCGTTGTAATCGGGTGAGTTTCTACTTTCAGATGCAACAGAAATTTTGCGGATTGGTCAATCCGTTCGCGAGATATGGCAGTTTTGAGGTAAGAAACGCTTGAAAAACTCAAAATTTTCGCAGTTCTGATGCTCGAAACGAATAACTCGAACGGCCTAGTGGAAAACTACTCATACCGTTGTAATGGGGCGAGTTTCTACATTCAGATGCAACAGAAATTTTGCGGATTGGTCAATCCGTTCGCGAGATATGGCAGTTTTGAGGTAAGAAATGCTTGAAAAACTCAAAATTTTCGCAGTTCTGATGCTCGAAACTAATAACTAGAACGGCCTAGTGGAAAACTACTCATACCGTTGTAATGGGGCGAGTTTCTACTTTCAGACGCAACAGAAATTTTGCGGATTGGTCAATCCGTTCGCGAGATATGGCAGTTTTGATGTAAGAAACGCTTGAAAAACTCAAAATTTTCGCAGTTCTGATGCTCGAAACTAATAACTAGAACGGCCTAGTGGAAAACTACTCATACCGTTGTAATGGGGCGAGTTTCTACTTTCAGATGCAACAGAAATTTTGCGGATTGGTCAATCCGTTCGCGAGATATGGCAGTTTTGAGGTAAGAAACGCTTGAAAAACTCAAAATTTTCGCAGTTCTGATGCTCGAAACTAATAACTCGAACGGCCTAGTGGAAAACTACTCATACCGTTGTAATGGGGCGAGTTTCTACTTTCAGATGCAACAGAAATTTTGCGGATTGGTCAATCCGTTCGCGAGATATGGCAGTTTTGAGGTAAGAAACGCTTGAAAAACTCAAAATTTTCGCAGTTCTGATGCTCGAAACGAATAACTCGAACGGCCTAGTGGAAAACTACTCATACCGTTGTAATGGGGCGAGTTTCTACATTCAGATGCAACAGAAATTTTGCGGATTGGTCAATCCGTTCGCGAGATATGGCAGTTTTGAGGTAAGAAGCGCTTGAAAAACTCAAAATTTTCGCAGTTCTGATGCTCGAAACGAATAACTCGAACGGCCTAGTGGAAAACTACTCATACCGTTGTAATGGGGCGAGTTTCTACATTCAGATGCAACAGAAATTTTGCGAATTGGTCAATCCGTTCGCGAGATATGGCAATTTTGAGGTAAGAAATGCTTGAAAAACTCAAAATTTTCGCAGTTCTGATGCTCGAAACTAATAACTAGAACGGCCTAGTGGAAAACTACTCATACCGTTGTAATGGGGCGAGTTTCTACTTTCAGACGCAACAGAAATTTTGTGGATTGGTCAATCCGTTCGCGAGATATGGCAGTTTTGAGGTAAGAAACGCTTGAAAAACTCAAAATTTTCGCAGTTCTGATGCTCGAAACTAATAACTAGAACGGCCTAGTGGAAAACTACTCATACCGTTGTAATGGGGCGAGTTTCTACTTTCAGATGCAACAGAAATTTTGCGGATTGGTCAATCCGTTCGCGAGATATGGCAGTTTTGAGGTAAGAAACGCTTGAAAAACTCAAAATTTTCGCAGTTCTGATGCTCGAAACGAATAACTCGAACGGCCTAGTGGAAAACTACTCATACCGTTGTAATGGGGCGAGTTTCTACATTCAGATGCAACAGAAATTTTGCGGATTGGTCAATCCGTTTGCGAGATATGGCAGTTTTGAGGTAAGAAATGCTTGAAAAACTCAAAATTTTCGCAGTTCTGATGCTCGAAACTGATAACTAGAACGGCCCAGTGGAAAACTACTCATACCGTTGTAATGGGGCGAGTTTCTACTTTCAGATGCAACACAAATTTTGCGGATTGGTCAATCCGTTCGCGAGATATGGCAGTTTTGAGGTAAGAAACGCTTGAAAAACTCAAAATTTTCGCAGTTCTGATGCTCGAAACTAATAACTAGAACGGCCCAGTGGAAAACTACTCATACCGTTGTAATGGGGCGAGTTTCTACTTTCAGATGCAACAGAAATTTTGCGGATTGGTCAATCCGTTCGCGAGATATGGCAGTTTTGAGGTAAGAAACGCTTGAAAAACTCAAAATTTTCGCAGTTCTGATGCTCGAAACGAATAACTCGAACGGCCTAGTGGAAAACTACTCATACCGTTGTAATGGGGCGAGTTTCTACATTCAGATGCAACAGAAATTTTGCGGATTGGTCAATCCGTTCGCGAGATATGGCAGTTTTGACGTAAGAAACGCTTGAAAAACTCAAAATTTTCGCAGTTCTGATGCTCGAAACTAATAACTAGAACGGCCTAGGGGAAAACTACTCATACCGTTGTAATCGGGCGAGTTTCTACTTTCAGATGCAACAGAAATTTTGCGGATTGGTCAATCCGTTCGCGAGATATGGCAGTTTTGAGGTAAGAAACGCTTGAAAAACTCAAAATTTTCGCAGTTCTGATGCTCGAAACGAATAACTAGAACGGCCTAGGGGAAAACTACTCATAACGTTGTAATGGGGCGAGTTTCTACTTTCAGATGCAACAGAAATTTTGCGGATTGGTCAATCCGTTCGCGAGATATGGCAGTTTTGAGGTAAAAAACGCTTGAAAAACTCAAAATTTTCGCAGTTCTGATGCTCGAAACGAATAACTAGGACGGCCTAGTGGAAAACTACTCATACCGTTGTAATGGGGCGAGTTTCTACTTTCAGATGCAACAGAAATTTTGCGGATTGGTCAATCCGTTCGCGAGATATGGCAGTTTTGAGGTAGGAAACGCTTGAAAAACTCAAAATTTTCGCAGTTCTGATGCTCGAAACGAATAACTAGAACGGCCTAGGGGAAAACTACTCATACCGTTGTAATGGGGCGAGTTTCTACTTTCAGATGCAACAGAAATTTTGCGGATTGGTCAATCCGTTCGCGAGATATGGCAGTTTTGAGGTAAGAAACGCTTGAAAAACTCAAAATTTTCGCAGTTCTGATGCTCGAAACTAATAACTAGAAAGGCCCAGTGGAAAACTACTCATACCGTTGTAATGGGGCGAGTTTCTACTTTCAGATGCAACAGAAATTTTGCGGATTGGTCAATCCGTTCGCGAGATATGGCAGTTTTGAGGTAAGAAACGCTTGAAAAACTCAAAATTTTCGCAGTTCTGATGCTCGAAACGAATAACTCGAACGGCCTAGTGGAAAACTACTCATACCGTTGTAATGGGGCGAGTTTCTACATTCAGATGCAACAGAAATTTTGCGGATTGGTCAATCCGTTCGCGAGATATGGCAGTTTTGACGTAAGAAACGCTTGAAAAACTCAAAATTTTCGCAGTTCTGATGCTCGAAACTAATAACTAGAACGGCCTAGGGGAAAACTACTCATACCGTTGTAATCGGGCGAGTTTCTACTTTCAGATGCAACAGAAATTTTGCGGATTGGTCAATCCGTTCGCGAGATATGGCAGTTTTGAGGTAAGAAACGCTTGAAAAACTCAAAATTTTCGCAGTTCTGATGCTCGAAACGAATAACTAGAACGGCCTAGGGGAAAACTACTCATAACGTTGTAATGGGGCGAGTTTCTACTTTCAGATGCAACAGAAATTTTGCGGATTGGTCAATCCGTTCGCGAGATATGGCAGTTTTGAGGTAAAAAACGCTTGAAAAACTCAAAATTTTCGCAGTTCTGATGCTCGAAACGAATAACTAGGACGGCCTAGTGGAAAACTACTCATACCGTTGTAATGGGGCGAGTTTCTACTTTCAGATGCAACAGAAATTTTGCGGATTGGTCAATCCGTTCGCGAGATATGGCAGTTTTGAGGTAGGAAACGCTTGAAAAACTCAAAATTTTCGCAGTTCTGATGCTCGAAACGAATAACTAGAACGGCCTAGGGGAAAACTACTCATACCGTTGTAATGGGGCGAGTTTCTACTTTCAGATGCAACAGAAATTTTGCGGATTGGTCAATCCGTTCGCGAGATATGGCAGTTTTGAGGTAAGAAACGCTTGAAAAACTCAAAATTTTCGCAGTTCTGATGCTCGAAACTAATAACTAGAACGGCCTAGGGGAAAACTACTCATACCGTTGTAATCGGGCGAGTTTCTACTTTCAGATGCAACAGAAATTTTGCGGATTGGTCAATCCGTTCGCGAGATATGGCAGTTTTGAGGTAAGAAACGCTTGAAAAACTCAAAATTTTCGCAGTTCTGATGCACGAAAGGAATAACTCGAACGGCCTAGTGGAAAACTACTCATACCGTTGTAATGGGGCGAGTTTCTACTTTCAGATGCAACAGAAATTTTGCGGATTGGTCAATCCGTTCGCGAGATATGGCAGTTTTGATGTAAGAAACGCTTGAAAAACTCAAAATTTTCGCAGTTCTGATGCTCGAAACTAATAACTAGAACGGCCTAGTGGAAAACTACTCATACCGTTGTAATGGGGCGAGTTTCTACTTTCAGATGCAACAGAAATTTTGCGGATTGGACAATCCGTTCGCGAGATATGGCAGTTTTGAGGTAAGAAACGCTTGAAAAACTCAAAATTTTCGCAGTACTGATGCTCGAAACTAATAACTAGAACGGCCTAGTGGAAAACTACTCATACCGTTGCAATGGGGCGAGTTTCTACTTTCAGATGCAACAGAAATTTAGCGGATTGGTCAATCCGTTCGGGAGATATGGCAGTTTTGAGATAAGAAACGCTTGAAAAACTCAAAATTTTCGCAGTTCTGATGCTCGAAACGAATAACTAGAACGGCCTAGGGGAAAACTACTCATACCGTTGTAATCGGGCGAGTTTCTACTTTCAGATGCAACAGAAATTTTGCGGATTGGTCAATCCTTTCGCGAGATATGGCAGTTTTGAGGTAAGACACGCTTGAAAAACTCACAATTTTCGCAGTTCTGATGCTCGAAACGAATAACTAGAACGGCCTAGGGGAAAACTACTCATACCGTTGTAATCGGGTGAGTTTCTACTTTCAGATGCAACAGAAATTTTGCGGATTGGTCAATCCGTTCGCGAGATATGGCAGTTTTGAGGTAAGAAACGCTTGAAAAACTCAAAATTTTCGCAGTTCTGATGCTCGAAACTAATAACTAGAACGGCCTAGTGGAAAACTACTCATACCGTTGTAATGGGGCGAGTTTCTACTTTCAGACGCAACAGAAATTTTGCGGATTGGTCAATCCGTTCGCGAGATATGGCAGTTTTGATGTAAGAAACGCTTGAAAAACTCAAAATTTTCGCAGTTCTGATGCTCGAAACTAATAACTAGAACGGCCTAGTGGAAAACTACTCATACCGTTGTAATGGGGCGAGTTTCTACTTTCAGATGCAACAGAAATTTAGCGGATTGGTCAATCCGTTCGGGAGATATGGCAGTTTTGAGATAAGAAACGCTTGAAAAACTCAAAATTTTCGCAGTTCTGATGCTCGAAACGAATAACTAGAACGGCCTAGGGGAAAACTACTCATACCGTTGTAATCGGGCGAGTTTCTACTTTCAGATGCAACAGAAATTTTGCGGATTGGTCAATCCTTTCGCGAGATATGGCAGTTTTGAGGTAAGACACGCTTGAAAAACTCACAATTTTCGCAGTTCTGATGCTCGAAACGAATAACTAGAACGGCCTAGGGGAAAACTACTCATACCGTTGTAATCGGGTGAGTTTCTACTTTCAGATGCAACAGAAATTTTGCGGATTGGTCAATCCGTTCGCGAGATATGGCAGTTTTGAGGTAAGAAACGCTTGAAAAACTCAAAATTTTCGCAGTTCTGATGCTCGAAACTAATAACTAGAACGGCCTAGTGGAAAACTACTCATACCGTTGTAATGGGGCGAGTTTCTACTTTCAGACGCAACAGAAATTTTGCGGATTGGTCAATCCGTTCGCGAGATATGGCAGTTTTGATGTAAGAAACGCTTGAAAAACTCAAAATTTTCGCAGTTCTGATGCTCGAAACTAATAACTAGAACGGCCTAGTGGAAAACTACTCATACCGTTGTAATGGGGCGAGTTTCTACTTTCAGATGCAACAGAAATTTTGCGGATTGGTCAATCCGTTCGCGAGATATGGCAGTTTTGAGGTAAGAAACGCTTGAAAAACTCAAAATTTTCGCAGTTCTGATGCTCGAAACGAATAACTCGAACGGCCTAGTGGAAAACTACTCATACCGTTGTAATGGGGCGAGTTTCTACATTCAGATGCAACAGAAATTTTGCGGATTGGTCAATCCGTTTGCGAGATATGGCAGTTTTGAGGTAAGAAATGCTTGAAAAACTCAAAATTTTCGCAGTTCTGATGCTCGAAACTAATAACTAGAACGGCCCAGTGGAAAACTACTCATACCGTTGTAATGGGGCGAGTTTCTACTTTCAGATGCAACAGAAATTTTGCGGATTGGTCAATCCGTTCGCGAGATATGGCAGTTTTGAGGTAAGAAACGCTTGAAAAACTCAAAATTTTCGCTGTTCTGATGCTCGAAACGAATAACTCGAACGGCCTAGTGGAAAACTACTCATACCGTTGTAATGGGGCGAGTTTCTACATTCAGATGCAACAGAAATTTTGCGGATTGGTCAATCCGTTCGCGAGATATGGCAGTTTTGACGTAAGAAACGCTTGAAAAACTCAAAATTTTCGCAGTTCTGATGCTCGAAACTAATAACTAGAACGGCCTAGGGGAAAACTACTCATACCGTTGTAATCGGGCGAGTTTCTACTTTCAGATGCAACAGAAATTTTGCGGATTGGTCAATCCTTTCGCGAGATATGGCAGTTTTGAGGTAAGAAACGCTTGAAAAACTCAAAATTTTCGCAGTACTGATGCTCGAAACTAATAACTAGAACGGCCTAGTGGAAAACTACTCATACCGTTGTCATGGGGCGAGTTTCTACTTTCAGATGCAACAGAAATTTAGCGGATTGGTCAATCCGTTCGCGAGATATGGCAGCTTTGAGGTAAGACACGCTTGAAAAACTCACAGTTTTCGCAGTTCTGATGCTCGAAACGAATAACTAGAACGGCCTAGGGGAAAACTACTCATACCGTTGTAATCGGGTGAGTTTCTACTTTCAGATGCAACAGAAATTTTGCGGATTGGTCAATCCGTTCGCGAGATATGGCAGTTTTGAGGTAAGAAACGCTTGAAAAACTCAAAATTTTCGCAGTACTGATGCTCGAAACTAATAACTAGAACGGCCTAGTGGAAAACTACTCATACCGTTGTCATGGGGCGAGTTTCTACTTTCAGATGCAACAGAAATTTAGCGGATTGGTCAATCCGTTCGCGAGATATGGCAGTTTTGAGGTAAGACACGCTTGAAAAACTCACAGTTTTCGCAGTTCTGATGCTCGAAACGAATAACTAGAACGGCCTAGGGGAAAACTACTCATACCGTTGTAATCGGGCGAGTTTCTACTTTCAGATGCAACAGAAATTTTGCGGATTGGTCAATCCTTTCGCGAGATATGGCAGTTTTGAGGTAAGAAACGCTTGAAAAACTCAAAATTTTCGCAGTACTGATGCTCGAAACTAATAACTAGAACGGCCTAGTGGAAAACTACTCATACCGTTGTCATGGGGCGAGTTTCTACATTCAGATGCAACAGAAATTTTGCGGATTGGTCAATCCGTTGGCGAGATATGGCAGTTTTGAGGTAAGAAATGCTTGAAAAACTCAAAATTTTCGCAGTTCTGATGCTCGAAACTAATAACTAGAACGGCCCAGTGGAAAACTACTCATACCGTTGTAATGGGGCGAGTTTCTACTTTCAGATGCAACACAAATTTTGCGGATTGGTCAATCCGTTCGCGAGATATGGCAGTTTTGAGGTAAGAAACGCTTGAAAAACTCAAAATTTTCGCAGTTCTGATGCTCGAAACTAATAACTAGAACGGCCCAGTGGAAAACTACTCATACCGTTGTAATGGGGCGAGTTTCTACTTTCAGATGCAACAGAAATTTTGCGGATTGGTCAATCCGTTCGCGAGATATGGCAGTTTTGAGGTAAGAAACGCTTGAAAAACTCAAAATTTTCGCAGTTCTGATGCTCGAAACGAATAACTAGAACGGCCTAGGGGAAAACTACTCATAACGTTGTAATGGGGCGAGTTTCTACTTTCAGATGCAACAGAAATTTTGCGGATTGGTCAATCCGTTCGCGAGATATGGCAGTTTTGAGGTAAAAAACGCTTGAAAAACTCAAAATTTTCGCAGTTCTGATGCTCGAAACGAATAACTAGGACGGCCTAGTGGAAAACTACTCATACCGTTGTAATGGGGCGAGTTTCTACTTTCAGATGCAACAGAAATTTTGCGGATTGGTCAATCCGTTCGCGAGATATGGCAGTTTTGAGGTAGGAAACGCTTGAAAAACTCAAAATTCTCGCAGTTCTGATGCTCGAAACGAATAACTAGAACGGCCTAGGGGAAAACTACTCATACCGTTGTAATGGGGCGAGTTTCTACTTTCAGATGCAACAGAAATTTTGCGGATTGGTCAATCCGTTCGCGAGATATGGCAGTTTTGAGGTAAGAAACGCTTGAAAAACTCAAAATTTTCGCAGTTCTGACGCTCGAAACTAATAACTAGAACGGCCTAGGGGAAAACTACTCATACCGTTGTAATCGGGCGAGTTTCTACTTTCAGATGCAACAGAAATTTTGCAGATTGGTCAATCCGTTCGCGAGATATGGCAGTTTTGAGGTAAGAAACGCTTGAAAAACACAAAATTTTCGCAGTTCTGATGCACGAAAGGAATAACTCGAACGGCCTAGTGGAAAACTACTCATACCGTTGTAATGGGGCGAGTTTCTACTTTCAGATGCAACAGAAATTTTGCGGATTGGTCAATCCGTTCGCGAGATATGGCAGTTTTGAGGTAAGAAACGCTTGAAAAACTCAAAATTTTCGCAGTTCTGATGCTCGAAACGAATAACTAGAACGGCCTAGGGGAAAACTACTCATACCGTTGTAATGGGGCTAGTTTCTACTTTCAGATGCAACAGAAATTTTGCGGATTGGTCAATCCGTTCGCGAGATATGGCAGTTTTGAGGTAAAAAACGCTTGAAAAACTCAAAATTTTCGCAGTTCTGATGCTCGAAACGAATAACTAGGACGGCCTAGTGGAAAACTACTCATACCGTTGTAATGGGGCGAGTTTCTACTTTCAGATGCAACAGAAATTTTGCGGATTGGTCAATCCGTTCGCGAGATATGGCAGTTTTGAGGTAGGAAACGCTTGAAAAACTCAAAATTCTCGCAGTTCTGATGCTCGAAACGAATAACTAGAACGGCCTAGGGGAAAACTACTCATACCGTTGTAATGGGGCGAGTTTCTACTTTCAGATGCAACAGAAATTTTGCGGATTGGTCAATCCGTTCGCGAGATATGGCAGTTTTGAGGTAAGAAACGCTTGAAAAACTCAAAATTTTCGCAGTTCTGACGCTCGAAACTAATAACTAGAACGGCCTAGGGGAAAACTACTCATACCGTTGTAATCGGGCGAGTTTCTACTTTCAGATGCAACAGAAATTTTGCAGATTGGTCAATCCGTTCGCGAGATATGGCAGTTTTGAGGTAAGAAACGCTTGAAAAACACAAAATTTTCGCAGTTCTGATGCACGAAAGGAATAACTCGAACGGCCTAGTGGAAAACTACTCATACCGTTGTAATGGGGCGAGTTTCTACTTTCAGATGCAACAGAAATTTTGCGGATTGGTCAATCCGTTCGCGAGATATGGCAGTTTTGAGGTAAGAAACGCTTGAAAAACTCAAAATTTTCGCAGTTCTGATGCTCGAAACGAATAACTAGAACGGCCTAGGGGAAAACTACTCATACCGTTGTAATGGGGCTAGTTTCTACTTTCAGATGCAACAGAAATTTTGCGGATTGGTCAATCCGTTCGCGAGATATGGCAGTTTTGAGGTAAAAAACGCTTGAAAAACTCAAAATTTTCGCAGTTCTGATGCTCGAAACGAATAACTAGGACGGCCTAGTGGAAAACTACTCATACCGTTGTAATGGGGCGAGTTTCTACTTTCAGATGCAACAGAAATTTTGCGGATTGGTCAATCCGTTCGCGAGATATGGCAGTTTTGAGGTAGGAAACGCTTGAAAAACTCAAAATTCTCGCAGTTCTGATGCTCGAAACGAATAACTAGAACGGCCTAGGGGAAAACTACTCATACCGTTGTAATGGGGCGAGTTTCTACTTTCAGATGCAACAGAAATTTTGCGGATTGGTCAATCCGTTCGCGAGATATGGCAGTTTTGAGGTAAGAAACGCTTGAAAAACTCAAAATTTTCGCAGTTCTGACGCTCGAAACTAATAACTAGAACGGCCTAGGGGAAAACTACTCATACCGTTGTAATCGGGCGAGTTTCTACTTTCAGATGCAACAGAAATTTTGCAGATTGGTCAATCCGTTCGCGAGATATGGCAGTTTTGAGGTAAGAATCGCTTGAAAAACTCAAAATTTTCGCAGTTCTGATGCTCGAAACTAATAACTAGAACGGCCTAGTGGAAAACTACTCATACCGTTGTAATGGGGCGAGTTTCTACTTTCAGATGCAACAGAAATTTTGCGGATTGGTCAATCCGTTCGCGAGATATGGCAGTTTTGAGGTAAGAAACGCTTGAAAAACTCAAAATTTTCGCAGTTCTGATGCTCGAAACGAATAACTAGGACGGCCTAGGGGAAAACTACTCATACCGTTGTAATGGGGCGAGTTTCTACTTTCAGATGCAACAGAAATTTTGCGGATTGGTCAATCCGTTCGCGAGATATGGCAGTTTTGAGGTAAAAAACGCTTGAAAAACTCAAAATTTTCGCAGTTCTGATGCTCGAAACGAATAACTAGAACGGCCTAGTGGAAAACTACTCATACCGTTGTAATGGGGCGAGTTTCTACTTTCAGATGCAACAGAAATTTTGCGGATTGGTCAATCCGTTCGCGAGATATGGCAGTTTTGATGTAAGAAACGCTTGAAAAACTCAAAATTTTCGCAGTTCTGATGCTCGAAACTAATAACTAGAACGGCCTAGTGGAAAACTACTCATACCGTTGTAATGGGGCGAGTTTCTACTCTCAGATGCAACAGAAATTTTGCGGATTGGACAATCCGTTCGCGAGATATGGCAGTTTTGAAGTAAGAAACGCTTGAAAAACTCAAAATTTTCGCAGTACTGATGCTCGAAACTAATAACTAGAACGGCCTAGTGGAAAACTACTCATACCGTTGCAATGGGGCGAGTTTCTACTTTCAGATGCAACAGAAATTTAGCGGATTGGTCAATCCGTTCGGGAGATATGGCAGTTTTGAGATAAGAAACGCTTGAAAAACTCAAAATTTTCGCAGTTCTGATGCTCGAAACGAATAACTAGAACGGCCTAGGGGAAAACTACTCATACCGTTGTAATCGGGCGAGTTTCTACTTTCAGATGCAACAGAAATTTTGCGGATTGGTCAATCCTTTCGCGAGATATGGCAGTTTTGAGGTAAGACACGCTTGAAAAACTCAAAATTTTCGCAGTTCTGATGCTCGAAACTAATAACTAGAACGGCCTAGTGGAAAACTACTCATACCGTTGTAATGGGGCGAGTTTCTACTTTCAGATGCAACAGAAATTTTGCGGATTGGACAATCCGTTCGCGAGATATGGCAGTTTTGAAGTAAGAAACGCTTGAAAAACTCAAAATTTTCGCAGTACTGATGCTCGAAACTAATAACTAGAACGGCCTAGTGGAAAACTACTCATACCGTTGCAATGGGGCGAGTTTCTACTTTCAGATGCAACAGAAATTTAGCGGATTGGTCAATCCGTTCGGGAGATATGGCAGTTTTGAGATAAGAAACGCTTGAAAAACTCAAAATTTTCGCAGTTCTGATGCTCGAAACGAATAACTAGAACGGCCTAGGGGAAAACTACTCATACCGTTGTAATCGGGCGAGTTTCTACTTTCAGATGCAACAGAAATTTTGCGGATTGGTCAATCCTTTCGCGAGATATGGCAGTTTTGAGGTAAGACACGCTTGAAAAACTCACAATTTTCGCAGTTCTGATGCTCGAAACGAATAACTAGAACGGCCTAGGGGAAAACTACTCATACCGTTGTAATCGGGTGAGTTTCTACTTTCAGATGCAACAGAAATTTTGCGGATTGGTCAATCCGTTCGCGAGATATGGCAGTTTTGAGGTAAGAAACGCTTGAAAAACTCAAAATTTTCGCAGTTCTGATGCTCGAAACGAATAACTCGAACGGCCTAGTGGAAAACTACTCATACCGTTGTAATGGGGCGAGTTTCTACATTCAGATGCAACAGAAATTTTGCGGATTGGTCAATCCGTTCGCGAGATATGGCAGTTTTGAGGTAAGAAATGCTTGAAAAACTCAAAATTTTCGCAGTTCTGATGCTCGAAACTAATAACTAGAACGGCCTAGTGGAAAACTACTCATACCGTTGTAATGGGGCGAGTTTCTACTTTCAGACGCAACAGAAATTTTGCGGATTGGTCAATCCGTTCGCGAGATATGGCAGTTTTGATGTAAGAAACGCTTGAAAAACTCAAAATTTTCGCAGTTCTGATGCTCGAAACTAATAACTAGAACGGCCTAGTGGAAAACTACTCATACAGTTGTAATGGGGCGAGTTTCTACTTTCAGATGCAACAGAAATTTTGCGGATTGGTCAATCCGTTCGCGAGATATGGCAGTTTTGAGGTAAGAAACGCTTGAAAAACTCAAAATTTTCGCAGTTCTGATGCTCGAAACTAATAACTCGAACGGCCTAGTGGAAAACTACTCATACCGTTGTAATGGGGCGAGTTTCTACTTTCAGATGCAACAGAAATTTTGCGGATTGGTCAATCCGTTCGCGAGATATGGCAGTTTTGAGGTAAGAAACGCTTGAAAAACTCAAAATTTTCGCAGTTCTGATGCTCGAAACGAATAACTCGAACGGCCTAGTGGAAAACTACTCATACCGTTGTAATGGGGCGAGTTTCTACATTCAGATGCAACAGAAATTTTGCGGATTGGTCAATCCGTTCGCGAGATATGGCAGTTTTGAGGTAAGAAGCGCTTGAAAAACTCAAAATTTTCGCAGTTCTGATGCTCGAAACGAATAACTCGAACGGCCTAGTGGAAAACTACTCATACCGTTGTAATGGGGCGAGTTTCTACATTCAGATGCAACAGAAATTTTGCGAATTGGTCAATCCGTTCGCGAGATATGGCAATTTTGAGGTAAGAAATGCTTGAAAAACTCAAAATTTTCGCAGTTCTGATGCTCGAAACTAATAACTAGAACGGCCTAGTGGAAAACTACTCATACCGTTGTAATGGGGCGAGTTTCTACTTTCAGACGCAACAGAAATTTTGTGGATTGGTCAATCCGTTCGCGAGATATGGCAGTTTTGAGGTAAGAAACGCTTGAAAAACTCAAAATTTTCGCAGTTCTGATGCTCGAAACTAATAACTAGAACGGCCTAGTGGAAAACTACTCATACCGTTGTAATGGGGCGAGTTTCTACTTTCAGATGCAACAGAAATTTTGCGGATTGGTCAATCCGTTCGCGAGATATGGCAGTTTTGAGGTAAGAAACGCTTGAAAAACTCAAAATTTTCGCAGTTCTGATGCTCGAAACGAATAACTCGAACGGCCTAGTGGAAAACTACTCATACCGTTGTAATGGGGCGAGTTTCTACATTCAGATGCAACAGAAATTTTGCGGATTGGTCAATCCGTTTGCGAGATATGGCAGTTTTGAGGTAAGAAATGCTTGAAAAACTCAAAATTTTCGCAGTTCTGATGCTCGAAACTGATAACTAGAACGGCCCAGTGGAAAACTACTCATACCGTTGTAATGGGGCGAGTTTCTACTTTCAGATGCAACACAAATTTTGCGGATTGGTCAATCCGTTCGCGAGATATGGCAGTTTTGAGGTAAGAAACGCTTGAAAAACTCAAAATTTTCGCAGTTCTGATGCTCGAAACTAATAACTAGAACGGCCCAGTGGAAAACTACTCATACCGTTGTAATGGGGCGAGTTTCTACTTTCAGATGCAACAGAAATTTTGCGGATTGGTCAATCCGTTCGCGAGATATGGCAGTTTTGAGGTAAGAAACGCTTGAAAAACTCAAAATTTTCGCAGTTCTGATGCTCGAAACGAATAACTAGAACGGCCTAGGGGAAAACTACTCATAACGTTGTAATGGGGCGAGTTTCTACTTTCAGATGCAACAGAAATTTTGCGGATTGGTCAATCCGTTCGCGAGATATGGCAGTTTTGAGGTAAAAAACGCTTGAAAAACTCAAAATTTTCGCAGTTCTGATGCTCGAAACGAATAACTAGGACGGCCTAGTGGAAAACTACTCATACCGTTGTAATGGGGCGAGTTTCTACTTTCAGATGCAACAGAAATTTTGCGGATTGGTCAATCCGTTCGCGAGATATGGCAGTTTTGAGGTAGGAAACGCTTGAAAAACTCAAAATTTTCGCAGTTCTGATGCTCGAAACGAATAACTAGAACGGCCTAGGGGAAAACTACTCATACCGTTGTAATGGGGCGAGTTTCTACTTTCAGATGCAACAGAAATTTTGCGGATTGGTCAATCCGTTCGCGAGATATGGCAGTTTTGAGGTAAGAAACGCTTGAAAAACTCAAAATTTTCGCAGTTCTGATGCTCGAAACTAATAACTAGAAAGGCCCAGTGGAAAACTACTCATACCGTTGTAATGGGGCGAGTTTCTACTTTCAGATGCAACAGAAATTTTGCGGATTGGTCAATCCGTTCGCGAGATATGGCAGTTTTGAGGTAAGAAACGCTTGAAAAACTCAAAATTTTCGCAGTTCTGATGCTCGAAACGAATAACTCGAACGGCCTAGTGGAAAACTACTCATACCGTTGTAATGGGGCGAGTTTCTACATTCAGATGCAACAGAAATTTTGCGGATTGGTCAATCCGTTCACGAGATATGGCAGTTTTGACGTAAGAAACGCTTGAAAAACTCAAAATTTTCGCAGTTCTGATGCTCGAAACTAATAACTAGAACGGCCTAGGGGAAACCACTCATACCGTTGTAATCGGGCGAGTTTCTACTTTCAGATGCAACAGAAATTTTGCGGATTGGTCAATCCGTTCGCGAGATATGGCAGTTTTGAGGTAAGAAACGCTTGAAAAACTCAAAATTTTCGCAGTTCTGATGCTCGAAACGAATAACTAGAACGGCCTAGGGGAAAACTACTCATAACGTTGTAATGGGGCGAGTTTCTACTTTCAGATGCAACAGAAATTTTGCGGATTGGTCAATCCGTTCGCGAGATATGGCAGTTTTGAGGTAAAAAACGCTTGAAAAACTCAAAATTTTCGCAGTTCTGATGCTCGAAACGAATAACTAGGACGGCCTAGTGGAAAACTACTCATTCCGTTGTAATGGGGCGAGTTTCTACTTTCAGATGCAACAGAAATTTTGCGGATTGGTCAATCCGTTCGCGAGATATGGCAGTTTTGAGGTAGGAAACGCTTGAAAAACTCAAAATTTTCGCAGTTCTGATGCTCGAAACGAATAACTAGAACGGCCTAGGGGAAAACTACTCATACCGTTGTAATGGGGCGAGTTTCTACTTTCAGATGCAACAGAAATTTTGCGGATTGGTCAATCCGTTCGCGAGATATGGCAGTTTTGAGGTAAGAAACGCTTGAAAAACTCAAAATTTTCGCAGTTCTGATGCTCGAAACTAATAACTAGAACGGCCTAGGGGAAAACTACTCATACCGTTGTAATCGGGCGAGTTTCTACTTTCAGATGCAACAGAAATTTTGCGGATTGGTCAATCCGTTCGCGAGATATGGCAGTTTTGAGGTAAGAAACGCTTGAAAAACTCAAAATTTTCGCAGTTCTGATGCACGAAAGGAATAACTCGAACGGCCTAGTGGAAAACTACTCATACCGTTGTAATGGGGCGAGTTTCTACTTTCAGATGCAACAGAAATTTTGCGGATTGGTCAATCCGTTCGCGAGATATGGCAGTTTTGATGTAAGAAACGCTTGAAAAACTCAAAATTTTCGCAGATCTGATGCTCGAAACTAATAACTAGAACGGCCTAGTGGAAAACTACTCATACCGTTGTAATGGGGCGAGTTTCTACTTTCAGATGCAACAGAAATTTTGCGGATTGGACAATCCGTTCGCGAGATATGGCAGTTTTGAGGTAAGAAACGCTTGAAAAACTCAAAATTTTCGCAGTACTGATGCTCGAAACTAATAACTAGAACGGCCTAGTGGAAAACTACTCATACCGTTGCAATGGGGCGAGTTTCTACTTTCAGATGCAACAGAAATTTAGCGGATTGGTCAATCCGTTCGGGAGATATGGCAGTTTTGAGATAAGAAACGCTTGAAAAACTCAAAATTTTCGCAGTTCTGATGCTCGAAACGAATAACTAGAACGGCCTAGGGGAAAACTACTCATACCGTTGTAATCGGGCGAGTTTCTACTTTCAGATGCAACAGAAATTTTGCGGATTGGTCAATCCTTTCGCGAGATATGGCAGTTTTGAGGTAAGACACGCTTGAAAAACTCACAATTTTCGCAGTTCTGATGCTCGAAACGAATAACTAGAACGGCCTAGGGGAAAACTACTCATACCGTTGTAATCGGGTGAGTTTCTACTTTCAGATGCAACAGAAATTTTGCGGATTGGTCAATCCGTTCGCGAGATATGGCAGTTTTGAGGTAAGAAACGCTTGAAAAACTCAAAATTTTCGCAGTTCTGATGCTCGAAACTAATAACTAGAACGGCCTAGGGGAAAACTACTCATACCGTTGTAATCGGGCGAGTTTCTACTTTCAGATGCAACAGAAATTTTGCGGATTGGTCAATCCGTTCGCGAGATATGGCAGTTTTGAGGTAAGAAACGCTTGAAAAACTCAAAATTTTCGCAGTTCTGATGCACGAAAGGAATAACTCGAACGGCCTAGTGGAAAACTACTCATACCGTTGTAATGGGGCGAGTTTCTACTTTCAGATGCAACAGAAATTTTGCGGATTGGTCAATCCGTTCGCGAGATATGGCAGTTTTGATGTAAGAAACGCTTGAAAAACTCAAAATTTTCGCAGTTCTGATGCTCGAAACTAATAACTAGAACGGCCTAGTGGAAAACTACTCATACCGTTGTAATGGGGCGAGTTTCTACTTTCAGATGCAACAGAAATTTTGCGGATTGGACAATCCGTTCGCGAGATATGGCAGTTTTGAGGTAAGAAACGCTTGAAAAACTCAAAATTTTCGCAGTACTGATGCTCGAAACTAATAACTAGAACGGCCTAGTGGAAAACTACTCATACCGTTGCAATGGGGCGAGTTTCTACTTTCAGATGCAACAGAAATTTAGCGGATTGGTCAATCCGTTCGGGAGATATGGCAGTTTTGAGATAAGAAACGCTTGAAAAACTCAAAATTTTCGCAGTTCTGATGCTCGAAACGAATAACTAGAACGGCCTAGGGGAAAACTACTCATACCGTTGTAATCGGGCGAGTTTCTACTTTCAGATGCAACAGAAATTTTGCGGATTGGTCAATCCTTTCGCGAGATATGGCAGTTTTGAGGTAAGACACGCTTGAAAAACTCACAATTTTCGCAGTTCTGATGCTCGAAACGAATAACTAGAACGGCCTAGGGGAAAACTACTCATACCGTTGTAATCGGGTGAGTTTCTACTTTCAGATGCAACAGAAATTTTGCGGATTGGTCAATCCGTTCGCGAGATATGGCAGTTTTGAGGTAAGAAACGCTTGAAAAACTCAAAATTTTCGCAGTTCTGATGCTCGAAACTAATAACTAGAACGGCCTAGTGGAAAACTACTCATACCGTTGTAATGGGGCGAGTTTCTACTTTCAGACGCAACAGAAATTTTGCGGATTGGTCAATCCGTTCGCGAGATATGGCAGTTTTGATGTAAGAAACGCTTGAAAAACTCAAAATTTTCGCAGTTCTGATGCTCGAAACTAATAACTAGAACGGCCTAGTGGAAAACTACTCATACCGTTGTAATGGGGCGAGTTTCTACTTTCAGATGCAACAGAAATTTTGCGGATTGGTCAATCCGTTCGCGAGATATGGCAGTTTTGAGGTAAGAAACGCTTGAAAAACTCAAAATTTTCGCAGTTCTGATGCTCGAAACGAATAACTCGAACGGCCTAGTGGAAAACTACTCATACCGTTGTAATGGGGCGAGTTTCTACATTCAGATGCAACAGAAATTTTGCGGATTGGTCAATCCGTTTGCGAGATATGGCAGTTTTGAGGTAAGAAATGCTTGAAAAACTCAAAATTTTCGCAGTTCTGATGCTCGAAACTAATAACTAGAACGGCCCAGTGGAAAACTACTCATACCGTTGTAATGGGGCGAGTTTCTACTTTCAGATGCAACAGAAATTTTGCGGATTGGTCAATCCGTTCGCGAGATATGGCAGTTTTGAGGTAAGAAACGCTTGAAAAACTCAAAATTTTCGCTGTTCTGATGCTCGAAACGAATAACTCGAACGGCCTAGTGGAAAACTACTCATACCGTTGTAATGGGGCGAGTTCCTACATTCAGATGCAACAGAAATTTTGCGGATTGGTCAATCCGTTCGCGAGATATGGCAGTTTTGACGTAAGAAACGCTTGAAAAACTCAAAATTTTCGCAGTTCTGATGCTCGAAACTAATAACTAGAACGGCCTAGGGGAAAACTACTCATACCGTTGTAATCGGGCGAGTTTCTACTTTCAGATGCAACAGAAATTTTGCGGATTGGTCAATCCTTTCGCGAGATATGGCAGTTTTGAGGTAAGAAACGCTTGAAAAACTCAAAATTTTCGCAGTACTGATGCTCGAAACTAATAACTAGAACGGCCTAGTGGAAAACTACTCATACCGTTGTCATGGGGCGAGTTTCTACTTTCAGATGCAACAGAAATTTAGCGGATTGGTCAATCCGTTCGCGAGATATGGCAGCTTTGAGGTAAGACACGCTTGAAAAACTCACAGTTTTCGCAGTTCTGATGCTCGAAACGAATAACTAGAACGGCCTAGGGGAAAACTACTCATACCGTTGTAATCGGGTGAGTTTCTACTTTCAGATGCAACAGAAATTTTGCGGATTGGTCAATCCGTTCGCGAGATATGGCAGTTTTGAGGTAAGAAACGCTTGAAAAACTCAAAATTTTCGCAGTACTGATGCTCGAAACTAATAACTAGAACGGCCTAGTGGAAAACTACTCATACCGTTGTCATGGGGCGAGTTTCTACTTTCAGATGCAACAGAAATTTAGCGGATTGGTCAATCCGTTCGCGAGATATGGCAGTTTTGAGGTAAGACACGCTTGAAAAACTCACAGTTTTCGCAGTTCTGATGCTCGAAACGAATAACTAGAACGGCCTAGGGGAAAACTACTCATACCGTTGTAATCGGGCGAGTTTCTACTTTCAGATGCAACAGAAATTTTGCGGATTGGTCAATCCTTTCGCGAGATATGGCAGTTTTGAGGTAAGAAACGCTTGAAAAACTCAAAATTTTCGCAGTACTGATGCTCGAAACTAATAACTAGAACGGCCTAGTGGAAAACTACTCATACCGTTGTCATGGGGCGAGTTTCTACTTTCAGATGCAACAGAAATTTAGCGGATTGGTCAATCCGTTCGCGAGATATGGCAGTTTTGAGGTAAGACACGCTTGAAAAACTCACAGATTTCGCAGTTCTGATGCTCGAAACGAATAACTAGAACGGCCTAGGGGAAAACTACTCATACCGTTGTAATCGGGTGAGTTTCTACTTTCAGATGCAACAGAAATTTTGCGGATTGGTCAATCCGTTCGCGAGATATGGCAGTTTTGAGGTAAGAAGCGCTTGAAAAACTCAAAATTTTCGCAGTTCTGATGCTCGAAACGAATAACTAGAGCGGCCTAGGGGAAAACTACTCATAACGTTGTAATGGGGCGAGTTTCTACTTTCAGATGCAACAGAAATTTTGCGGATTGGTCAATCCGTTCGCGAGATATGGCAGTTTTGAGGTAAGAAACGCTTGAAAAACTCAAAATTTTCGCAGTTCTGATGCTCGAAACTAATAACTAGAACGGCCTAGTGGAAAACTACTCATACCGTTGTAATGGGGCGAGTTTCTACATTCAGATGCAACAGAAATTTTGCGGATTGGTCAATCCGTTCGCGAGATATGGCAATTTTGAGGTAAGAAATGCTTGAAAAACTCAAAATTTTCGCAGTTCTGATGCTCGAAACTAATAACTAGAACGGCCTAGTGGAAAACTACTCATACCGTTGTAATGGGGCGAGTTTCTACTTTCAGACGCAACAGAAATTTTGCGGATTGGTCAATCCGTTCGCGAGATATGGCAGTTTTGAGGTAAGAAACGCTTGAAAAACTCAAAATTTTCGCAGTTCTGATGCTCGAAACTAATAACTAGAACGGCCTAGTGGAAAACTACTCATACCGTTGTAATGGGGCGAGTTTCTACTTTCAGATGCAACAGAAATTTTGCGGATTGGTCAATCCGTTCGCGAGATATGGCAGTTTTGAGGTAAGAAACGCTTGAAAAACTCAAAATTTTCGCAGTTCTGATGCTCGAAACGAATAACTCGAACGGCCTAGTGGAAAACTACTCATACCGTTGTAATGGGGCGAGTTTCTACATTCAGATGCAACAGAAATTTTGCGGATTGGTCAATCCGTTTGCGAGATATGGCAGTTTTGAGGTAAGAAATGCTTGAAAAACTCAAAATTTTCGCAGTTCTGATGCTCGAAACTAATAACTAGAACGGCCCAGTGGAAAACTACTCATACCGTTGTAATGGGGCGAGTTTCTACTTTCAGATGCAACACAAATTTTGCGGATTGGTCAATCCGTTCGCGAGATATGGCAGTTTTGAGGTAAGAAACGCTTGAAAAACTCAAAATTTTCGCAGTTCTGATGCTCGAAACTAATAACTAGAACGGCCCAGTGGAAAACTACTCATACCGTTGTAATGGGGCGAGTTTCTACTTTCAGATGCAACAGAAATTTTGCGGATTGGTCAATCCGTTCGCGAGATATGGCAGTTTTGAGGTAAGAAACGCTTGAAAAACTCAAAATTTTCGCAGTTCTGATGCTCGAAACGAATAACTCGAACGGCCTAGTGGAAAACTACTCATACCGTTGTAATGGGGCGAGTTTCTACATTCAGATGCAACAGAAATTTTGCGGATTGGTCAATCCGTTCGCGAGATATGGCAGTTTTGACGTAAGAAACGCTTGAAAAACTCAAAATTTTCGCAGTTCTGATGCTCGAAACTAATAACTAGAACGGCCTAGGGGAAAACTACTCATACCGTTGTAATCGGGCGAGTTTCTACTTTCAGATGCAACAGAAATTTTGCGGATTGGTCAATCCGTTCGCGAGATATGGCAGTTTTGAGGTAAGAAACGCTTGAAAAACTCAAAATTTTCGCAGTTCTGATGCTCGAAACGAATAACTAGAACGGCCTAGGGGAAAACTACTCATAACGTTGTAATGGGGCGAGTTTCTACTTTCAGATGCAACAGAAATTTTGCGGATTGGTCAATCCGTTCGCGAGATATGGCAGTTTTGAGGTAAAAAACGCTTGAAAAACTCAAAATTTTCGCAGTTCTGATGCTCGAAACGAATAACTAGGACGGCCTAGTGGAAAACTACTCATACCGTTGTAATGGGGCGAGTTTCTACTTTCAGATGCAACAGAAATTTTGCGGATTGGTCAATCCGTTCGCGAGATATGGCAGTTTTGAGGTAGGAAACGCTTGAAAAACTCAAAATTCTCGCAGTTCTGATGCTCGAAACGAATAACTAGAACGGCCTAGGGGAAAACTACTCATACCGTTGTAATGGGGCGAGTTTCTACTTTCAGATGCAACAGAAATTTTGCGGATTGGTCAATCCGTTCGCGAGATATGGCAGTTTTGAGGTAAGAAACGCTTGAAAAACTCAAAATTTTCGCAGTTCTGACGCTCGAAACTAATAACTAGAACGGCCTAGGGGAAAACTACTCATACCGTTGTAATCGGGCGAGTTTCTACTTTCAGATGCAACAGAAATTTTGCAGATTGGTCAATCCGTTCGCGAGATATGGCAGTTTTGAGGTAAGAAACGCTTGAAAAACACAAAATTTTCGCAGTTCTGATGCACGAAAGGAATAACTCGAACGGCCTAGTGGAAAACTACTCATACCGTTGTAATGGGGCGAGTTTCTACTTTCAGATGCAACAGAAATTTTGCGGATTGGTCAATCCGTTCGCGAGATATGGCAGTTTTGAGGTAAGAAACGCTTGAAAAACTCAAAATTTTCGCAGTTCTGATGCTCGAAACGAATAACTAGAACGGCCTAGGGGAAAACTACTCATACCGTTGTAATGGGGCTAGTTTCTACTTTCAGATGCAACAGAAATTTTGCGGATTGGTCAATCCGTTCGCGAGATATGGCAGTTTTGAGGTAAAAAACGCTTGAAAAACTCAAAATTTTCGCAGTTCTGATGCTCGAAACGAATAACTAGGACGGCCTGGTGGAAAACTACTCATACCGTTGTAATGGGGCGAGTTTCTACTTTCAGATGCAACAGAAATTTTGCGGATTGGTCAATCCGTTCGCGAGATATGGCAGTTTTGAGGTAGGAAACGCTTGAAAAACTCAAAATTCTCGCAGTTCTGATGCTCGAAACGAATAACTAGAACGGCCTAGGGGAAAACTACTCATACCGTTGTAATCGGGCGAGTTTCTACTTTCAGATGCAACAGAAATTTTGCAGATTGGTCAATCCGTTCGCGAGATATGGCAGTTTTGAGGTAAGAAACGCTTGAAAAACACAAAATTTTCGCAGTTCTGATGCACGAAAGGAATAACTCGAACGGCCTAGTGGAAAACTACTCATACCGTTGTAATGGGGCGAGTTTCTACTTTCAGATGCAACAGAAATTTTGCGGATTGGTCAATCCGTTCGCGAGATATGGCAGTTTTGAGGTAAGAAACGCTTGAAAAACACAAAATTTTCGCAGTTCTGATGCACGAAAGGAATAACTCGAACGGCCTAGTGGAAAACTACTCATACCGTTGTAATGGGGCGAGTTTCTACTTTCAGATGCAACAGAAATTTTGCGGATTGGTCAATCCGTTCGCGAGATATGGCAGTTTTGAGGTAAGAAACGCTTGAAAAACTCAAAATTTTCGCAGTTCTGATGCTCGAAACGAATAACTAGAACGGCCTAGGGGAAAACTACTCATACCGTTGTAATGGGGCTAGTTTCTACTTTCAGATGCAACAGAAATTTTGCGGATTGGTCAATCCGTTCGCGAGATATGGCAGTTTTGAGGTAAGAAACGCTTGAAAAACTCAAAATTTTCGCAGTTCTGATGCTCGAAACGAATAACTAGAACGGCCTAGGGGAAAACTACTCATAACGTTGTAATGGGGCGAGTTTCTACTTTCAGATGCAACAGAAATTTTGCGGATTGGTCAATCCGTTCGCGAGATATGGCAGTTTTGAGGTAAGAAACGCTAGAAAAACTCAAAATTTTCGCAGTTCTGATGCACGAAACGAATAACTCGAACGGCCTAGTGGAAAACTACTCATACCGTTGTAATGGGGCGAGTTTCTACATTCAGATGCAACAGAAATTTTGCGGATTGGTCAATCCGTTCGCGAGATATGGCAGTTTTGAGGTAAAAAACGCTTGAAAAACTCAAAATTTTCGCAGTTCTGATGCTCGAAACGAATAACTAGAACGGCCTAGTGGAAAACTACTCATACCGTTGTAATGGGGCGAGTTTCTACTTTCAGATGCAACAGAAATTTTGCGGATTGGTCAATCCGTTCGCGAGATATGGCAGTTTTGAGGTAAGAAACGCTTGAAAAACTCAAAATTTTCGCAGTTCTGATGCTCGAAACTAATAACTAGAACGGCCCAGTGGAAAACTACTCATACCGTTGTAATGGGGCGAGTTTCTACTTTCAGATGCAACAGAAATTTTGCGGATTGGTCAATCCGTTCGCGAGATATGGCAGTTTTGAGGTAAGAAACGCTTGAAAAACTCAAAATTTTCGCAGTTCTGATGCTCGAAACGAATAACTAGAACGGCCTAGGGGAAAACTACTCATACCGTTGTAATGGGGCGAGTTTCTACTTTCAGATGCAACAGAAATTTTGCGGATTGGTCAATCCGTTCGCGAGATATGGCAGTTTTGAGGTAAAAAACGCTTGAAAAACTCAAAATTTTCGCAGTTCTGATGCTCGAAACGAATAACTAGAACGGCCTAGTGGAAAACTACTCATACCGTTGTAATGGGGCGAGTTTCTACTTTCAGATGCAACAGAAATTTTGCGGATTGGTCAATCCGTTCGCGAGATATGGCAGTTTTGAGGTAAGAAACGCTTGAAAAACTCAAAATTTTCGCAGTTCTGATGCTCGAAACGAATAACTAGAACGGCCTAGGGGAAAACTACTCATACCGTTGTAATGGGGCGAGTTTCTACTTTCAGATGCAACAGAAATTTTGCGGATTGGTCAATCCGTTCGCGAGATATGGCAGTTTTGAGGTAAGAAACGCTTGAAAAACTCAAAATTTTCGCAGTTCTGATGCTCGAAACGAATAACTAGAACGGCCTAGTGGAAAACTACTCATACCGTTGTAATGGGGCGAGTTTCTACTTTCAGATGCAACAGAAATTTTGCGGATTGGTCAATCCGTTCGCGAGATATGGCAGTTTTGAGGTAAGAAACGCTTGAGAAACTCAAAATTTTCGCAGTTCTGATGCTCGAAACGAATAACTAGAACGGCCTAGGGGAAAACTACTCATAACGTTGTAATGGGGCGAGTTTCTACTTTCAGATGCAACAGAAATTTTGCGGATTGGTCAATCCGTTCGCGAGATATGGCAGTTTTGAGGTAAGAAACGCTAGAAAAACTCAAAATTTTCGCAGTTCTGATGCACGAAACGAATAACTCGAACGGCCTAGTGGAAAACTACTCATACCGTTGTAATGGGGCGAGTTTCTACATTCAGATGCAACAGAAATTTTGCGGATTGGTCAATCCGTTCGCGAGATATGGCAGTTTTGTGGTAAGAAAGGCTTGAAAAACTCAAAATTTTCGCAGTTCTGATGCTCGAAACTAATAACTAGAACGGCGAAGTGGAAAACTACTCATACCGTTGTAATGGGGCTAGTTTCTACTTTCAGATGCAACAGAAATTTTGCGGATTGGTCAATCCGTTCGCGAGATATGGCAGTTTTGATGTAAGAAACGCTTGAAAAACTCAAAATTTTCGCAGTTCTGATGCTCGAAACTAATAACTAGAACGGCCTAGTGGAAAACAACTCACACCGTTGTAATGGGGCGAGTTTCTACTTTCAGATGCAACAGAAATTTTGCGGATTGGTCAATCCGTTCGCGAGATATGGCAGTTTTGAGGTAAGAAACGCTTGAAAAACTCAAAATTTTCGCAGTTCTGATGCTCGAAACGAATAACTAGAACGGCCTAGGGGAAAACTACTCATACCGTTGTAATGGGGCGAGTTTCTACTTTCAGATGCAACAGAAATTTTGCGGATTGGTCAATCCGTTCGCGAGATATGGCAGTTTTGAGGTAAAAAACGCTTGAAAAACTCAAAATTTTCGCAGTTCTGATGCTCGAAACGAATAACTAGAACGGCCTAGTGGAAAACTACTCATACCGTTGTAATGGGGCGAGTTTCTACTTTCAGATGCAACAGAAATTTTGCGGATTGGTCAATCCGTTCGCGAGATATGGCAGTTTTGAGGTAAGAAACGCTTGAAAAACTCAAAATTTTCGCAGTTCTGATGCTCGAAACGAATAACTAGAACGGCCTAGGGGAAAACTACTCATACCGTTGTAATGGGGCGAGTTTCTACTTTCAGATGCAACAGAAATTTTGCGGATTGGTCAATCCGTTCGCGAGATATGGCAGTTTTGAGGTAAGAAACGCTTGAAAAACTCAAAATTTTCGCAGTTCTGATGCTCGAAACTAATAACTAGAACGGCCTAGGGGAAAACTACTCATACCGTTGTAATCGGGCGAGTTTCTACTTTCAGATGCAACAGAAATTTTGCGGATTGGTCAATCCGTTCGCGAGATATGGCAGTTTTGAGGTAAGAAACGCTTGAAAAACACAAAATTTTCGCAGTTCTGATGCACGAAAGGAATAACTCGAACGGCCTAGTGGAAAACTACTCATACCGTTGTAATGGGGCGAGTTTCTACTTTCAGATGCAACAGAAATTTTGCGGATTGGTCAATCCGTTCGCGAGATATGGCAGTTTTGAGGTAAGAAACGCTTGAAAAACTCAAAATTTTCGCAGTTCTGATGCTCGAAACGAATAACTAGAACGGCCTAGGGGAAAACTACTCATACCGTTGTAATGGGGCTAGTTTCTACTTTCAGATGCAACAGAAATTTTGCGGATTGGTCAATCCGTTCGCGAGATATGGCAGTTTTGAGGTAAGAAACGCTTGAAAAACTCAAAATTTTCGCAGTTCTGATGCTCGAAACGAATAACTAGAACGGCCTAGGGGAAAACTACTCATAACGTTGTAATGGGGCGAGTTTCTACTTTCAGATGCAACAGAAATTTTGCGGATTGGTCAATCCGTTCGCGAGATATGGCAGTTTTGAGGTAAGAAACGCTAGAAAAACTCAAAATTTTCGCAGTTCTGATGCTCGAAACTAATAACTAGAACGGCCTAGTGGAAAACAACTCACACCGTTGTAATGGGGCGAGTTTCTACTTTCAGATGCAACAGAAATTTTGCGGATTGGTCAATCCGTTCGCGAGATATGGCAGTTTTGAGGTAAGAAACGCTTGAAAAACTCAAAATTTTCGCAGTTCTGATGCTCGAAACGAATAACTAGAACGGCCTAGGGGAAAACTACTCATACCGTTGTAATGGGGCGAGTTTCTACTTTCAGATGCAACAGAAATTTTGCGGATTGGTCAATCCGTTCGCGAGATATGGCAGTTTTGAGGTAAAAAACGCTTGAAAAACTCAAAATTTTCGCAGTTCTGATGCTCGAAACGAATAACTAGAACGGCCTAGTGGAAAACTACTCATACCGTTGTAATGGGGCGAGTTTCTACTTTCAGATGCAACAGAAATTTTGCGGATTGGTCAATCCGTTCGCGAGATATGGCAGTTTTGAGGTAAGAAACGCTTGAAAAACTCAAAATTTTCGCAGTTCTGATGCTCGAAACGAATAACTAGAACGGCCTAGGGGAAAACTACTCATACCGTTGTAATGGGGCGAGTTTCTACTTTCAGATGCAACAGAAATTTTGCGGATTGGTCAATCCGTTCGCGAGATATGGCAGTTTTGAGGTAAAAAACGCTTGAAAAACTCAAAATTTTCGCAGTTCTGATGCTCGAAACGAATAACTAGAACGGCCTAGTGGAAAACTACTCATACCGTTGTAATGGGGCGAGTTTCTACTTTCAGATGCAACAGAAATTTTGCGGATTGGTCAATCCGTTCGCGAGATATGGCAGTTTTGAGGTAAGAAACGCTTGAAAAACTCAAAATTTTCGCAGTTCTGATGCTCGAAACGAATAACTAGAACGGCCTAGGGGAAAACTACTCATACCGTTGTAATGGGGCGAGTTTCTACTTTCAGATGCAACAGAAATTTTGCGGATTGGTCAATCCGTTCGCGAGATATGGCAGTTTTGAGGTAAGAAACGCTTGAAAAACTCAAAATTTTCGCAGTTCTGATGCTCGAAACTAATAACTAGAACGGCCTAGGGGAAAACTACTCATACCGTTGTAATCGGGCGAGTTTCTACTTTCAGATGCAACAGAAATTTTGCGGATTGGTCAATCCGTTCGCGAGATATGGCAGTTTTGAGGTAAGAAACGCTTGAAAAACACAAAATTTTCGCAGTTCTGATGCACGAAAGGAATAACTCGAACGGCCTAGTGGAAAACTACTCATACCGTTGTAATGGGGCGAGTTTCTACTTTCAGATGCAACAGAAATTTTGCGGATTGGTCAATCCGTTCGCGAGATATGGCAGTTTTGAGGTAAGAAACGCTTGAAAAACTCAAAATTTTCGCAGTTCTGATGCTCGAAACGAATAACTAGAACGGCCTAGGGGAAAACTACTCATACCGTTGTAATGGGGCTAGTTTCTACTTTCAGATGCAACAGAAATTTTGCGGATTGGTCAATCCGTTCGCGAGATATGGCAGTTTTGAGGTAAGAAACGCTTGAAAAACTCAAAATTTTCGCAGTTCTGATGCTCGAAACGAATAACTAGAACGGCCTAGGGGAAAACTACTCATAACGTTGTAATGGGGCGAGTTTCTACTTTCAGATGCAACAGAAATTTTGCGGATTGGTCAATCCGTTCGCGAGATATGGCAGTTTTGAGGTAAGAAACGCTAGAAAAACTCAAAATTTTCGCAGTTCTGATGCTCGAAACTAATAACTAGAACGGCCTAGTGGAAAACAACTCACACCGTTGTAATGGGGCGAGTTTCTACTTTCAGATGCAACAGAAATTTTGCGGATTGGTCAATCCGTTCGCGAGATATGGCAGTTTTGAGGTAAGAAACGCTTGAAAAACTCAAAATTTTCGCAGTTCTGATGCTCGAAACGAATAACTAGAACGGCCTAGGGGAAAACTACTCATACCGTTGTAATGGGGCGAGTTTCTACTTTCAGATGCAACAGAAATTTTGCGGATTGGTCAATCCGTTCGCGAGATATGGCAGTTTTGAGGTAAAAAACGCTTGAAAAACTCAAAATTTTCGCAGTTCTGATGCTCGAAACGAATAACTAGAACGGCCTAGTGGAAAACTACTCATACCGTTGTAATGGGGCGAGTTTCTACTTTCAGATGCAACAGAAATTTTGCGGATTGGTCAATCCGTTCGCGAGATATGGCAGTTTTGAGGTAAGAAACGCTTGAAAAACTCAAAATTTTCGCAGTTCTGATGCTCGAAACGAATAACTAGAACGGCCTAGGGGAAAACTACTCATACCGTTGTAATGGGGCGAGTTTCTACTTTCAGATGCAACAGAAATTTTGCGGATTGGTCAATCCGTTCGCGAGATATGGCAGTTTTGAGGTAAGAAACGCTTGAAAAACTCAAAATTTTCGCAGTTCTGATGCTCGAAACGAATAACTAGAACGGCCTAGTGGAAAACTACTCATACCGTTGTAATGGGGCGAGTTTCTACTTTCAGATGCAACAGAAATTTTGCGGATTGGTCAATCCGTTCGCGAGATATGGCAGTTTTGAGGTAAGAAACGCTTGAAAAACTCAAAATTTTCGCAGTTCTGATGCTCGAAACTAATAACTAGAACAGCCTAGGGGAAAACTACTCATACCGTTGTAATCGGGCGAGTTTCAACTTTCAGATGCAACAGAAATTTTGCGGATTGGTCAATCCGTTCGCGAGATATGGCAGTTTTGATGTAAGAAACGCTTGAACAACTCAAAATTTTCGCAGTTCTGATGCACGAAAGGAATAACTCGAACGGCCTAGTGGAAAACTACTCATACCGTTGTAATGGGGCGAGTTTCTACATTCAGATGCAACAGAAATTTTGCGGATTGGTCAATCCGTTCGCGAGATATGGCAGTTTTGAGGTAAGAAAGGCTTGAAAAACTCAAAATTTTCGCAGTTCTGATGCTCGAAACTAATAACTAGAACGGCCCAGTGGAAAACTACTCATACCGTTGTAATGGGGCTAGTTTCTACTTTCAGATGCAACAGAAATTTTGCGGATTGGTCAATCCGTTCGCGAGATATGGCAGTTTTGAGGTAAGAAACGCTTGAAAAACTCAAAATTTTCGCAGTTCTGATGCTCGAAACGAATAACTAGAACGGCCTAGGGGAAAACTACTCATAACGTTGTAATGGGGCGAGTTTCTACTTTCAGATGCAACAGAAATTTTGCGGATTGGTCAATCCGTTCGCGAGATATGGCAGTTTTGATGTAAGAAACGCTTGAACAACTCAAAATTTTCGCAGTTCTGATGCACGAAACGAATAACTCGAACGGCCTAGTGGAAAACTACTCATACCGTTGTAATGGGGCGAGTTTCTACATTCAGATGCAACAGAAATTTTGCGGATTGGTCAATCCGTTCGCGAGATATGGCAGTTTTGAGGTAAGAAAGGCTTGAAAAACTCAAAATTTTCGCAGTTCTGATGCTCGAAACTAATAACTAGAACGGCCCAGTGGAAAACTACTCATACCGTTGTAATGGGGCTAGTTTCTACTTTCAGATGCAACAGAAATTTTGCGGATTGGTCAATCCGTTCGCGAGATATGGCAGTTTTGAGGTAAGAAACGCTTGAAAAACTCAAAATTTTCGCAGTTCTGATGCTCGAAACGAATAACTAGAACGGCCTAGGGGAAAACTACTCATAACGTTGTAATGGGGCGAGTTTCTACTTTCAGATGCAACAGAAATTTTGCGGATTGGTCAATCCGTTCGCGAGATATGGCAGTTTTGAGGTAAGAAACGCTTGAAAAACTCAAAATTTTCGCAGTTCTGATGCACGAAACGAATAACTCGAACGGCCTAGTGGAAAACTACTCATACCGTTGTAATGGGGCGAGTTTCTACATTCAGATGCAACAGAAATTTTGCGGATTGGTCAATCCGTTCGCGAGATATGGCAGTTTTGAGGTAAGAAAGGCTTGAAAAACTCAAAATTTTCGCAGTTCTGATGCTCGAAACTAATAACTAGAACGGCCCAGTGGAAAACTACTCATACCGTTGTAATGGGGCTAGTTTCTACTTTCAGATGCAACAGAAATTTTGCGGATTGGTCAATCCGTTCGCGAGATATGGCAGTTTTGATGTAAGAAACGCTTGAAAAACTCAAAATTTTCGCAGTTCTGATGCTCGAAACTAATAACTAGAACGGCCTAGTGGAAAACAACTCACACCGTTGTAATGGGGCGAGTTTCTACTTTCAGATGCAACAGAAATTTTGCGGATTGGTCAATCCGTTCGCGAGATATGGCAGTTTTGAGGTAAGAAACGCTTGAAAAACTCAAAATTTTCGCAGTTCTGATGCTCGAAACGAATAACTAGAACGGCCTAGGGGAAAACTACTCATACCGTTGTAATGGGGCGAGTTTCTACTTTCAGATGCAACAGAAATTTTGCGGATTGGTCAATCCGTTCGCGAGATATGGCAGTTTTGAGGTAAAAAACGCTTGAAAAACTCAAAATTTTCGCAGTTCTGATGCTCGAAACGAATAACTAGAACGGCCTAGTGGAAAACTACTCATACCGTTGTAATGGGGCGAGTTTCTACTTTCAGATGCAACAGAAATTTTGCGGATTGGTCAATCCGTTCGCGAGATATGGCAGTTTTGAGGTAAGAAACGCTTGAAAAACTCAAAATTTTCGCAGTTCTGATGCTCGAAACGAATAACTAGAACGGCCTAGGGGAAAACTACTCATACCGTTGTAATGGGGCGAGTTTCTACTTTCAGATGCAACAGAAATTTTGCGGATTGGACAATCCGTTCGCGAGATATGGCAGTTTTGTGGTAAGAAACGCTTGAAAAACTCAAAATTTTCGCAGTTCTGATGCTCGAAACGAATAACTAGAACGGCCTAGTGGAGAACTACTCATACAGTTGTAATGGGGCGAGTTTCTACTTTCAGATGCAACAGAAATTTTGCGGATTGGTCAATCCGTTCGCGAGATATGGCTGTTCTGAGGTAAGAAACGCTTGAAAAACTCAAAATTTTCGCAGTTCTGATGCTCGAAACGAATAACTAGAACGGTCTAGGGGAAAACTACTCATACCGTTCTAATCGAGCGAGTTTCTACTTTCAGATGCAACAGAAATTTTGCGGATTGGACAATCCGTTCGCGAGATATGGCAGTTTTGAGATAAGAAATGCTTGAAAAACTCAAAATTTTCGCAGTTCTGATGCTCGAAACGAATAACTAGACGGTCTAGGGGAAAACTACTCATACCGTTCTAATCGAGCGAGTTTCTACTTTCAGATGCAACAGAAATTTTGCGGATTGGTCAATCCGTTCGCGAGATATGGCAGTTTTGAGGTAAGAAACGATTGAAAAACTCAAAATTTTCGCTGTTCTGATGCTCGAAACGAATAACTAGAACGGTCTAGGGGAAAACTACTCATACCGTTGTAATGGGGCGAGTTTCTACATGCAGATGCAACAGAAATTTTGCGGATTGGTCAATCCGTTCGCGAGATATGGCAGTTTTGAGGTAAGAAACGCTTGAAAAACTCAAAATTTTCGCAGTTCTGATGCTCGAAACTAATAACTAGAACGGCCTAGTGGAAAACAACTCACACCGTTGTAATGGGGCGAGTTTCTACTTTCAGATGCAACAGAAATTTTGCGGATTGGTCAATCCGTTCGCGAGATATGGCAGTTTTGAGGTAAGAAACGCTTGAAAAACTCAAAATTTTCGCAGTTCTGATGCACGAAACGAATAACTCGAACGGCCTAGTGGAAAACTACTCATACCGTTGTAATGGGGCGAGTTTCTACATTCAGATGCAACAGAAATTTTGCGGATTGGTCAATCCGTTCGCGAGATATGGCAGTTTTGAGGTAAGAAAGGCTTGAAAAACTCAAAATTTTCGCAGTTCTGATGCTCGAAACTAATAACTAGAACGGCCCAGTGGAAAACTACTCATACCGTTGTAATGGGGCTAGTTTCTACTTTCAGATGCAACAGAAATTTTGCGGATTGGTCAATCCGTTCGCGAGATATGGCAGTTTTGATGTAAGAAACGCTTGAAAAACTCAAAATTTTCGCAGTTCTGATGCTCGAAACTAATAACTAGAACGGCCTAGTGGAAAACAACTCACACCGTTGTAATGGGGCGAGTTTCTACTTTCAGATGCAACAGAAATTTTGCGGATTGGTCAATCCGTTCGCGAGATATGGCAGTTTTGAGGTAAGAAACGCTTGAAAAACTCAAAATTTTCGCAGTTCTGATGCTCGAAACGAATAACTAGAACGGCCTAGGGGAGAACTACTCATACCGTTGTAATGGGGCGAGTTTCTACTTTCAGATGCAACAGAAATTTTGCGGATTGGTCAATCCGTTCGCGAGATATGGCAGTTTTGAGGTAAAAAACGCTTGAAAAACTCAAAATTTTCGCAGTTCTGATGCTCGAAACGAATAACTAGAACGGCCTAGTGGAAAACTACTCATACCGTTGTAATGGGGCGAGTTTCTACTTTCAGATGCAACAGAAATTTTGCGGATTGGTCAATCCGATCGCGAGATATGGCAGTTTTGAGGTAAGAAACGATTGAAAAACTCAAAATTTTCGCTGTTCTGATGCTCGAAACGAATAACTAGAACGGTCTAGGGGAAAACTACTCATACCGTTGTAATGGGGCGAGTTTCTACATGCAGATGCAACAGAAATTTTGCGGATTGGTCAATCCGTTCGCGAGATATGGCAGTTTTGAGGTAAGAAACGCTTGAAAAACTCAAAATTTTCGCAGTTCTGATGCTCGAAACTAATAACTAGAACGGCCTAGTGGAAAACAACTCACACCGTTGTAATGGGGCGAGTTTCTACTTTCAGATGCAACAGAAATTTTGCGGATTGGTCAATCCGTTCGCGAGATATGGCAGTTTTGAGGTAAGAAACGCTTGAAAAACTCAAAATTTTCGCAGTTCTGATGCACGAAACGAATAACTCGAACGGCCTAGTGGAAAACTACTCATACCGTTGTAATGGGGCGAGTTTCTACATTCAGATGCAACAGAAATTTTGCGGATTGGTCAATCCGTTCGCGAGATATGGCAGTTTTGAGGTAAGAAAGGCTTGAAAAACTCAAAATTTTCGCAGTTCTGATGCTCGAAACTAATAACTAGAACGGCCCAGTGGAAAACTACTCATACCGTTGTAATGGGGCTAGTTTCTACTTTCAGATGCAACAGAAATTTTGCGGATTGGTCAATCCGTTCGCGAGATATGGCAGTTTTGATGTAAGAAACGCTTGAAAAACTCAAAATTTTCGCAGTTCTGATGCTCGAAACTAATAACTAGAACGGCCTAGTGGAAAACAACTCACACCGTTGTAATGGGGCGAGTTTCTACTTTCAGATGCAACAGAAATTTTGCGGATTGGTCAATCCGTTCGCGAGATATGGCAGTTTTGAGGTAAGAAACGCTTGAAAAACTCAAAATTTTCGCAGTTCTGATGCTCGAAACGAATAACTAGAACGGCCTAGGGGAGAACTACTCATACCGTTGTAATGGGGCGAGTTTCTACTTTCAGATGCAACAGAAATTTTGCGGATTGGTCAATCCGTTCGCGAGATATGGCAGTTTTGAGGTAAAAAACGCTTGAAAAACTCAAAATTTTCGCAGTTCTGATGCTCGAAACGAATAACTAGAACGGCCTAGTGGAAAACTACTCATACCGTTGTAATGGGGCGAGTTTCTACTTTCAGATGCAACAGAAATTTTGCGGATTGGTCAATCCGTTCGCGAGATATGGCAGTTTTGAGGTAAGAAACGCTTGAAAAACTCAAAATTTTCGCAGTTCTGATGCTCGAAACGAATAACTAGAACGGCCTAGGGGAAAACTACTCATACCGTTGTAATGGGGCGAGTTTCTACTTTCAGATGCAACAGAAATTTTGCGGAGTGGTCAATCCGTTCGCGAGATATGGCAGTTTTGAGGTAAGAAACGCTTGAAAAACTCAAAATTTTCGCAGTTCTGATGCTCGAAACGAATAACAAGGACGGCCTAGTGGAAAACTACTCAGACCGTTGTAATGGGGCGAGTTTCTACTTTCAGATGCAACAGAAATTTTGCGGATTGTTCAATCCGTTCGCGAGATATGGCAGTTTTGAGGTAAGAAACGCTTGAAAAACTCAAAATTTTCGCAGTTCTGATGCTCGAAACGAATAACTAGAACGGCCTAGGGGAAAACTACTCATACCGTTGTAATGGGGCGAGTTTCTACTTTCAGATGCAACAGAAATTTTGCGGATTGGTCAATCCGTTCGCGAGATATGGCAGTTTTGAGGTAAGAAACGCTTGAGAAACTCAAAATTTTCGCAGTTCTGATGCTCGAAACGAATAACTAGAACGGTCTAGGGGAAAACTACTCATACCGTTGTAATGGGGCGAGTTTCTACATTCAGATGCAACAGAAATTTTGCGGATTGGTCAATCCGTTCGCGAGATATGGCAGTTTTGAGGTAAGAAACGCTTGAAAAACTCAAAATTTTCGCAGTTCTGATGCTCGAAACTGATAACTAGAACGGCCTAGTGGAAAACTACTCATACCGTTGTAATCGGGCGTGTTTCTACTTTCAGATGCAACAGAAATTTTGCGGATTGGTCAATCGGTTCGCGAGATATGGCAGTTTTGATGTAAGAAACGCTTGAAAAACTCAAAATTTTCGCAGTTCTGATGCTCGAAACGAATAACTCGAACGGCCTAGTGGAAAACTACTCATACCGTTGTAATGGGGCGAGTTTCTACATTCAGATGCAACAGAAATTTTGCGGATTGGTCAATCCGTTCGCGAGATATGGCAGTTTTGACGTAAGAAACGCTTGAAAAACTCAAAATTTTCGCAGTTCTGATGCTCGAAACTAATAACTAGAACGGCCTAGGGGAAAACTACTCATACCGTTGTAATCGGGCGAGTTTCTACTTTCAGATGCAACAGAAATTTTGCGGATTGGTCAATCCGTTCGCGAGATATGGCAGTTTTGAGGTAAGAAACGCTTGAAAAACTCAAAATTTTCGCAGTTCTGATGCTCGAAACGAATAACTAGAACGGCCTAGGGGAAAACTACTCATAACGTTGTAATGGGGCGAGTTTCTACTTTCAGATGCAACAGAAATTTTGCGGATTGGTCAATCCGTTCGCGAGATATGGCAGTTTTGAGGTAGGAAACGCTTGAAAAACTCAAAATTTTCGCAGTTCTGATGCTCGAAACGAATAACTAGAACGGCCTAGGGGAAAACTACTCATACCGTTGTAATGGGGCGAGTTTCTACTTTCAGATGCAACAGAAATTTTGCGGATTGGTCAATCCGTTCGCGAGATATGGCAGTTTTGAGGTAAGAAACGCTTGAAAAACTCAAAATTTTCGCAGTTCTGATGCTCGAAACGAATAACTAGAACGGCCTAGGGGAAAACTACTCATACCGTTGTAATGGGGCGAGTTTCTACTTTCAGATGCAACAGAAATTTTGCGGATTGGTCAATCCGTTCGCGAGATATGGCAGTTTTGAGGTAAAAAACGCTTGAAAAACTCAAAATTTTCGCAGTTCTGATGCTCGAAACGAATAACTAGAACGGCCTAGTGGAAAACTACTCATACCGTTGTAATGGGGCGAGTTTCTACTTTCAGATGCAACAGAAATTTTGCGGATTGGTCAATCCGTTCGCGAGATATGGCAGTTTTGAGGTAAGAAACGCTTGAAAAACTCAAAATTTTCGCAGTTCTGATGCTCGAAACGAATAACTAGAACGGCCTAGGGGAAAACTACTCATACCGTTGTAATGGGGCGAGTTTCTACTTTCAGATGCAACAGAAATTTTGCGGAGTGGTCAATCCGTTCGCGAGATATGGCAGTTTTGAGGTAAGAAACGCTTGAAAAACTCAAAATTTTCGCAGTTCTGATGCTCGAAACGAATAACAAGGACGGCCTAGTGGAAAACTACTCAGACCGTTGTAATGGGGCGAGTTTCTACTTTCAGATGCAACAGAAATTTTGCGGATTGTTCAATCCGTTCGCGAGATATGGCAGTTTTGAGGTAAGAAACGCTTGAAAAACTCAAAATTTTCGCAGTTCTGATGCTCGAAACGAATAACTAGAACGGTCTAGGGGAAAACTACTCATACCGTTGTAATGGGGCGAGTTTCTACATTCAGATGCAACAGAAATTTTGCGGATTGGTCAATCCGTTCGCGAGATATGGCAGTTTTGAGGTAAGAAACGCTTGAAAAACTCAAAATTTTCGCAGTTCTGATGCTCGAAACGAATAACTAGAACGGCCTAGGGGAAAACTACTCATAACGTTGTAATGGGGCGAGTTTCTACTTTCAGATGCAACAGAAATTTTGCGGATTGGTCAATCCGTTCGCGAGATATGGCAGTTTTGAGGTAGGAAACGCTTGAAAAACTCAAAATTTTCGCAGTTCTGATGCTCGAAACGAATAACTAGAACGGCCTAGGGGAAAACTACTCATACCGTTGTAATGGGGCGAGTTTCTACTTTCAGATGCAACAGAAATTTTGCGGATTGGTCAATCCGTTCGCGAGATATGGCAGTTTTGAGGTAAGAAACGCTTGAAAAACTCAAAATTTTCGCAGTTCTGATGCTCGAAACGAATAACTAGAACGGCCTAGGGGAAAACTACTCATACCGTTGTAATGGGGCGAGTTTCTACTTTCAGATGCAACAGAAATTTTGCGGATTGGTCAATCCGTTCGCGAGATATGGCAGTTTTGAGGTAAAAAACGCTTGAAAAACTCAAAATTTTCGCAGTTCTGATGCTCGAAACGAATAACTAGAACGGCCTAGTGGAAAACTACTCATACCGTTGTAATGGGGCGAGTTTCTACTTTCAGATGCAACAGAAATTTTGCGGATTGGTCAATCCGTTCGCGAGATATGGCAGTTTTGAGGTAAGAAACGCTTGAAAAACTCAAAATTTTCGCAGTTCTGATGCTCGAAACGAATAACTAGAACGGCCTAGGGGAAAACTACTCATACCGTTGTAATGGGGCGAGTTTCTACTTTCAGATGCAACAGAAATTTTGCGGAGTGGTCAATCCGTTCGCGAGATATGGCAGTTTTGAGGTAAGAAACGCTTGAAAAACTCAAAATTTTCGCAGTTCTGATGCTCGAAACGAATAACAAGGACGGCCTAGTGGAAAACTACTCAGACCGTTGTAATGGGGCGAGTTTCTACTTTCAGATGCAACAGAAATTTTGCGGATTGTTCAATCCGTTCGCGAGATATGGCAGTTTTGAGGTAAGAAACGCTTGAAAAACTCAAAATTTTCGCAGTTCTGATGCTCGAAACGAATAACTAGAACGGTCTAGGGGAAAACTACTCATACCGTTGTAATGGGGCGAGTTTCTACATTCAGATGCAACAGAAATTTTGCGGATTGGTCAATCCGTTCGCGAGATATGGCAGTTTTGAGGTAAGAAACGCTTGAAAAACTCAAAATTTTCGCAGTTCTGATGCTCGAAACTGATAACTAGAACGGCCTAGTGGAAAACTACTCATACCGTTGTAATCGGGCGTGTTTCTACTTTCAGATGCAACAGAAATTTTGCGGATTGGTCAATCGGTTCGCGAGATATGGCAGTTTTGATGTAAGAAACGCTTGAAAAACTCAAAATTTTCGCAGTTCTGATGCTCGAAACGAATAACTCGAACGGCCTAGTGGAAAACTACTCATACCGTTGTAATGGGGCGAGTTTCTACATTCAGATGCAACAGAAATTTTGCGGATTGGTCAATCCGTTCGCGAGATATGGCAGTTTTGACGTAAGAAACGCTTGAAAAACTCAAAATTTTCGCAGTTCTGATGCTCGAAACTAATAACTAGAACGGCCTAGGGGAAAACTACTCATACCGTTGTAATCGGGCGAGTTTCTACTTTCAGATGCAACAGAAATTTTGCGGATTGGTCAATCCGTTCGCGAGATATGGCAGTTTTGAGGTAAGAAACGCTTGAAAAACTCAAAATTTTCGCAGTTCTGATGCTCGAAACGAATAACTAGAACGGCCTAGGGGAAAACTACTCATAACGTTGTAATGGGGCGAGTTTCTACTTTCAGATGCAACAGAAATTTTGCGGATTGGTCAATCCGTTCGCGAGATATGGCAGTTTTGAGGTAGGAAACGCTTGAAAAACTCAAAATTTTCGCAGTTCTGATGCTCGAAACGAATAACTAGAACGGCCTAGGGGAAAACTACTCATACCGTTGTAATGGGGCGAGTTTCTACTTTCAGATGCAACAGAAATTTTGCGGATTGGTCAATCCGTTCGCGAGATATGGCAGTTTTGAGGTAAGAAACGCTTGAAAAACTCAAAATTTTCGCAGTTCTGATGCTCGAAACGAATAACTAGAACGGCCTAGGGGAAAACTACTCATACCGTTGTAATGGGGCGAGTTTCTACTTTCAGATGCAACAGAAATTTTGCGGATTGGTCAATCCGTTCGCGAGATATGGCAGTTTTGAGGTAAAAAACGCTTGAAAAACTCAAAATTTTCGCAGTTCTGATGCTCGAAACGAATAACTAGAACGGCCTAGTGGAAAACTACTCATACCGTTGTAATGGGGCGAGTTTCTACTTTCAGATGCAACAGAAATTTTGCGGATTGGTCAATCCGTTCGCGAGATATGGCAGTTTTGAGGTAAGAAACGCTTGAAAAACTCAAAATTTTCGCAGTTCTGATGCTCGAAACGAATAACTAGAACGGCCTAGGGGAAAACTACTCATAACGTTGTAATGGGGCGAGTTTCTACTTTCAGATGCAACAGAAATTTTGCGGATTGGTCAATCCGTTCGCGAGATATGGCAGTTTTGAGGTAGGAAACGCTTGAAAAACTCAAAATTTTCGCAGTTCTGATGCTCGAAACGAATAACTAGAACGGCCTAGGGGAAAACTACTCATACCGTTGTAATGGGGCGAGTTTCTACTTTCAGATGCAACAGAAATTTTGCGGATTGGTCAATCCGTTCGCGAGATATGGCAGTTTTGAGGTAAGAAACGCTTGAAAAACTCAAAATTTTCGCAGTTCTGATGCTCGAAACGAATAACTAGAACGGCCTAGGGGAAAACTACTCATACCGTTGTAATGGGGCGAGTTTCTACTTTCAGATGCAACAGAAATTTTGCGGATTGGTCAATCCGTTCGCGAGATATGGCAGTTTTGAGGTAAAAAACGCTTGAAAAACTCAAAATTTTCGCAGTTCTGATGCTCGAAACGAATAACTAGAACGGCCTAGTGGAAAACTACTCATACCGTTGTAATGGGGCGAGTTTCTACTTTCAGATGCAACAGAAATTTTGCGGATTGGTCAATCCGTTCGCGAGATATGGCAGTTTTGAGGTAAGAAACGCTTGAAAAACTCAAAATTTTCGCAGTTCTGATGCTCGAAACGAATAACTAGAACGGCCTAGGGGAAAACTACTCATAACGTTGTAATGGGGCGAGTTTCTACTTTCAGATGCAACAGAAATTTTGCGGATTGGTCAATCCGTTCGCGAGATATGGCAGTTTTGAGGTAGGAAACGCTTGAAAAACTCAAAATTTTCGCAGTTCTGATGCTCGAAACGAATAACTAGAACGGCCTAGGGGAAAACTACTCATACCGTTGTAATGGGGCGAGTTTCTACTTTCAGATGCAACAGAAATTTTGCGGATTGGTCAATCCGTTCGCGAGATATGGCAGTTTTGAGGTAAGAAACGCTTGAAAAACTCAAAATTTTCGCAGTTCTGATGCTCGAAACGAATAACTAGAACGGCCTAGGGGAAAACTACTCATACCGTTGTAATGGGGCGAGTTTCTACTTTCAGATGCAACAGAAATTTTGCGGATTGGTCAATCCGTTCGCGAGATATGGCAGTTTTGAGGTAAAAAACGCTTGAAAAACTCAAAATTTTCGCAGTTCTGATGCTCGAAACGAATAACTAGAACGGCCTAGTGGAAAACTACTCATACCGTTGTAATGGGGCGAGTTTCTACTTTCAGATGCAACAGAAATTTTGCGGATTGGTCAATCCGTTCGCGAGATATGGCAGTTTTGAGGTAAGAAACGCTTGAAAAACTCAAAATTTTCGCAGTTCTGATGCTCGAAACGAATAACTAGAACGGCCTAGGGGAAAACTACTCATACCGTTGTAATGGGGCGAGTTTCTACTTTCAGATGCAACAGAAATTTTGCGGAGTGGTCAATCCGTTCGCGAGATATGGCAGTTTTGAGGTAAGAAACGCTTGAAAAACTCAAAATTTTCGCAGTTCTGATGCTCGAAACGAATAACAAGGACGGCCTAGTGGAAAACTACTCAGACCGTTGTAATGGGGCGAGTTTCTACTTTCAGATGCAACAGAAATTTTGCGGATTGTTCAATCCGTTCGCGAGATATGGCAGTTTTGAGGTAAGAAACGCTTGAAAAACTCAAAATTTTCGCAGTTCTGATGCTCGAAACGAATAACTAGAACGGTCTAGGGGAAAACTACTCATACCGTTGTAATGGGGCGAGTTTCTACATTCAGATGCAACAGAAATTTTGCGGATTGGTCAATCCGTTCGCGAGATATGGCAGTTTTGAGGTAAGAAACGCTTGAAAAACTCAAAATTTTCGCAGTTCTGATGCTCGAAACTGATAACTAGAACGGCCTAGTGGAAAACTACTCATACCGTTGTAATCGGGCGTGTTTCTACTTTCAGATGCAACAGAAATTTTGCGGATTGGTCAATCGGTTCGCGAGATATGGCAGTTTTGATGTAAGAAACGCTTGAAAAACTCAAAATTTTCGCAGTTCTGATGCTCGAAACGAATAACTCGAACGGCCTAGTGGAAAACTACTCATACCGTTGTAATGGGGCGAGTTTCTACATTCAGATGCAACAGAAATTTTGCGGATTGGTCAATCCGTTCGCGAGATATGGCAGTTTTGACGTAAGAAACGCTTGAAAAACTCAAAATTTTCGCAGTTCTGATGCTCGAAACTAATAACTAGAACGGCCTAGGGGAAAACTACTCATACCGTTGTAATCGGGCGAGTTTCTACTTTCAGATGCAACAGAAATTTTGCGGATTGGTCAATCCGTTCGCGAGATATGGCAGTTTTGAGGTAAGAAACGCTTGAAAAACTCAAAATTTTCGCAGTTCTGATGCTCGAAACGAATAACTAGAACGGCCTAGGGGAAAACTACTCATAACGTTGTAATGGGGCGAGTTTCTACTTTCAGATGCAACAGAAATTTTGCGGATTGGTCAATCCGTTCGCGAGATATGGCAGTTTTGAGGTAGGAAACGCTTGAAAAACTCAAAATTTTCGCAGTTCTGATGCTCGAAACGAATAACTAGAACGGCCTAGGGGAAAACTACTCATACCGTTGTAATGGGGCGAGTTTCTACTTTCAGATGCAACAGAAATTTTGCGGATTGGTCAATCCGTTCGCGAGATATGGCAGTTTTGAGGTAAGAAACGCTTGAAAAACTCAAAATTTTCGCAGTTCTGATGCTCGAAACGAATAACTAGAACGGCCTAGGGGAAAACTACTCATACCGTTGTAATGGGGCGAGTTTCTACTTTCAGATGCAACAGAAATTTTGCGGATTGGTCAATCCGTTCGCGAGATATGGCAGTTTTGAGGTAAAAAACGCTTGAAAAACTCAAAATTTTCGCAGTTCTGATGCTCGAAACGAATAACTAGAACGGCCTAGTGGAAAACTACTCATACCGTTGTAATGGGGCGAGTTTCTACTTTCAGATGCAACAGAAATTTTGCGGATTGGTCAATCCGTTCGCGAGATATGGCAGTTTTGAGGTAAGAAACGCTTGAAAAACTCAAAATTTTCGCAGTTCTGATGCTCGAAACGAATAACTAGAACGGCCTAGGGGAAAACTACTCATACCGTTGTAATGGGGCGAGTTTCTACTTTCAGATGCAACAGAAATTTTGCGGAGTGGTCAATCCGTTCGCGAGATATGGCAGTTTTGAGGTAAGAAACGCTTGAAAAACTCAAAATTTTCGCAGTTCTGATGCTCGAAACGAATAACAAGGACGGCCTAGTGGAAAACTACTCAGACCGTTGTAATGGGGCGAGTTTCTACTTTCAGATGCAACAGAAATTTTGCGGATTGTTCAATCCGTTCGCGAGATATGGCAGTTTTGAGGTAAGAAACGCTTGAAAAACTCAAAATTTTCGCAGTTCTGATGCTCGAAACGAATAACTAGAACGGCCTAGGGGAAAACTACTCATACCGTTGTAATGGGGCGAGTTTCTACTTTCAGATGCAACAGAAATTTTGCGGATTGGTCAATCCGTTCGCGAGATATGGCAGTTTTGAGGTAAGAAACGCTTGAGAAACTCAAAATTTTCGCAGTTCTGATGCTCGAAACGAATAACTAGAACGGTCTAGGGGAAAACTACTCATACCGTTGTAATGGGGCGAGTTTCTACTTTCAGATACTACAGAAATTTTGCGGATTGGTCAATCCGTTCGCGAGATATGGCAGTTTTGAGGTAAGAAACGCTTGAAAAACTCAAAATTTACGCAGTTCTGATGCTCGCAACGAATAACAAGAACGGCCTACGGGAAAACTACTCATACCGTTGTAATGGGGCGAGTTTCTACTTTCAGATGCAACAGAAATTTTGCGGATTGGTCAATCCGTTCGCGAGATATGGCCGTTTTGAGGTAAGAAACGCTTGAAAAACTCAAAATTTTCGCTGTTCTGATGCTCGAAACGAATAACTAGAACGGTCTAGGGGAAAACTACTCATAACGTTGTAATGGGGCGAGTTTCTACTTTCAGATGCAACAGAAATTTTGCGGATTGGTCAATCCGTTCGCGAGATATGGCAGTTTTGAGGTAAAAACGCTTGAAAAACTCAAAATTTTCGCAGTTCTGATGCTCGAAACGAATAACTAGGACGGCCTAGTGGAAAAACTACTCATACCGTTGTAATGGGCGAGTTTCTACTTTCAGATGCAACAGAAATTTTGCGGATTGGTCAATCCGTTCGCGAGATATGGCAGTTTTGAGGTAGGAAACGCTTGAAAAACTCAAAATTTCGCAGTTCTGATGCTCGAAACGAATAACTAGAACGGCCTAGGGGAAAACTACTCATACCGTTGTAATGGGGCGAGTTTCTACTTTCAGATGCAACAGAAATTTTGCGGATTGGTCAATCCGTTCGCGAGATATGGCAGTTTTGAGGTAAAAAAACGCTTGAAAAACTCAAAATTTTCGCAGTTCTGATGCTCGAAACGAATAACTAGAAACGGCCTAGTGGAAAACTACTCATACCGTTGTAATGGGGCGAGTTTCTACTTTCAGATGCAACAGAAATTTTTGCGGATTGGTCAATCCGTTCGCGAGATATGGCAGTTTTGAGGTAAGAAACGCTTGAAAAAACTCAAAATTTTCGCAGTTCTGATGCTCGAAACGAATAACTAGAACGGCCTAGGGAAAACTATCATACCGTTGTAATGGGCGAGTTTCTACTTCAGATGCAACAGAAATTTTGCGGAGTGGTCAATCCGTTCGCGAGATATGGCAGTTTTGAGGTAAGAAACGCTTGAAAAACTCAAAATTTTCGCAGTTCTGATGCTCGAAACGAATAACTAGAACGGCTAGGGGAAAACTACTCATAACGTTGTAATGGGGCGAGTTTCTACTTTCAGATGCAACAGAAATTTTGCGGATTGGTCAATCCGTTCGCGAGATATGGCAGTTTTGAGGTAAAAAACGCTTGAAAAACTCAAAATTTTCGCAGTTCTGATGCTCGAAACGAATAACTAGACGGCCTAGTGGAAAACTACTCATACCGTTGTAATGGGGCGAGTTTCTACTTTCAGATGCAACAGAAATTTTGCGGATTGGTCAATCCGTTCGCGAGATATGGCAGTTTTGAGGTAGGAAACGCTTGAAAAACTCAAAATTTCGCAGTTCTGATGCTCGAAACGAATAACTAGAACGGCCTAGGGAAAACTACTCATACCGTTGTAATGGGGCGAGTTTCTACTTTCAGATGCAACAGAAATTTTGCGGATTGGTCAATCCGTTCGCGAGATATGGCAGTTTTGAGGTAAAAAACGCTTGAAAAACTCAAAATTTTCGCAGTTCTGATGCTCGAAACGAATAACTAGAACGGCCTAGTGGAAAACTACTCATACCGTTTGTAATGGGGCGAGTTTCTACTTTCAGATGCAACAGAAATTTTGCGGATTGGTCAATCCGTTCGCGAGATAGGCAGTTTTGAGGTAAGAAACGCTTGAAAAACTCAAAATTTTCGCAGTTCTGATGCTCGAAACGAATAACTAGAACGGCCTAGGGAAAACTACTCATACCGTTGTAATGGGGCGAGTTTCTACTTTCAGATGCAACAGAAATTTTGCGGAGTGGTCAATCCGTTCGCGAGATATGGCAGTTTTGAGGTAAGAAACGCTTGAAAAACTCAAAATTTTCGCAGTTCTGATGCTCGAAACGAATAACTAGAACGGCCTAGGGGAAAACTACTCATAACGTTGTAATGGGGCGAGTTTCTACTTTCAGATGCAACAGAAATTTTGCGGATTGGTCAATCCGTTCGCGAGATATGGCAGTTTTGAGGTAAAAAACGCTTGAAAAACTCAAAATTTTCGCAGTTCTGATGCTCGAAACGAATAACTAGGACGGCCTAGTGGAAAACTACTCATACCGTTGTAATGGGGCGAGTTTCTACTTTCAGATGCAACAGAAATTTTGCGGATTGGTCAATCCGTTCGCGAGATATGGCAGTTTTGAGGTAGGAAACGCTTGAAAAACTCAAAATTTTCGCAGTTTGATGCTCGAAACGAATAACTAGAACGGCCTAGGGGAAAACTACTCATACCGTTGTAATGGGGCGAGTTTCTACTTTCAGATGCAACAGAAATTTTGCGGATTGGTCAATCCGTTCGCGAGATATGGCAGTTTTGAGGTAAAAAACGCTTGAAAAAACTCAAAATTTTCGCAGTTCTGATGCTCGAAACGAATAACTAGAACGGCCTAGTGGAAAACTACTCATACCGTTGTAATGGGGCGAGTTTTCTACTTTCAGATGCAACAGAAATTTTGCGGATTGGTCAATCCGTTCGCGAGATATGGCAGTTTTGAGGTAAGAAACGCTTGAAAAACTCAAAATTTTCGCAGTTCTGATGCTCGAAACGAATAACTAGAACGGCCTAGGGGAAAACTACTCATACCGTTGTAATGGGGCGAGTTTTCTACTTTCAGATGCAACAGAAATTTTGCGGAGTGGTCAATCCGTTCGCGAGATATGGCAGTTTTGAGGTAAGAAACGCTTGAAAAACTCAAAATTTTCGCAGTTCTGATGCTCGAAACGAATAACAAGGACGGCCTAGTGGAAAACTACTCAGACCGTTGTAATGGGGCGAGTTTCTACTTTCAGATGCAACAGAAATTTTGCGATTGTTCAATCCGTTCGCGAGATATGGCAGTTTTGAGGTAAGAAACGCTTGAAAAACTCAAAATTTTCGCAGTTCTGATGCTCGAAACGAATAACTAGAACGGCCTAGGGGGAAAACTATCATACCGTTGTAATGGGGCGAGTTTCTACTTTCAGATGCAACAGAAATTTTGCGGATTGGTCAATCCGTTCGCGAGATATGGCAGTTTTGAGGTAAGAAACGCTTGAGAAACTCAAAATTTTCGCAGTTCTGATGCTCGAAACGAATAACTAGAACGGTCTAGGGGAAAACTACTCATACCGTTGTAATGGGGCGAGTTTTTACTTTCAGATACTACAGAAATTTTGCGGATTGGTCAATCCGTTCGCGAGATATGGCAGTTTTGAGGTAAGAAACGCTTGAAAAACTCAAAATTTACGCAGTTCTGATGCTCGCAACGAATAACAAGAACGGCCTACGGGAAAACTACTCATACCGTTGTAATGGGGCGAGTTTCTACTTTCAGATGCAACAGAAATTTTGCGGATTGGTCAATCCGTTCGCGAGATATGGCCGTTTTGAGGTAAGAAACGCTTGAAAAACTCAAAATTTTCGCTGTTCTGATGCTCGAAACGAATAACTAGAACGGTCTAGGGGGAAAACTACTCATACCGTTCTAATCGAGCGAGTTTCTACTTTCAGATGCAACAGAAATTTTGCGGATTGGACAATCCGTTCGCGAGATATGGCAGTTTTGAGATAAGAAATGCTTGAAAAACTCAAAATTTTCGCTGTTCTGATGCTCGAAACTAATAACTAGAACGGCCTACGGGAAAACTACTCATACCGTTGTAATGGGGCGAGTTTTCTACTTTCAGATGCAACAGAAATTTTGCGGATTGGACAATCCGTTCGCGAGATATGGCAGTTTTGTGGTAAGAAACGCTTGAAAAACTCAAAATTTTCGCAGTTCTGATGCTCGAAACGAATAACTAGAACGGCCTAGTGGAGAACTACTCATACAGTTGTAATGGGGCGAGTTTCTACTTTCAGATGCAACAGAAATTTTGCGGATTGGTCAATCCGTTCACGAGATATGGCTGTTCTGAGGTAAGAAAAGAAACGCTTGAAAAACTCAAAATTTTCGCAGTTCTGATGCTCGAAACGAATAACTAGAACGGTCTAGGGGAAAACTACTCATACCGTTCTAATCGAGCGAGTTTCTACTTTCAGATGCAACAGAAATTTTGCGGATTGGACAATCCGTTCGCGAGATATGGCAGTTTTGAGATAAGAAATGCTTGAAAAACTCAAAATTTTCGCAGTTCTGATGCTCGAAACGAATAACTAGACGGTCTAGGGGAAAACTACTCATACCGTTCTAATCGAGCGAGTTTCTACTTTCAGATGCAACAGAAATTTTGCGGATTGGTCAATCCGTTCGCGAGATATGGCAGTTTTGAGGTAAGAAACGATTGAAAAACTCAAAATTTTCGCAGTTCTGATGCTCGAAACGAATAACTAGAACGGCCTAGTGGAGAACTACTCATACAGTTGTAATGGGGCGAGTTTCTACTTTCAGATGCAACAGAAATTTTGCGGATTGGTCAATCCGTTCGCGAGATATGGCTGTTCTGAGGTAAGAAACGCTTGAAAAACTCAAAATTTTCGCAGTTCTGATGCTCGAAACGAATAACTAGAACGGTCTAGGGGAAAACTACTCATACCGTTCTAATCGAGCGAGTTTCTACTTTCAGATGCAACAGAAATTTTGCGGATTGGGACAATCCGTTCGCGAGATATGGCAGTTTTGAGATAAGAAATGCTTGAAAAACTCAAAATTTTCGCAGTTCTGATGCTCGAAACGAATAACTAGACGGTCCAGGGGAAAACTACTCATACCGTTCTAATCGAGCGAGTTTCTACTTTCAGATGCAACAGAAATTTTGCGGATTGGTCAATCCGTTCGCGAGATATGGCAGTTTTGAGGTAAGAAACGATTGAAAAACTCAAAATTTTCGCTGTTCTGATGCTCGAAACGAATAACTAGAACGGTCTAGGGGAAAACTACTCATACCGTTGTAATGGGGCGAGTTTCTACATGCAGATGCAACAGAAATTTTGCGGATTGGTCAATCCGTTCGCGAGATATGGCAGTTTTGAGGTAAGAAACGCTTGAAAAACTCAAAATTTTCGCAGTTCTGATGCTCGAAACTAATAACTAGAACGGCCTAGTGGAAAACTACTCATACCGTTCTAATCGAGCGAGTTTCTACTTTCAGATGCAACAGAAATTTTGCGGATTGGTCAATCCGTTCGCGAGATATGGCAGTTTTGAGGTAAGAAACGATTGAAAAACTCAAAATTTTCGCTGTTCTGATGCTCGAAACGAATAACTAGAACGGTCTAGGGGAAAACTACTCATACCGTTGTAATGGGGCGAGTTTCTACATGCAGATGCAACAGAAATTTTGCGGATTGGTCAATCCGTTCGCGAGATATGGCAGTTTTGAGGTAAGAAACGCTTGAAAAACTCAAAATTTTCGCAGTTCTGATGCTCGAAACTAATAACTAGAACGGCCTAGTGGAAAACTACTCATACCGTTGTAATGGGGCGAGTTTCTACATTCAGATGCAACAGAAATTTTGCGGATTGGTCAATCGGTTCGCGAGATATGGCAGTTTTGATGTAAGAAACGCTTGAAAAACTCAAAATTTTCGCAGTTCTGATGCTCGAAACTAATAACTAGAACGGCCTAGGGGAAAACTACTCATACCGTTGTAATCGGGCGTGTTTCTACTTTCAGATGCAACAGAAATTTTGCGGATTGGTCAATCGGTTCGCGAGATATGGCAGTTTTGATGTAAGAAACGCTTGAAAAACTCAAAATTTTCGCAGTTCTGATGCTCGAAACTCATAACTAGAACGGCCTAGTGGAAAACTACTCATACCGTTGTAATGGGGCGAGTTTCTACTTTCAGATGCAACAGAAATTTTGCGGATTGGACAATCCGTTCGCGAGATATGGCAGTTTTGAGGTAAGAAACGCTTGAAAAACTCAAAATTTTCGCAGTTCTGATGCTCGAAACTAATAACTAGAACGGCCTAGTAGAAAACTACTCATACCGTTGTAATGGGGCGAGTTTCTACTTTCAGATGCAACAGAAATTTTGCGGATTGGTCAATCCGTTCGCGAGATATGGCAGCTTTGATGTAAGAAACGCTTGAAAAACTCAAAATTTTCGCAGTTCTGATGCTCGAAACTAATAACTAGAACGGCCTAGTGGAAAACTACTCATACCGTTGTAATGGGGCGAGTTTCTACATTCAGATGCAACAGAAATTTTGCGGATTGGTCAATCCGTTCGCGAGATATGGCAGTTTTGAGGTAAGAATCGCTTGAAAAACTCAAAATTTTCGCAGTTCTGATGCTCGAAACTAATAACTAGAACGGCCTAGTGGAAAACTACTCATACCGTTGTAATGGGGCGAGTTTCTACATTCAGATGCAACAGAAATTTTGCGGATTGGTCAATCCGTTCGCGAGATATGGCAGTTTTGAGGTAAGAAACGCTTGAAAAACTCAAAATTTTCGCAGTTCTGATGCTCGAAAGGAATAACTAGAACGGCCTAGGGGAAAAACTACTCATACCGTTGTAATGGGGCGAGTTTCTACTTTCAGATGCAACAGAAATTTTGCGGATTGGTCAATCCGTTCGCGAGATATGGCAGTTTCGAGGTAAGAAACGCTTGAAAAACTCAAAATTTTCGCAGTTCTGATGCTCGAAACGAATAACTAGAACGGCCTAGGGGAAAACTACTCATACCGTTGTATTGGGGCGAGTTTCTACTTTCAGATGCAACAGAAATTTTGCGGATTGTTCAATCCGTTCGCGAGATATGGCAGTTTTGATGTAAGAAACGCTTGAAAAACTCAAAATTTTCGCAGTTCTGATGCTCGAAACTAATAACTAGACGGCCTAGGGGAAAACTACTCATACCGTTGTAATCGGGCGTGTTTCTACTTTCAGATGCAACAGAAATTTTGCGGATTGGTCAATCGGTTCGCGAGATATGGCAGTTTTGATGTAAGAAACGCTTGAAAAACTCAAAATTTTCGCAGTTCTGATGCTCGAAACTCATAACTAGAACGGCCTAGTGGAAAACTACTCATACCGTTGTAATGGGGCGAGTTTCTACTTTCAGATGCAACAGAAATTTTGCGGATTGGACAATCCGTTCGCGAGATATGGCAGTTTTGAGGTAAGAAACGCTTGAAAAACTCAAAATTTTCGCAGTTCTGATGCTCGAAACTAATAACTAGAACGGCCTAGTAGAAAACTACTCATACCGTTGTAATGGGGCGAGTTTCTACTTTCAGATGCAACAGAAATTTTGCGGATTGGTCAATCCGTTCGCGAGATATGGCAGTTTTGAGGTAAGAAACGCTTGAAAAACTCCAAATTTTCGCAGTTCTGATGGTCGAAACGAATAACTAGAACGGCCTAGGGGAAAACTACTCATACCGTTGTAATGGGGCGAGTTTCTACTTTCAGATGCAACAGAAATTTTGCGGATTGGTCAATCCGTTCGCGAGATATGGCAGTTTTGATGTAAGAAACGCTTGAAAAACTCAAAATTTTCGCAGTTCTGATGCTCGAAACTAATAACTAGAACGGCCTAGTGGAAAACTACTCATACCGTTGTAATGGGGCGAGTTTCTACATTCAGATGCAACAGAAATTTTGCGGATTGGTCAATCCGTTCGCGAGATATGGCAGTTTTGAGGTAAGAATCGCTTGAAAAACTCAAAATTTTCGCAGTTCTGATGCTCGAAACTAATAACTAGAACGGCCTAGTGGAAAACTACTCATACCGTTGTAATGGGGCGAGTTTCTACATTCAGATGCAACAGAAATTTTGCGGATTGGTCAATCCGTTCGCGAGATATGGCAGTTTTGAGGTAAGAAACGCTTGAAAAACTCAAAATTTTCGCAGTTCTGATGCTCGAAACGAATAACTAGAACGGCCTAGGGGAAAACTACTCATTCCGTTGTAATGGGGCGAGATTCTACTTTCAGATGCAACAGAAATTTTGCGGATTGGTCAATCCGTTCGCGAGATATGGCAGTTTTGAGGTGTGAAACGCTTGAAAAACTCAAAATTTTCGCAGTTCTGATGCTCGAAACGAATAACTAGAACGGCCTAGGGGAAAACTACTCATACCGTTGTAATGGGGCGAGTTTCTACTTTCAGATGCAACAGAAATTTTGCGGATTGGTCAATCCGTTCGCGAGATATGGCAGTTTCGATGTAAGAAACGCTTGAAAAACTCAAAATTTTCGCAGTTCTGATGCTCGAAACTAATAACTAGAACGGCCTAGTGGAAAACTACTCATACCGTTGTAATGGGGCGAGTTTCTACTTTCAGATGCAACAGAAATTTTGCGGATTGGTCAATCCGTTCGCGAGATATGGCAGTTTTGAGGTAAGAAACGCTTGAAAAACTCAAAATTTTCGCAGTTCTGATGCTCGAAACTAATAACTAGTACGGCCTAGTGGAAAACTACTCATACCGTTGTAATGGGGCGAGTTTCTACTTTCAGATGCAACAGAAATTTTGCGGATTGGTCAATCCGTTCGCGAGATATGGCAGTTTTGATGTAAGAAACGCTTGAAAAACTCAAAATTTTCGCAGTTCTGTTGCTCGAAACTAATAACTAGAACGGCCTAGTGGAAAACTACTCATACCGTTGTAATGGGGCGAGTTTCTACTTTCAGATGCAACAGAAATTTTGCGGATTGGTCAATCCGTTCGCGAGATATGGCAGCTTTGATGTAAGAAACGCTTGAAAAACTCAAAATTTTCGCAGTTCTGATGCTCGAAACTAATAACTAGAACGGCCTAGTGGAAAACTACTCATACCGTTGTAATGGGGCGAGTTTCTACATTCAGATGCAACAGAAATTTTGCGGATTGGTCAATCCGTTCGCGAGATATGGCAGTTTTGAGGTAAGAATCGCTTGAAAAACTCAAAATTTTCGCAGTTCTGATGCTCGAAACTAATAACTAGAACGGCCTAGTGGAAAACTACTCATACCGTTGTAATGGGGCGAGTTTCTACATTCAGATGCAACAGAAATTTTGCGGATTGGTCAATCCGTTCGCGAGATATGGCAGTTTTGAGGTAAGAAACGCTTGAAAAACTCAAAATTTTCGCAGTTCTGATGCTCGAAAGGAATAACTAGAACGGCCTAGGGGAAAACTACTCATACCGTTGTAATGGGGCGAGTTTCTACTTTCAGATGCAACAGAAATTTTGCGGATTGGTCAATCCGTTCGCGAGATATGGCAGTTTTGAGGTAAGAAACGCTTGAAAAACTCCAAATTTTCGCAGTTCTGATGGTCGAAACGAATAACTAGAACGGCCTAGGGGAAAACTACTCATACCGTTGTAATGGGGCGAGTTTCTACTTTCAGATGCAACAGAAATTTTGCGGATTGTTCAATCCGTTCGCGAGATATGGCAGTTTTGATGTAAGAAACGCTTGAAAAACTCAAAATTTTCGCAGTTCTGATGCTCGAAACTAATAACTAGACGGCCTAGGGGAAAACTACTCATACCGTTGTAATCGGGCGTGTTTCTACTTTCAGATGCAACAGAAATTTTGCGGATTGGTCAATCGGTTCGCGAGATATGGCAGTTTTGATGTAAGAAACGCTTGAAAAACTCAAAATTTTCGCAGTTCTGATGCTCGAAACTCATAACTAGAACGGCCTAGTGGAAAACTACTCATACCGTTGTAATGGGGCGAGTTTCTACTTTCAGATGCTACAGAAATTTTGCGGATTGGACAATCCGTTCGCGAGATATGGCAGTTTTGAGGTAAGAAACGCTTGAAAAACTCAAAATTTTCGCAGTTCTGATGCTCGAAACTAATAACTAGAACGGCCTAGTAGAAAACTACTCATACCGTTGTAATGGGGCGAGTTTCTACTTTCAGATGCAACAGAAATTTTGCGGATTGGTCAATCCGTTCGCGAGATATGGCAGTTTTGAGGTAAGAAACGCTTGAAAAACTCCAAATTTTCGCAGTTCTGATGGTCGAAACGAATAACTAGAACGGCCTAGGGGAAAACTACTCATACCGTTGTAATGGGGCGAGTTTCTACTTTCAGATGCAACAGAAATTTTGCGGATTGGTCAATCCGTTCGCGAGATATGGCAGTTTTGATGTAAGAAACGCTTGAAAAACTCAAAATTTTCGCAGTTCTGATGCTCGAAACTAATAACTAGAACGGCCTAGTGGAAAACTACTCATACCGTTGTAATGGGGCGAGTTTCTACATTCAGATGCAACAGAAATTTTGCGGATTGGTCAATCCGTTCGCGAGATATGGCAGTTTTGAGGTAAGAATCGCTTGAAAAACTCAAAATTTTCGCAGTTCTGATGCTCGAAACTAATAACTAGAACGGCCTAGTGGAAAACTACTCATACCGTTGTAATGGGGCGAGTTTCTACATTCAGATGCAACAGAAATTTTGCGGATTGGTCAATCCGTTCGCGAGATATGGCAGTTTTGAGGTAAGAAACGCTTGAAAAACTCAAAATTTTCGCAGTTCTGATGCTCGAAACGAATAACTAGAACGGCCTAGGGGAAAACTACTCATTCCGTTGTAATGGGGCGAGATTCTACTTTCAGATGCAACAGAAATTTTGCGGATTGGTCAATCCGTTCGCGAGATATGGCAGTTTTGAGGTGTGAAACGCTTGAAAAACTCAAAATTTTCGCAGTTCTGATGCTCGAAACGAATAACTAGAACGGCCTAGGGGAAAACTACTCATACCGTTGTAATGGGGCGAGTTTCTACTTTCAGATGCAACAGAAATTTTGCGGATTGGTCAATCCGTTCGCGAGATATGGCAGTTTCGATGTAAGAAACGCTTGAAAAACTCAAAATTTTCGCAGTTCTGATGCTCGAAACTAATAACTAGAACGGCCTAGTGGAAAACTACTCATACCGTTGTAATGGGGCGAGTTTCTACTTTCAGATGCAACAGAAATTTTGCGGATTGGTCAATCCGTTCGCGAGATATGGCAGTTTTGAGGTAAGAAACGCTTGAAAAACTCAAAATTTTCGCAGTTCTGATGCTCGAAACTAATAACTAGTACGGCCTAGTGGAAAACTACTCATACCGTTGTAATGGGGCGAGTTTCTACTTTCAGATGCAACAGAAATTTTGCGGATTGGTCAATCCGTTCGCGAGATATGGCAGTTTTGATGTAAGAAACGCTTGAAAAACTCAAAATTTTCGCAGTTCTGTTGCTCGAAACTAATAACTAGAACGGCCTAGTGGAAAACTACTCATACCGTTGTAATGGGGCGAGTTTCTACTTTCAGATGCAACAGAAATTTTGCGGATTGGTCAATCCGTTCGCGAGATATGGCAGCTTTGATGTAAGAAACGCTTGAAAAACTCAAAATTTTCGCAGTTCTGATGCTCGAAACTAATAACTAGAACGGCCTAGTGGAAAACTACTCATACCGTTGTAATGGGGCGAGTTTCTACATTCAGATGCAACAGAAATTTTGCGGATTGGTCAATCCGTTCGCGAGATATGGCAGTTTTGAGGTAAGAATCGCTTGAAAAACTCAAAATTTTCGCAGTTCTGATGCTCGAAACTAATAACTAGAACGGCCTAGTGGAAAACTACTCATACCTTTGTAATGGGGCGAGTTTCTACATTCAGATGCAACAGAAATTTTGCGGATTGGTCAATCCGTTCGCGAGATATGGCAGTTTTGAGGTAAGAAACGCTTGAAAAACTCAAAATTTTCGCAGTTCTGATGCTCGAAAGGAATAACTAGAACGGCCTAGGGGAAAACTACTCATACCGTTGTAATGGGGCGAGTTTCTACTTTCAGATGCAACAGAAATTTTGCGGATTGGTCAATCCGTTCGCGAGATATGGCAGTTTTGAGGTAAGAAACGCTTGAAAAACTCCAAATTTTCGCAGTTCTGATGGTCGAAACGAATAACTAGAACGGCCTAGGGGAAAACTACTCATACCGTTGTAATGGGGCGAGTTTCTACTTTCAGATGCAACAGAAATTTTGCGGATTGGTCAATCCGTTCGCGAGATATGGCAGTTTTGATGTAAGAAACGCTTGAAAAACTCAAAATTTTCGCAGTTCTGATGCTCGAAACTAATAACTAGAACGGCCTAGTGGAAAACTACTCATACCGTTGTAATGGGGCGAGTTTCTACATTCAGATGCAACAGAAATTTTGCGGATTGGTCAATCCGTTCGCGAGATATGGCAGTTTTGAGGTAAGAATCGCTTGAAAAACTCAAAATTTTCGCAGTTCTGATGCTCGAAACTAATAACTAGAACGGCCTAGTGGAAAACTACTCATACCGTTGTAATGGGGCGAGTTTCTACATTCAGATGCAACAGAAATTTTGCGGATTGGTCAATCCGTTCGCGAGATATGGCAGTTTTGAGGTAAGAAACGCTTGAAAAACTCAAAATTTTCGCAGTTCTGATGCTCGAAACGAATAACTAGAACGGCCTAGGGGAAAACTACTCATTCCGTTGTAATGGGGCGAGATTCTACTTTCAGATGCAACAGAAATTTTGCGGATTGGTCAATCCGTTCGCGAGATATGGCAGTTTTGAGGTGTGAAACGCTTGAAAAACTCAAAATTTTCGCAGTTCTGATGCTCGAAACGAATAACTAGAACGGCCTAGGGGAAAACTACTCATACCGTTGTAATGGGGCGAGTTTCTACTTTCAGATGCAACAGAAATTTTGCGGATTGGTCAATCCGTTCGCGAGATATGGCAGTTTCGATGTAAGAAACGCTTGAAAAACTCAAAATTTTCGCAGTTCTGATGCTCGAAACTAATAACTAGAACGGCCTAGTGGAAAACTACTCATACCGTTGTAATGGGGCGAGTTTCTACTTTCAGATGCAACAGAAATTTTGCGGATTGGTCAATCCGTTCGCGAGATATGGCAGTTTTGAGGTAAGAAACGCTTGAAAAACTCAAAATTTTCGCAGTTCTGATGCTCGAAACGAATAACTAGAACGGCCTAGTGGAAAACTACTCATACCGTTGTAATGGGGCGAGTTTCTACATTCAGATGCAACAGAAATTTTGCGGATTGGTCAATCCGTTCGCGAGATATGGCAGTTTTGAGGTAAAAAACGCTTGAAAAACTCAAAATTTTCGCAGTTCTGATGCTCGAAACGAATAACTAGAACGGCCTAGGGGAAAACTACTCATACCGTTGTAATGGGGCGAGTTTCTACTTTCAGATGCAACAGAAATTTTGCGGATTGGTCAATCCGTTCGCGAGATATGGCAGTTTTGATGTAAGAAACGCTTGAAAAACTCAAAATTTTCGCAGTCCTGATGCTCGAAACTAATAACTAGAACGGCCTAGTGGAAAACTACTCATACCGTTGTAATGGGGCGAGTTTCTACTTTCAGATGCAACAGAAATTTTGCGGATTGGTCAATCCGTTCGCGAGATATGGCAGTTTTGATGTAAGAAACGCTTGAAAAACTCAAAATTTTCGCAGTTCTGATGCTCGAAACTAATAACTAGAACGGCCTAGGGGAAAACTACTCATACCGTTGTAATCGGGCGTGTTTCTACTTTCAGATGCAACAGAAATTTTGCGGATTGGTCAATCCGTTCGCGAGATATGGCAGTTTCGATGTAAGAAACGCTTGAAAAACTCAAAATTTTCGCAGTTCTGATGCTCGAAACTAATAACTAGAACGGCCTAGTGGAAAACTACTCATACCGTTGTAATGGGGCGAGTTTCTACTTTCAGATGCAACAGAAATTTTGCGGATTGGTCAATCCGTTCGCGAGATATGGCAGTTTTGAGGTAAGAAACGCTTGAAAAACTCAAAATTTTCGCAGTTCTGATGCTCGAAACGAATAACTAGAACGGCCTAGTGGAAAACTACTCATACCGTTGTAATGGGGCGAGTTTCTACATTCAGATGCAACAGAAATTTTGCGGATTGGTCAATCCGTTCGCGAGATATGGCAGTTTTGAGGTAAAAAACGCTTGAAAAACTCAAAATTTTCGCAGTTCTGATGCTCGAAACGAATAACTAGAACGGCCTAGGGGAAAACTACTCATACCGTTGTAATGGGGCGAGTTTCTACTTTCAGATGCAACAGAAATTTTGCGGATTGGTCAATCCGTTCGCGAGATATGGCAGTTTTGATGTAAGAAACGCTTGAAAAACTCAAAATTTTCGCAGTCCTGATGCTCGAAACTAATAACTAGAACGGCCTAGTGGAAAACTACTCATACCGTTGTAATGGGGCGAGTTTCTACTTTCAGATGCAACAGAAATTTTGCGGATTGGTCAATCCGTTCGCGAGATATGGCAGTTTTGATGTAAGAAACGCTTGAAAAACTCAAAATTTTCGCAGTTCTGATGCTCGAAACTAATAACTAGAACGGCCTAGGGGAAAACTACTCATACCGTTGTAATCGGGCGTGTTTCTACTTTCAGATGCAACAGAAATTTTGCGGATTGGTCAATCGGTTCGCGAGATATGGCAGTTTTGATGTAAGAAACGCTTGAAAAACTCAAAATTTTCGCAGTTCTGATGCTCGAAACTCATAACTAGAACGGCCTAGTGGAAAACTACTCATACCGTTGTAATGGGGCGAGTTTCTACTTTCAGATGCAACAGAAATTTTGCGGATTGGACAATCCGTTCGCGAGATATGGCAGTTTTGAGGTAAGAAACGCTTGAAAAACTCAAAATTTTCGCAGTTCTGATGCTCGAAACTAATAACTAGAACGGCCTAGTAGAAAACTACTCATACCGTTGTAATGGGGCGAGTTTCTACTTTCAGATGCAACAGAAATTTTGCGGATTGGTCAATCCGTTCGCGAGATATGGCAGTTTTGAGGTAAGAAACGCTTGAAAAACTCCAAATTTTCGCAGTTCTGATGGTCGAAACGAATAACTAGAACGGCCTAGGGGAAAACTACTCATACCGTTGTAATGGGGCGAGTTTCTACTTTCAGATGCAACAGAAATTTTGCGGATTGGTCAATCCGTTCGCGAGATATGGCAGTTTTGATGTAAGAAACGCTTGAAAAACTCAAAATTTTCGCAGTTCTGATGCTCGAAACTAATAACTAGAACGGCCTAGTGGAAAACTACTCATACCGTTGTAATGGGGCGAGTTTCTACATTCAGATGCAACAGAAATTTTGCGGATTGGTCAATCCGTTCGCGAGATATGGCAGTTTTGAGGTAAGAATCGCTTGAAAAACTCAAAATTTTCGCAGTTCTGATGCTCGAATCTAATAACTAGAACGGCCTAGTGGAAAACTACTCATACCGTTGTAATGGGGCGAGTTTCTACATTCAGATGCAACAGAAATTTTGCGGATTGGTCAATCCGTTCGCGAGATATGGCAGTTTTGAGGTAAGAAACGCTTGAAAAACTCAAAATTTTCGCAGTTCTGATGCTCGAAACGAATAACTAGAACGGCCTAGGGGAAAACTACTCATTCCGTTGTAATGGGGCGAGATTCTACTTTCAGATGCAACAGAAATTTTGCGGATTGGTCAATCCGTTCGCGAGATATGGCAGTTTTGAGGTGTGAAACGCTTGAAAAACTCAAAATTTTCGCAGTTCTGATGCTCGAAACGAATAACTAGAACGGCCTAGGGGAAAACTACTCATACCGTTGTAATGGGGCGAGTTTCTACTTTCAGATGCAACAGAAATTTTGCGGATTGGTCAATCCGTTCGCGAGATATGGCAGTTTCGATGTAAGAAACGCTTGAAAAACTCAAAATTTTCGCAGTTCTGATGCTCGAAACTAATAACTAGAACGGCCTAGTGGAAAACTACTCATACCGTTGTAATGGGGCGAGTTTCTACTTTCAGATGCAACAGAAATTTTGCGGATTGGTCAATCCGTTCGCGAGATATGGCAGTTTTGATGTAAGAAACGCTTGAAAAACTCAAAATTTTCGCAGTTCTGATGCTCGAAACTAATAACTAGTACGGCCTAGTGGAAAACTACTCATACCGTTGTAATGGGGCGAGTTTCTACTTTCAGATGCAACAGAAATTTTGCGGATTGGTCAATCCGTTCGCGAGATATGGCAGTTTTGATGTAAGAAACGCTTGAAAAACTCAAAATTTTCGCAGTTCTGTTGCTCGAAACTAATAACTAGAACGGCCTAGTGGAAAACTACTCATACCGTTGTAATGGGGCGAGTTTCTACTTTCAGATGCAACAGAAATTTTGCGGATTGGTCAATCCGTTCGCGAGATATGGCAGCTTTGATGTAAGAAACGCTTGAAAAACTCAAAATTTTCGCAGTTCTGATGCTCGAAACTAATAACTAGAACGGCCTAGTGGAAAACTACTCATACCGTTGTAATGGGGCGAGTTTCTACATTCAGATGCAACAGAAATTTTGCGGATTGGTCAATCCGTTCGCGAGATATGGCAGTTTTGAGGTAAGAATCGCTTGAAAAACTCAAAATTTTCGCAGTTCTGATGCTCGAAACTAATAACTAGAACGGCCTAGTGGAAAACTACTCATACCGTTGTAATGGGGCGAGTTTCTACATTCAGATGCAACAGAAATTTTGCGGATTGGTCAATCCGTTCGCGAGATATGGCAGTTTTGAGGTAAGAAACGCTTGAAAAACTCAAAATTTTCGCAGTTCTGATGCTCGAAAGGAATAACTAGAACGGCCTAGGGGAAAACTACTCATACCGTTGTAATGGGGCGAGTTTCTACTTTCAGATGCAACAGAAATTTTGCGGATTGGTCAATCCGTTCGCGAGATATGGCAGTTTTGAGGTAAGAAACGCTTGAAAAACTCCAAATTTTCGCAGTTCTGATGGTCGAAACGAATAACTAGAACGGCCTAGGGGAAAACTACTCATACCGTTGTAATGGGGCGAGTTTCTACTTTCAGATGCAACAGAAATTTTGCGGATTGGTCAATCCGTTCGCGAGATATGGCAGTTTTGATGTAAGAAACGCTTGAAAAACTCAAAATTTTCGCAGTTCTGATGCTCGAAACTAATAACTAGAACGGCCTAGTGGAAAACTACTCATACCGTTGTAATGGGGCGAGTTTCTACATTCAGATGCAACAGAAATTTTGCGGATTGGTCAATCCGTTCGCGAGATATGGCAGTTTTGAGGTAAGAATCGCTTGAAAAACTCAAAATTTTCGCAGTTCTGATGCTCGAAACTAATAACTAGAACGGCCTAGTGGAAAACTACTCATACCGTTGTAATGGGGCGAGTTTCTACATTCAGATGCAACAGAAATTTTGCGGATTGGTCAATCCGTTCGCGAGATATGGCAGTTTTGAGGTAAGAAACGCTTGAAAAACTCAAAATTTTCGCAGTTCTGATGCTCGAAACGAATAACTAGAACGGCCTAGGGGAAAACTACTCATTCCGTTGTAATGGGGCGAGATTCTACTTTCAGATGCAACAGAAATTTTGCGGATTGGTCAATCCGTTCGCGAGATATGGCAGTTTTGAGGTGTGAAACGCTTGAAAAACTCAAAATTTTCGCAGTTCTGATGCTCGAAACGAATAACTAGAACGGCCTAGGGGAAAACTACTCATACCGTTGTAATGGGGCGAGTTTCTACTTTCAGATGCAACAGAAATTTTGCGGATTGGTCAATCCGTTCGCGAGATATGGCAGTTTCGATGTAAGAAACGCTTGAAAAACTCAAAATTTTCGCAGTTCTGATGCTCGAAACTAATAACTAGAACGGCCTAGTGGAAAACTACTCATACCGTTGTAATGGGGCGAGTTTCTACTTTCAGATGCAACAGAAATTTTGCGGATTGGTCAATCCGTTCGCGAGATATGGCAGTTTTGAGGTAAGAAACGCTTGAAAAACTCAAAATTTTCGCAGTTCTGATGCTCGAAACGAATAACTAGAACGGCCTAGTGGAAAACTACTCATACCGTTGTAATGGGGCGAGTTTCTACATTCAGATGCAACAGAAATTTTGCGGATTGGTCAATCCGTTCGCGAGATATGGCAGTTTTGAGGTAAAAAACGCTTGAAAAACTCAAAATTTTCGCAGTTCTGATGCTCGAAACGAATAACTAGAACGGCCTAGGGGAAAACTACTCATACCGTTGTAATGGGGCGAGTTTCTACTTTCAGATGCAACAGAAATTTTGCGGATTGGTCAATCCGTTCGCGAGATATGGCAGTTTTGATGTAAGAAACGCTTGAAAAACTCAAAATTTTCGCAGTCCTGATGCTCGAAACTAATAACTAGAACGGCCTAGTGGAAAACTACTCATACCGTTGTAATGGGGCGAGTTTCTACTTTCAGATGCAACAGAAATTTTGCGGATTGGTCAATCCGTTCGCGAGATATGGCAGTTTTGATGTAAGAAACGCTTGAAAAACTCAAAATTTTCGCAGTTCTGATGCTCGAAACTAATAACTAGAACGGCCTAGGGGAAAACTACTCATACCGTTGTAATCGGGCGTGTTTCTACTTTCAGATGCAACAGAAATTTTGCGGATTGGTCAATCGGTTCGCGAGATATGGCAGTTTTGATGTAAGAAACGCTTGAAAAACTCAAAATTTTCGCAGTTCTGATGCTCGAAACTCATAACTAGAACGGCCTAGTGGAAAACTACTCATACCGTTGTAATGGGGCGAGTTTCTACTTTCAGATGCAACAGAAATTTTGCGGAATGGACAATCCGTTCGCGAGATATGGCAGTTTTGAGGTAAGAAACGCTTGAAAAACTCAAAATTTTCGCAGTTCTGATGCTCGAAACTAATAACTAGAACGGCCTAGTAGAAAACTACTCATACCGTTGTAATGGGGCGAGTTTCTACTTTCAGATGCAACAGAAATTTTGCGGATTGGTCAATCCGTTCGCGAGATATGGCAGTTTTGAGGTAAGAAACGCTTGAAAAACTCCAAATTTTCGCAGTTCTGATGGTCGAAACGAATAACTAGAACGGCCTAGGGGAAAACTACTCATACCGTTGTAATGGGGCGAGTTTCTACATTCAGATGCAACAGAAATTTTGCGGATTGGTCAATCCGTTCGCGAGATATGGCAGTTTTGAGGTAAGAAACGCTTGAAAAACTCAAAATTTTCGCAGTTCTGATGCTCGAAACGAATAACTAGAACGGCCTAGGGGAAAACTACTCATTCCGTTGTAATGGGGCGAGATTCTACTTTCAGATGCAACAGAAATTTTGCGGATTGGTCAATCCGTTCGCGAGATATGGCAGTTTTGAGGTGTGAAACGCTTGAAAAACTCAAAATTTTCGCAGTTCTGATGCTCGAAACGAATAACTAGAACGGCCTAGGGGAAAACTACTCATACCGTTGTAATGGGGCGAGTTTCTACTTTCAGATGCAACAGAAATTTTGCGGATTGGTCAATCCGTTCGCGAGATATGGCAGTTTCGATGTAAGAAACGCTTGAAAAACTCAAAATTTTCGCAGTTCTGATGCTCGAAACTAATAACTAGAACGGCCTAGTGGAAAACTACTCATACCGTTGTAATGGGGCGAGTTTCTACTTTCAGATGCAACAGAAATTTTGCGGATTGGTCAATCCGTTCGCGAGATATGGCAGTTTTGAGGTAAGAAACGCTTGAAAAACTCAAAATTTTCGCAGTTCTGATGCTCGAAACGAATAACTAGAACGGCCTAGTGGAAAACTACTCATACCGTTGTAATGGGGCGAGTTTCTACATTCAGATGCAACAGAAATTTTGCGGATTGGTCAATCCGTTCGCGAGATATGGCAGTTTTGAGGTAAAAAACGCTTGAAAAACTCAAAATTTTCGCAGTTCTGATGCTCGAAACGAATAACTAGAACGGCCTAGTGGAAAACTACTCATACCGTTGTAATGGGGCGAGTTTCTACATTCAGATGCAACAGAAATTTTGCGGATTGGTCAATCCGTTCGCGAGATATGGCAGTTTTGAGGTAAGAAACGCTTGAAAAACTCAAAATTTTCGCAGTTCTGATGCTCGAAACGAATAACTAGAACGGCCTAGTGGAAAACTACTCATACCGTTGTAATGGGGCGAGTTTCTACATGCAGATGCAACAGAAATTTTGCGGATTGGTCAATCCGTTCGCGAGATATGGCAGTTTTGATGTAAGAAACGCTTGAAAAACTCAAAATTTTCGCAGTTCTGATGCTCGAAACTAATAACTAGAACGGCCTAGTGGAAAACTACTCATACCGTTGTAATGGGGCGAGTTTCTACTTTCAGATGCAACAGAAATTTTGCGGATTGGTCAATCCGTTCGCGAGATATGGCAGTTTTGAGGTAAGAATCGCTTGAAAAACTCAAAATTTTCGCAGTTCTGATGCTCGAAACTAATAACTAGAACGGCCTAGTGGAAAACTACTCATACCGTTGTAATGGGGCGAGTTTCTACATTCAGATGCAACAGAAATTTTGCGGATTGGTCAATCCGTTCGCGAGATATGGCAGTTTTGAGGTAAGAAACGCTTGAAAAACTCAAAATTTTCGCAGTTCTGATGCTCGAAACGAATAACTAGAACGGCCTAGGGGAAAACTACTCATTCCGTTGTAATGGGGCGAGATTCTACTTTCAGATGCAACAGAAATTTTGCGGATTGGTCAATCCGTTCGCGAGATATGGCAGTTTTGAGGTAAGAAACGCTTGAAAAACTCAAAATTTTCGCAGTTCTGATGCTCGAAACGAATAACTAGAACGGCCTAGGGGAAAACTACTCATTCCGTTGTAATGGGGCGAGATTCTACTTTCAGATGCAACAGAAATTTTGCGGATTGGTCAATCCGTTCGCGAGATATGGCAGTTTTGAGGTGTGAAACGCTTGAAAAACTCAAAATTTTCGCAGTTCTGATGCTCGAAACGAATAACTAGAACGGCCTAGGGGAAAACTACTCATACCGTTGTAATGGGGCGAGATTCTACTTTCAGATGCAACAGAAATTTTGCGGATTGGTCAATCCGTTCGCGAGATATGGCAGTTTCGATGTAAGAAACGCTTGAAAAACTCAAAATTTTCGCAGTTCTGATGCTCGAAACTAATAACTAGAACGGCCTAGTGGAAAACTACTCATACCGTTGTAATGGGGCGAGTTTCTACTTTCAGATGCAACAGAAATTTTGCGGATTGGTCAATCCGTTCGCGAGATATGGCAGTTTTGAGGTAAGAAACGCTTGAAAAACTCAAAATTTTCGCAGTTCTGATGCTCGAAACGAATAACTAGAACGGCCTAGTGGAAAACTACTCATACCGTTGTAATGGGGCGAGTTTCTACATTCAGATGCAACAGAAATTTTGCGGATTGGTCAATCCGTTCGCGAGATATGGCAGTTTTGAGGTAAAAAACGCTTGAAAAACTCAAAATTTTCGCAGTTCTGATGCTCGAAACGAATAACTAGAACGGCCTAGGGGAAAACTACTCATACCGTTGTAATGGGGCGAGTTTCTACTTTCAGATGCAACAGAAATTTTGCGGATTGGTCAATCCGTTCGCGAGATATGGCAGTTTTGATGTAAGAAACGCTTGAAAAACTCAAAATTTTCGCAGTCCTGATGCTCGAAACTAATAACTAGAACGGCCTAGTGGAAAACTACTCATACCGTTGTAATGGGGCGAGTTTCTACTTTCAGATGCAACAGAAATTTTGCGGATTGGTCAATCCGTTCGCGAGATATGGCAGTTTTGATGTAAGAAACGCTTGAAAAACTCAAAATTTTCGCAGTTCTGATGCTCGAAACTAATAACTAGTACGGCCTAGTGGAAAACTACTCATACCGTTGTAATGGGGCGAGTTTCTACTTTCAGATGCAACAGAAATTTTGCGGATTGGTCAATCCGTTCGCGAGATATGGCAGTTTTGATGTAAGAAACGCTTGAAAAACTCAAAATTTTCGCAGTTCTGTTGCTCGAAACTAATAACTAGAACGGCCTAGTGGAAAACTACTCATACCGTTGTAATGGGGCGAGTTTCTACTTTCAGATGCAACAGAAATTTTGCGGATTGGTCAATCCGTTCGCGAGATATGGCAGTTTTGAGGTAAGAAACGCTTGAAAAACTCAAAATTTTCGCAGTTCTGATGCTCGAAACTAATAACTAGAACGGCCTAGTGGAAAACTACTCATACCGTTGTAATGGGGCGAGTTTCTACTTTCAGATGCAACAGAAATTTTGCGGATTGGTCAATCCGTTCGCGAGATATGGCAGTTTTGAGGTAAGAAACGCTTGAAAAACTCAAAATTTTCGCAGTTCTGATGCTCGAAACGAATAACTAGAACGGCCTAGGGGAAAACTACTCATTCCGTTGTAATGGGGCGAGATTCTACTTTCAGATGCAACAGAAATTTTGCGGATTGGTCAATCCGTTCGCGAGATATGGCAGTTTTGAGGTAAGAAACGCTTGAAAAACTCAAAATTTTCGCAGTTCTGATGCTCGAAACGAATAACTAGAACGGCCTAGTGGAAAACTACTCACACCGTTGTAATGGGGCGAGTTTCTACTTTCAGATGCAACAGAAATTTTGCGGATTTGTCAATCCGTTCGCGAGATATGGCAGTTTTGAGGTAAGAAACGCTTGAAAAACTCAAAATTTTCGCAGCTCTGATGCTCGAAACGAATAACTAGAACGGCCTAGTGGAAAACTACTCATACCGTTGTAATGGGGCGAGTTTCTACATGCAGATGCAACAGAAATTTTGCGGATTGGTCAATCCGTTCGCGAGATATGGCAGTTTTGAGGTAAGAAATGCTTGAAAAACTCAAAATTTTCGCAGTTCTGATGCTCGAAACTAATAACTAGAATGGCCTAGTGGAAAACTACTCATACCGTTGTAATGGGGCGAGTTTCTACTTTCAGATGCAACAGAAATTTTGCGGATTTGTCAATCCGTTCGCGAGATATGGCAGTTTTGAGGTAAGAAACGCTTGAAAAACTCAAAATTTTCGCAGCTCTGATGCTCGAAACGAATAACTAGAACGGCCTAGTGGAAAACTACTCATACCGTTGTAATGGGGCGAGTTTCTACATGCAGATGCAACAGAAATTTTGCGGATTGGTCAATCCGTTCGCGAGATATGGCAGTTTTGAGGTAAGAAATGCTTGAAAAACTCAAAATTTTCGCAGTTCTGATGCTCGAAACTAATAACTAGAATGGCCTAGTGGAAAACTACTCACACCGTTGTAATGGGGCGAGTTTCTACTTTCAGATGCAACAGAAATTTTGCGGATTGGTCAATCCGTTCGCGAGATATGGCAGTTTTGAGGTAAGAATCGCTTGAAAAACTCAAAATTTTCGCAGTTCTGATGCTCGAAACTAATAACTAGAACGGCCTAGTGGAAAACTACTCATACCGTTGTAATGGGGCGAGTTTCTACTTTCTGATGCAAAAGAAATTTTGCGGATTGGTCAATCCGTTCGCGAGATATGGCAGTTTTGATGTAAGAAACGCTTGAAAAACTCAAAATTTTCGCAGTTCTGATGCTCGAAACTAATAACTAGAACGGCCTAGTGGAAAACTACTCATACCGTTGTAATGGGGCGAGTTTCTACTTTCAGATGCAACAGAAATTTTGCGGATTGTTCAATCCGTTCGCGAGATATGGCAGTTTTGAGGTAAGAAACGCTTGAAAAACTCAAAATTTTCGCAGTTCTGATGCTCGAAACTAATAACTAGAACGGCCTAGTGGAAAACTACTCATACCGTTGTAATGGGCGAGTTTCTACATTCAGATGCAACAGAAATTTTGCGGATTGGTCAATCCGTTCGCGAGATATGGCAGTTTTGAGGTAAGAAACGCTTGAAAAACTCAAAATTTTCGCAGTTCTGATGCTCGAAACGAATAACTAGAACGGCCTAGGGGAAAACTACTCATACCGTTGTAATGGGGCGAGATTCTACTTTCAGATGCAACAGAAATTTTGCGGATTGGTCAATCCGTTCGCGAGATATGGCAGTTTTGAGGTAAGAATCGCTTGAAAAACTCAAAATTTTCGCAGTTCTGATGCTCGAAACTAATAACTAGAACGGCCTAGTGGAAAACTACTCATACCGTTGTAATGGGGCAAGTTTCTACATTCAGATGCAACAGAAATTTTGCGGATTGGTCAATCCGTTCGCGAGATATGGCAGTTTTGAGGTAAGAAACGCTTGAAAAACTCAAAATTTTCGCAGTTCTGATGCTCGAAACTAATAACTAGAACGGCCTAGTGGAAAACTACTCATACCGTTGTAATGGGGCGAGTTTCTACTTTCTGATGCAAAAGAAACTTTGCGGATTGGTCAGTCCGTTCGCGAGATATGGCAGTTTTGATGTAAGAAACGCTTGAAAAACTCAAAATTTTCGCAGTTCTGATGCTCGAAACTAATATCTAGAACGGCCTAGTGGAAAACTACTCATACCGTTGTAATGGGGCGAGTTTCTACTTTCAGATGCAACAGAAATTTTGCGGATTGTTCAATCCGTTCGCGAGATATGGCAGTTTTGAGGTAAGAAACGCTTGAAAAACTCAAAATTTTCGCAGTTCTGATGCTCGAAACTAATAACTAGAACGGCCTAGTGGAAAACTACTCATACCGTTGTAATGGGCGAGTTTCTACATTCAGATGCAACAGAAATTTTGCGGATTGGTCAATCCGTTCGCGAGATATGGCAGTTTTGAGGTAAGAAACGCTTGAAAAACTCAAAATTTTCGCAGTTCTGATGCTCGAAACGAATAACTAGAACGGCCTAGGGGAAAACTACTCCTACCGTTGTAATGGGGCGAGATTCTACTTTCAGATGCAACAGAAATTTTGCGGATTGGTCAATCCGTTCGCGAGATATGGCAGTTTTGAGGTAAGAATCGCTTGAAAAACTCAAAATTTTCGCAGTTCTGATGCTCGAAACTAATAACTAGAACGGCCTAGTGGAAAACTACTCATACCGTTGTAATGGGGCAAGTTTCTACATTCAGATGCAACAGAAATTTTGCGGATTGGTCAATCCGTTCGCGAGATATGGCAGTTTTGAGGTAAGAAACGCTTGAAAAACTCAAAATTTTCGCAGTTCTGATGCTCGAAACGAATAACTAGAACGGCCTAGTGGAAAACTACTCATACCGTTGTAATGGGGCGAGTTTCTACATGCAGATGCAACAGAAATTTTGCGGATTGGTCAATCCGTTCGCGAGATATGGCAGTTTTGAGGTAAGAAATGCTTGAAAAACTCAAAATTTTCGCAGTTCTGATGCTCGAAACTAATAACTAGAACGGCCTAGTGGAAAACTACTCATACCGTTGTAATGGGGCGAGTTTCTACTTTCTGATGCAAAAGAAATTTTGCGGATTGGTCAATCCGTTCGCGAGATATGGCAGTTTTGAGGTAAGAAACGCTTGAAAAACTCAAAATTTTCGCAGTTCTGATGCTCGAAACGAATAACTAGAACGGCCTAGGGGAAAACTACTCATACCGTTGTAATGGGGCGAGTTTCTACTTTCAGATGCAACAGGAATTTTGCGGATTGGTCAGTCCGTTCGCGAGATATGGCAGTTTTGATGTAAGAAACGCTTGAAAAACTCAAAATTTTCGCAGTTCTGATGCTCGAAACTAATATCTAGAACGGCCTAGTGGAAAACTACTCATACCGTTGTAATGGGGCGAGTTTCTACTTTCAGATGCAACAGAAATTTTGCGGATTGGTCAATCCGTTCGCGAGATATGGCAGTTTTGAGGTAAGAAACGCTTGAAAAACTCAAAATTTTCGCAGTTCTGATGCTCGAAACTAATAACTAGAACGGCCTAGTGGAAAACTACTCATACCGTTTTAATGGGGCGAGTTTCTACATTCAGATGCAACAGAAATTTTGCGGATTGGTCAATCCGTTCGCGAGATATGGCAGTTTTGAGGTAAGAAACGCTTGAAAAACTCAAAATTTTCGCAGTTCTGATGCTCGAAACGAATAACTAGAACGGCCTAGTGGAAAACTACTCATACCGTTGTAATGGGGCGAGTTTCTACATGCAGATGCAACAGAAATTTTGCGGATTGGTCAATCCGTTCGCGAGATATGGCAGTTTTGAGGTAAGAAATGCTTGAAAAACTCAAAATTTTCGCTGTTCTGATGCTCGAAACTAATAACTAGAATGGCCTAGTGGATAACTACTCATACCGTTGTAATGGGGCGAGTTTCTACTTTCAGATGCAACAGAAATTTTGCGGATTGGTCAATCCGTTCGCGAGATATGGCAGTTTTGAGGTAAGAATCGCTTGAAAAACTCAAAATTTTCGCAGTTCTGATGCTCGAAACTAATAACTAGAACGGCCTAGTGGAAAACTACTCATACCGTTGTAATGGGGCAAGTTTCTACATTCAGATGCAACAGAAATTTTGCGGATTGGTCAATCCGTTCGCGAGATATGGCAGTTTTGAGGTAAGAAACGCTTGAAAAACTCAAAATTTTCGCAGTTCTGATGCTCGAAACGAGTAACTAGAACGGCCTAGGGGAAAACTACTCATACCGTTGTAATGGGGCGAGTTTCTACTTTCAGATGCAACAGAAATTTTGCGGATTGGTCAATCCGTTCGCGAGATATGGCAGTTTTGAGGTAAGAAACGCTTGAAAAACTCAAAATTTTCGCAGTTCTGATGCTCGAAACGAATAACTAGAACGGCCTAGAGGAAAACTACTCATACCGTTGTAATGGGGCGAGTTTCTACTTTCAGATGCAACAGAAATTTTGCGGATTGTTCAATCCGTTCGCGAGATATGGCAGTTTTGATGTAAGAAACGCTTGAAAAACTCAAAATTTTCGCAGTTCTGATGCTCGAAACTAATAACTAGAACGGCCTAGTGGAAAACTACTCATACCGTTGTAATGGGGCGAGTTTCTACTTTCAGATGCAACAGAAATTTTGCGGATTGGTCAATCCGTTCGCGAGATATGGCAGTTTTGAGGTAAGAAACGCTTGAAAAACTCAAAATTTTCGCAGTTCTGATGCTCGAAACTAATAACTAGAACGGCCTAGTGGAAAACTACTCATACCGTTGTAATGGGGCGAGTTTCTGCATTCAGATGCAACAGAAATTTTGCGGATTGGTCAATCCGTTCGCGAGATATGGCAGTTTTGAGGTAAGAAACGCTTGAAAAACTCAAAATTTTCGCAGTTCTGATGCTCGAAACGAATAACTAGAACGGCCTAGTGGAAAACTACTCATACCGTTGTAATGGGGCGAGTTTCTACTTTCAGATGCAACAGAAATTTTGCGGATTGGTCAATCCGTTCGCGAGATATGGCAGTTTTGAGGTAAGAAACGCTTGAAAAACTCAAAATTTTCGCAGTTCTGATGCTCGAAACGAATAACTAGAACGGCCTAGTGGAAAACTACTCATACCGTTGTAATGGGGCGAGTTTCTACATTCAGATGCAACAGAAATTTTGCGGATTGGTCAATCCGTTCGCGAGATATGGCAGTTTTGAGGTAAAAAACGCTTGAAAAACTCAAAATTTTCGCAGTTCTGATGCTCGAAACGAATAACTAGAACGGCCTAGGGGAAAACTACTCATACCGTTGTAATGGGGCGAGTTTCTACTTTCAGATGCAACAGAAATTTTGCGGATTGGTCAATCCGTTCGCGAGATATGGCAGTTCTGATGTAAGAAACGCTTGAAAAACTCAAAATTTTCGCAGTCCTGATGCTCGAAACTAATAACTAGAACGGCCTAGTGGAAAACTACTCATACCGTTGTAATGGGGCGAGTTTCTACTTTCAGATGCAACAGAAATTTTGCGGATTGGTCAATCCGTTCGCGAGATATGGCAGTTTTGATGTAAGAAACGCTTGAAAAACTCAAAATTTTCGCAGTTCTGATGCTCGAAACTAATAACTAGTACGGCCTAGTGGAAAACTACTCATACCGTTGTAATGGGGCGAGTTTCTACTTTCAGATGCAACAGAAATTTTGCGGATTGGTCAATCCGTTCGCGAGATATGGCAGTTTTGATGTAAGAAACGCTTGAAAAACTCAAAATTTTCGCAGTTCTGTTGCTCGAAACTAATAACTAGAACGGCCTAGTGGAAAACTACTCATACCGTTGTAATGGGGCGAGTTTCTACTTTCAGATGCAACAGAAATTTTGCGGATTGGTCAATCCGTTCGCGAGATATGGCAGTTTTGAGATAAGAAACGCTTGAAAAACTCAAAATTTTCGCAGTTCTGATGCTCGAAACGAATAACTAGAACGGCCTAGTGGAAAACTACTCATACCGTTGTAATGGGGCGAGTTTCTACATGCAGATGCAACAGAAATTTTGCGGATTGGTCAATCCGTTCGCGAGATATGGCAGTTTTGAGGTAAGAAATGCTTGAAAAACTCAAAATTTTCGCAGTTCTGATGCTCGAAACTAATAACTAGAACGGCCTAGTGGAAAACTACTCATACCGTTGTAATGGGGCGAGTTTCTACTTTCTGATGCAAAAGAAATTTTGCGGATTGGTCAATCCGTTCGCGAGATATGGCAGTTTTGAGGTAAGAAACGCTTGAAAAACTCAAAATTTTCGCAGTTCTGATGCTCGAAACGAATAACTAGAACGGCCTAGGGGAAAACTACTCATACCGTTGTAATGGGGCGAGTTTCTACTTTCAGATGCAACAGGAATTTTGCGGATTGGTCAGTCCGTTCGCGAGATATGGCAGTTTTGATGTAAGAAACGCTTGAAAAACTCAAAATTTTCGCAGTTCTGATGCTCGAAACTAATATCTAGAACGGCCTAGTGGAAAACTACTCATACCGTTGTAATGGGGCGAGTTTCTACTTTCAGATGCAACAGAAATTTTGCGGATTGGTCAATCCGTTCGCGAGATATGGCAGTTTTGAGGTAAGAAACGCTTGAAAAACTCAAAATTTTCGCAGTTCTGATGCTCGAAACTAATAACTAGAACGGCCTAGTGGAAAACTACTCATACCGTTTTAATGGGGCGAGTTTCTACATTCAGATGCAACAGAAATTTTGCGGATTGGTCAATCCGTTCGCGAGATATGGCAGTTTTGAGGTAAGAAACGCTTGAAAAACTCAAAATTTTCGCAGTTCTGATGCTCGAAACGAATAACTAGAACGGCCTAGTGGAAAACAACTCATACCGTTGTAATGGGGCGAGTTTCTACATGCAGATGCAACAGAAATTTTGCGGATTGGTCAATCCGTTCGCGAGATATGGCAGTTTTGAGGTAAGAAATGCTTGAAAAACTCAAAATTTTCGCTGTTGTGATGCTCGAAACTAATAACTAGAATGGCCTAGTGGATAACTACTCATACCGTTGTAATGGGGCGAGTTTCTACTTTCAGATGCAACAGAAATTTTGCGGATTGGTCAATCCGTTCGCGAGATATGGCAGTTTTGAGGTAAGAATCGCTTGAAAAACTCAAAATTTTCGCAGTTCTGATGCTCGAAACTAATAACTAGAACGGCCTAGTGGAAAACTACTCATACCGTTGTAATGGGGCAAGTTTCTACATTCAGATGCAACAGAAATTTTGCGGATTGGTCAATCCGTTCGCGAGATATGGCAGTTTTGAGGTAAGAAACGCTTGAAAAACTCAAAATTTTCGCAGTTCTGATGCTCGAAACGAGTAACTAGAACGGCCTAGGGGAAAACTACTCATACCGTTGTAATGGGGCGAGTTTCTACTTTCAGATGCAACAGAAATTTTGCGGATTGGTCAATCCGTTCGCGAGATATGGCAGTTTTGAGGTAAGAAACGATTGAAAAACTCAAAATTTTCGCAGTTCTGATGCTCGAAACGAATAACTAGAACGGCCTAGAGGAAAACTACTCATACCGTTGTAATGGGGCGAGTTTCTACTTTCAGATGCAACAGAAATTTTGCGGATTGTTCAATCCGTTCGCGAGATATGGCAGTTTTGATGTAAGAAACGCTTGAAAAACTCAAAATTTTCGCAGTTCTGATGCTCGAAACTAATAACTAGAACGGCCTAGTGGAAAACTACTCATACCGTTGTAATGGGGCGAGTTTCTACTTTCAGATGCAACAGAAATTTTGCGGATTGGTCAATCCGTTCGCGAGATATGGCAGTTTTGAGGTAAGAAACGCTTGAAAAACTCAAAATTTTCGCAGTTCTGATGCTCGAAACTAATAACTAGAACGGCCTAGTGGAAAACTACTCATACCGTTGTAATGGGGCGAGTTTCTGCATTCAGATGCAACAGAAATTTTGCGGATTGGTCAATCCGTTCGCGAGATATGGCAGTTTTGAGGTAAGAAACGCTTGAAAAACTCAAAATTTTCGCAGTTCTGATGCTCGAAACGAATAACTAGAACGGCCTAGTGGAAAACTACTCATACCGTTGTAATGGGGCGAGTTTCTACTTTCAGATGCAACAGAAATTTTGCGGATTGGTCAATCCGTTCGCGAGATATGGCAGTTTTGAGGTAAGAAACGCTTGAAAAACTCAAAATTTTCGCAGTTCTGATGCTCGAAACGAATAACTAGAACGGCCTAGTGGAAAACTACTCATACCGTTGTAATGGGGCGAGTTTCTACGTGCAGATGCAACAGAAATTTTGCGGATTGGTCAATCCGTTCGCGAGATATGGCAGTTTTGAGGTAAGAAATGCTTGAAAAACTCAAAATTTTCGCAGTTCTGATGCTCGAAACTAATAACTAGAACGGCCTAGTGGAAAACTACTCATACCGTTGTAATGGGGCGAGTTTCTACTTTCTGATGCAAAAGAAATTTTGCGGATTGGTCAATCCGTTCGCGAGATATGGCAGTTTTGAGGTAAGAAACGCTTGAAAAACTCAAAATTTTCGCAGTTCTGATGCTCGAAACGAATAACTAGAACGGCCTAGGGGAAAACTACTCATACCGTTGTAATGGGGCGAGTTTCTACTTTCAGATGCAACAGGAATTTTGCGGATTGGTCAGTCCGTTCGCGAGATATGGCAGTTTTGATGTAAGAAACGCTTGAAAAACTCAAAATTTTCGCAGTTCTGATGCTCGAAACTAATATCTAGAACGGCCTAGTGGAAAACTACTCATACCGTTGTAATGGGGCGAGTTTCTACTTTCAGATGCAACAGAAATTTTGCGGATTGGTCAATCCGTTCGCGAGATATGGCAGTTTTGAGGTAAGAAACGCTTGAAAAACTCAAAATTTTCGCAGTTCTGATGCTCGAAACTAATAACTAGAACGGCCTAGTGGAAAACTACTCATACCGTTTTAATGGGGCGAGTTTCTACATTCAGATGCAACAGAAATTTTGCGGATTGGTCAATCCGTTCGCGAGATATGGCAGTTTTGAGGTAAGAAACGCTTGAAAAACTCAAAATTTTCGCAGTTCTGATGCTCGAAACGAATAACTAGAACGGCCTAGTGGAAAACTACTCATACCGTTGTAATGGGGCGAGTTTCTACATGCAGATGCAACAGAAATTTTGCGGATTGGTCAATCCGTTCGCGAGATATGGCAGTTTTGAGGTAAGAAATGCTTGAAAAACTCAAAATTTTCGCTGTTCTGATGCTCGAAACTAATAACTAGAATGGCCTAGTGGATAACTACTCATACCGTTGTAATGGGGCGAGTTTCTACTTTCAGATGCAACAGAAATTTTGCGGATTGGTCAATCCGTTCGCGAGATATGGCAGTTTTGAGGTAAGAATCGCTTGAAAAACTCAAAATTTTCGCAGTTCTGATGCTCGAAACTAATAACTAGAACGGCCTAGTGGAAAACTACTCATACCGTTGTAATGGGGCAAGTTTCTACATTCAGATGCAACAGAAATTTTGCGGATTGGTCAATCCGTTCGCGAGATATGGCAGTTTTGAGGTAAGAAACGCTTGAAAAACTCAAAATTTTCGCAGTTCTGATGCTCGAAACGAGTAACTAGAACGGCCTAGGGGAATACTACTCATACCGTTGTAATGGGGCGAGTTTCTACTTTCAGATGCAACAGAAATTTTGCGGATTGGTCAATCCGTTCGCGAGATATGGCAGTTTTGAGGTAAGAAACGCTTGAAAAACTCAAAATTTTCGCAGTTCTGATGCTCGAAACGAATAACTAGAACGGCCTAGAGGAAAACTACTCATACCGTTGTAATGGGGCGAGTTTCTACTTTCAGATGCAACAGAAATTTTGCGGATTGTTCAATCTGTTCGCGAGATATGGCAGTTTTGATGTAAGAAACGCTTGAAAAACTCAAAATTTTCGCAGTTCTGATGCTCGAAACTAATAACTAGAACGGCCTAGTGGAAAACTACTCATACCGTTGTAATGGGGCGAGTTTCTACTTTCAGATGCAACAGAAATTTTGCGGATTGGTCAATCCGTTCGCGAGATATGGCAGTTTTGAGGTAAGAAACGCTTGAAAAACTCAAAATTTTCGCAGTTCTGATGCTCGAAACTAATAACTAGAACGGCCTAGTGGAAAACTACTCATACCGTTGTAATGGGGCGAGTTTCTGCATTCAGATGCAACAGAAATTTTGCGGATTGGTCAATCCGTTCGCGAGATATGGCAGTTTTGAGGTAAGAAACGCTTGAAAAACTCAAAATTTTCGCAGTTCTGATGCTCGAAACGAATAACTAGAACGGCCTAGTGGAAAACTACTCATACCGTTGTAATGGGGCGAGTTTCTACTTTCAGATGCAACAGAAATTTTGCGGATTGGTCAATCCGTTCGCGAGATATGGCAGTTTTGAGGTAAGAAACGCTTGAAAAACTCAAAATTTTCGCAGTTCTGATGCTCGAAACGAATAACTAGAACGGCCTAGTGGAAAACTACTCATACCGTTGTAATGGGGCGAGTTTCTACATTCAGATGCAACAGAAATTTTGCGGATTGGTCAATCCGTTCGCGAGATATGGCAGTTTTGAGGTAAAAAACGCTTGAAAAACTCAAAATTTTCGCAGTTCTGATGCTCGAAACGAATAACTAGAACGGCCTAGGGGAAAACTACTCATACCGTTGTAATGGGGCGAGTTTCTACTTTCAGATGCAACAGAAATTTTGCGGATTGGTCAATCCGTTCGCGAGATATGGCAGTTCTGATGTAAGAAACGCTTGAAAAACTCAAAATTTTCGCAGTCCTGATGCTCGAAACTAATAACTAGAACGGCCTAGTGGAAAACTACTCATACCGTTGTAATGGGGCGAGTTTCTACTTTCAGATGCAACAGAAATTTTGCGGATTGGTCAATCCGTTCGCGAGATATGGCAGTTTTGATGTAAGAAACGCTTGAAAAACTCAAAATTTTCGCAGTTCTGATGCTCGAAACTAATAACTAGTACGGCCTAGTGGAAAACTACTCATACCGTTGTAATGGGGCGAGTTTCTACTTTCAGATGCAACAGAAATTTTGCGGATTGGTCAATCCGTTCGCGAGATATGGCAGTTTTGATGTAAGAAACGCTTGAAAAACTCAAAATTTTCGCAGTTCTGTTGCTCGAAACTAATAACTAGAACGGCCTAGTGGAAAACTACTCATACCGTTGTAATGGGGCGAGTTTCTACATGCAGATGCAACAGAAATTTTGCGGATTGGTCAATCCGTTCGCGAGATATGGCAGTTTTGATGTAAGAAACGCTTGAAAAACTCAAAATTTTCGCAGTTCTGATGCTCGAAACTAATAACTAGAACGGCCTAGTGGAAAACTACTCATACCGTTGTAATGGGGCGAGTTTCTACTTTCAGATGCAACAGAAATTTTGCGGATTGGTCAATCCGTTCGCGAGATATGGCAGTTTTGAGGTAAGAAACGCTTGAAAAACTCAAAATTTTCGCAGTTCTGATGCTCGAAACGAATAACTAGAACGGCCTAGGGGAAAACTACTCATTCCGTTGTAATGGGGCGAGATTCTACTTTCAGATGCAACAGAAATTTTGCGGATTGGTCAATCCGTTCGCGAGATATGGCAGTTTTGAGGTAAGAAACGCTTGAAAAACTCAAAATTTTCGCAGTTCTGATGCTCGAAACGAATAACTAGAACGGCCTAGTGGAAAACTACTCACACCGTTGTAATGGGGCGAGTTTCTACTTTCAGATGCAACAGAAATTTTGCGGATTTGTCAATCCGTTCGCGAGATATGGCAGTTTTGAGGTAAGAAACGCTTGAAAAACTCAAAATTTTCGCAGCTCTGATGCTCGAAACGAATAACTAGAACGGCCTAGTGGAAAACTACTCATACCGTTGTAATGGGGTGAGTTTCTACATGCAGATGCAACAGAAATTTTGCGGATTGGTCAATCCGTTCGCGAGATATGGCAGTTTTGAGGTAAGAAATGCTTGAAAAACTCAAAATTTTCGCAGTTCTGATGCTCGAAACTAATAACTAGAATGGCCTAGTGGAAAACTACTCATACCGTTGTAATGGGGCGAGTTTCTACTTTCAGATGCAACAGAAATTTTGCGGATTTGTCAATCCGTTCGCGAGATATGGCAGTTTTGAGGTAAGAAACGCTTGAAAAACTCAAAATTTTCGCAGCTCTGATGCTCGAAACGAATAACTAGAACGGCCTAGTGGAAAACTACTCATACCGTTGTAATGGGGCGAGTTTCTACATGCAGATGCAACAGAAATTTTGCGGATTGGTCAATCCGTTCGCGAGATATGGCAGTTTTGAGGTAAGAAATGCTTGAAAAACTCAAAATTTTCGCAGTTCTGATGCTCGAAACTAATAACTAGAATGGCCTAGTGGAAAACTACTCACACCGTTGTAATGGGGCGAGTTTCTACTTTCAGATGCAACAGAAATTTTGCGGATTGGTCAATCCGTTCGCGAGATATGGCAGTTTTGAGGTAAGAATCGCTTGAAAAACTCAAAATTTTCGCAGTTCTGATGCTCGAAACTAATAACTAGAACGGCCTAGTGGAATAGTACTCATACCGTTGTAATGGGGCGAGTTTCTACATTCAGATGCAACAAAAATTTTGCGGATTGGTCAATCCGTTCGCGAGATATGGCAGTTTTGAGGTAAGAAACGCTTGAAAAACTCAAAATTTTCGCAGTTCTGATGCTCGAAACGAATAACTAGAACGGCCTAGGGGAAAACTACTCATACCGTTGTAATGGGGCGAGTTTCTACTTTCAGATGCAACAGAAATTTTGCGGATTGGTCAATCCGTTCGCGAGATATGGCAGTTTTGATGTAAGAAACGCTTGAAAAACTCAAAATTTTCGCAGTTCTGATGCTCGAAACTAATAACTAGAACGGCCTAGTGGAAAACTACTCACACCGTTGTAATGGGGCGAGTTTCTACTTTCAGATGCAACAGAAATTTTGCGGATTGGTCAATCCGTTCGCGAGATATGGCAGTTTTGATGTAAGAAACGCTTGAAAAACTCAAAATTTTCGCAGTTCTGATGCTCGAAACTAATAACTAGAACGGCCTAGTGGAAAACTACTCATACCGTTGTAATGGGGCGAGTTTCTACTTTCAGATGCAACAGAAATTTTGCGGATTGGTCAATCCGTTCGCGAGATATGGCAGTTTTGAGGTAAGAAACGCTTGAAAAACTCAAAATTTTCGCAGTTCTGATGCTCGAAACGAATAACTAGAACGGCCTAGTGGAAAACTACTCATACCGTTGTAATGGGGCGAGTTTCTACATGCAGATGCAACAGAAATTTTGCGGATTGGTCAATCCGTTCGCGAGATATGGCAGTTTTGAGGTAAGAAATGCTTGAAAAACTCAAAATTTTCGCTGTTCTGATGCTCGAAACTAATAACTAGAATGGCCTAGTGGATAACTACTCATACCGTTGTAATGGGGCGAGTTTCTACTTTCAGATGCAACAGAAATTTTGCGGATTGGTCAATCCGTTCGCGAGATATGGCAGTTTTGAGGTAAGAATCGCTTGAAAAACTCAAAATTTTCGCAGTTCTGATGCTCGAAACTAATAACTAGAACGGCCTAGTGGAAAACTACTCATACCGTTGTAATGGGGCGAGTTTCTACTTTCAGATGCAACAGAAATTTTGCGGATTGGTCAATCCGTTCGCGAGATATGGCAGTTTTGAGGTAAGAATCGCTTGAAAAACTCAAAATTTTCGCAGTTCTGATGCTCGAAACTAATAACTAGAACGGCCTAGTGGAAAACTACTCATACCGTTGTAATGGGGCAAGTTTCTACATTCAGATGCAACAGAAATTTTGCGGATTGGTCATTCCGTTCGCGAGATATGGCAGTTTTGAGGTAAGAAACGCTTGAAAAACTCAAAATTTTCGCAGTTCTGATGCTCGAAACGAGTAACTAGAACGGCCTAGGGGAAAACTACTCATACCGTTGTAATGGGGCGAGTTTCTACTTTCAGATGCAACAGAAATTTTGCGGATTGGTCAATCCGTTCGCGAGATATGGCAGTTTTGAGGTAAGAAACGCTTGAAAAACTCAAAATTTTCGCAGTTCTGATGCTCGAAACGAATAACTAGAACGGCCTAGTGGAAAACTACTCATACCGTTGTAATGGGGCGAGTTTCTACATTCAGATGCAACAGAAATTTTGCGGATTGGTCAATCCGTTCGCGAGATATGGCAGTTTTGAGGTAAGAAACGCTTGAAAAACTCAAAATTTTCGCAGTTCTGATGCTCGAAACGAATAACTAGAACGGCCTAGGGGAAAACTACTCATACCGTTGTAATGGGGCGAGATTCTACTTTCAGATGCAACAGAAATTTTGCGGATTGGTCAATCCGTTCGCGAGATATGGCAGTTTTGAGGTGTGAAACGCTTGAAAAACTCAAAATTTTCGCAGTTCTGATGCTCGAAACGAATAACTAGAACGGCCTAGGGGAAAACTACTCATACCGTTGTAATGGGGCGAGTTTCTACTTTCAGATGCAACAGAAATTTTGCGGATTGGTCAATCCGTTCGCGAGATATGGCAGTTTCGATGTAAGAAACGCTTGAAAAACTCAAAATTTTCGCAGTTCTGATGCTCGAAACTAATAACTAGAACGGCCTAGTGGAAAACTACTCATACCGTTGTAATGGGGCAAGTTTCTACATTCAGATGCAACAGAAATTTTGCGGATTGGTCAATCCGTTCGCGAGATATGGCAGTTTTGAGGTAAGAAACGCTTGAAAAACTCAAAATTTTCGCAGTTCTGATGCTCGAAACGAGTAACTAAAACGGCCTAGGGGAAAACTACTCATACCGTTGTAATGGGGCGAGTTTCTACTTTCAGATGCAACAGAAATTTTGCGGATTGGTCAATCCGTTCGCGAGATATGGCAGTTTTGAGGTAAGAAACGCTTGAAAAACTCAAAATTTTCGCAGTTCTGATGCTCGAAACGAATAACTAGAACGGCCTAGGGGAAAACTACTCATACCGTTGTAATGGGGCGAGATTCTTCTTTCAGATGCAACAGAAATTTTGCGGATTGGTCAATCCGATCGCGAGATATGGCAGTTTTGAGGTAAGAATCGCTTGAAAAACTCAAAATTTTCGCAGTTCTGATGCTCGACACTAATAACTAGAACGGCCTAGTGGAAAACTACTCATACCGTTGTAATGGGGCAAGTTTCTACATTCAGATGCAACAGAAATTTTGCGGATTGGTCAATCCGTTCGCGAGATATGGCAGTTTTGAGGTAAGAAACGCTTGAAAAACTCAAAATTTTCGCAGTTCTGATGCTCGAAACGAGTAACTAAAACGGCCTAGGGGAAAACTACTCATACCGTTGTAATGGGGCGAGTTTCTACTTTCAGATGCAACAGAAATTTTGCGGATTGGTCAATCCGTTCGCGAGATATGGCAGTTTTGAGGTAAGAAACGCTTGAAAAACTCAAAATTTTCGCAGTTCTGATGCTCGAAACGAGTAACTAAAACGGCCTAGGGGAAAACTACTCATACCGTTGTAATGGGGCGAGTTTCTACTTTCAGATGCAACAGAAATTTTGCGGATTGGTCAATCCGTTCGCGAGATATGGCAGTTTTGAGGTAAGAAACGCTTGAAAAACTCAAAATTTTCGCAGTTCTGATGCTCGAAACGAATAACTAGAACGGCCTAGGGGAAAACTACTCATACCGTTGTAATGGGGCGAGATTCTACTTTCAGATGCAACAGAAATTTTGCGGATTGGTCAATCCGATCGCGAGATATGGCAGTTTTGAGGTAAGAATCGCTTGAAAAACTCAAAATTTTCGCAGTTCTGATGCTCGAAACTAATAACTAGAACGGCCTAGTGGAAAACTACTCATACCGTTGTAATGGGGCAAGTTTCTACATTCAGATGCAACAGAAATTTTGCGGATTGGTCAATCCGTTCGCGAGATATGGCAGTTTTGAGGTAAGAAACGCTTGAAAAACTCAAAATTTTCGCAGTTCTGATGCTCGAAACGAGTAACTAAAACGGCCTAGGGGAAAACTACTCATACCGTTGTAATGGGGCGAGTTTCTACTTTCAGATGCAACAGAAATTTTGCGGATTGGTCAATCCGTTCGCGAGATATGGCAGTTTTGAGGTAAGAAACGCTTGAAAAACTCAAAATTTTCGCAGTTCTGATGCTCGAAACGAATAACTAGAACGGCCTAGGGGAAAACTACTCATACCGTTGTAATGGGGCGAGTTTCTACTTTCAGATGCAACAGAAATTTTGCGGATTGTTCAATCCGTTCGCGAGATATGGCAGTTTTGATGTAAGAAACGCTTGAAAAACTCAAAATTTTCGCAGTTCTGATGCTCGAAACTAATAACTAGAACGGCCTAGTGGAAAACTACTCATACCGTTGTAATGGGGCGAGTTTCTACTTTCAGATGCAACAGAAATTTTGCGGATTAGTCAATCCGTTCGCGAGATATGGCAGTTTCGATGTAAGAAACGCTTGAAAAACTCAAAATTTTCGCAGTTCTGATGCTCGAAACTAATAACTAGAACGGCCTAGTGGAAAACTACTCATACCGTTGTAATGGGGCGAGTTTCTACATTCAGATGCAACAGAAATTTTGCGGATTGGTCAATCCGTTCGCGAGATATGGCAGTTTTGAGGTAAGAAACGCTTGAAAAACTCAAAATTTTCGCAGTTCTGATGCTCGAAACTAATAACTAGAACGGCCTAGTGGAATACTACTCATACCGTTGTAATGGGGCGAGTTTCTACATTCAGATGCAACAGAAATTTTGCGGATTGGTCAATCCGTTCGCGAGATATGGCAGTTTTGAGGTAAGAAACGCTTGAAAAACTCAAAATTTCCGCAGTTCTGATGCTCGAAACGAATAACTAGAACGGCCTAGGGGAAAACTACTCATACCGTTGTAATGGGGCGAGTTTCTACTTTCAGATGCAACAGAAATTTTGCGGATTGGTCAATCCGTTCGCGAGATATGGCAGTTTTGATGTAAGAAACGCTTGAAAAACTCAAAATTTTCGCAGTTCTGATGCTCGAAACTAATAACTAGAACGGCCTAGTGGAAAACTACTCATACCGTTGTAATGGGGCGAGTTTCTACTTTCAGATGCAACAGAAATTTTGCGGATTGGTCAATCCGTTCGCGAGATATGGCAGTTTTGAGGTAAGAAACGCTTGAAAAACTCAAAATTTTCGCAGTTCTGATGCTCGAAACTAATAACTAGAACGGCCTAGTGGAAAACTACTCATACCGTTGTAATGGGGCGAGTTTCTACTTTCAGATGCAACAGAAATTTTGCGGATTGGTCAATCCGTTCGCGAGATATGGCAGTTTTGAGGTAAGAAACGCTTGAAAAACTCAAAATTTTCGCAGTTCTGATACTCGAAACTAATAACTAGAACGGCCTAGTGGAAAACTACTCATACCGTTGTAATGGGGCGAGTTTCTACTTTCAGATGCAACAGAAATTTTGCGGATTGGTCAATCCGTTCGCGAGATATGGCAGTTTTGAGGTAAGAAACGCTTGAAAAACTCAAAATTTTCGCAGCTCTGATGCTCGAAACGAATAACTAGAACGGCCTAGTGGAAAACTACTCATACCGTTGTAATGGGGCGAGTTTCTACATGCAGATGCAACAGAAATTTTGCGGATTGGTCAATCCGTTCGCGAGATATGGCAGTTTTGAGGTAAGAAATGCTTGAAAAACTCAAAATTTTCGCAGTTCTGATGCTCGAAACTAATAACTAGAATGGCCTAGTGGAAAACTACTCATACCGTTGTAATGGGGCGAGTTTCTACTTTCAGATGCAACAGAAATTTTGCGGATTGGTCAATCCGTTCGCGAGATATGGCAGTTTTGAGGTAAGAATCGCTTGAAAAACTCAAAATTTTCGCAGTTCTGATGCTCGAAACTAATAACTAGAACGGCCTAGTGGAATACTACTCATACCGTTGTAATGGGGCGAGTTTCTACATTCAGATGCAACAGAAATTTTGCGGATTGGTCAATCCGTTCGCGAGATATGGCAGTTTTGAGGTAAGAAACGCTTGAAAAACTCAAAATTTTCGCAGTTCTGATGCTCGAAACGAATAACTAGAACGGCCTAGGGGAAAACTACTCATACCGTTGTAATGGGGCGAGTTTCTACTTTCAGATGCAACAGAAATTTTGCGGATTGGTCAATCCGTTCGCGAGATATGGCAGTTTTGATGTAAGAAACGCTTGAAAAACTCAAAATTTTCGCAGTTCTGATGCTCGAAACTAATAACTAGAACGGCCTAGTGGAAAACTACTCATACCGTTGTAATGGGGCGAGTTTCTACTTTCAGATGCAACAGAAATTTTGCGGATTGGTCAATCCGTTCGCGAGATATGGCAGTTTTGAGGTAAGAAACGCTTGAAAAACTCAAAATTTTCGCAGTTCTGATACTCGAAACTAATAACTAGAACGGCCTAGTGGAAAACTACTCATACCGTTGTAATGGGGCGAGTTTCTACTTTCAGATGCAACAGAAATTTTGCGGATTGGTCAATCCGTTCGCGAGATATGGCAGTTTTGAGGTAAGAAACGCTTGAAAAACTCAAAATTTTCGCAGCTCTGATGCTCGAAACGAATAACTAGAACGGCCTAGTGGAAAACTACTCATACCCTTGTAATGGGGCGAGTTTCTACATGCAGATGCAACAGAAATTTTGCGGATTGGTCAATCCGTTCGCGAGATATGGCAGTTTTGAGGTAAGAAATGCTTGAAAAACTCAAAATTTTCGCAGTTCTGATGCTCGAAACTAATAACTAGAATGGCCTAGTGGAAAACTACTCATACCGTTGTAATGGGGCGAGTTTCTACTTTCAGATGCAACAGAAATTTTGCGGATTGGTCAATCCGTTCGCGAGATATGGCAGTTTTGAAGTAAGAATCGCTTGAAAAACTCAAAATTTTCGCAGTTCTGATGCTCGAAACTAATAACTAGAACGGCCTAGTGGAATACTACTCATACCGTTGTAATGGGGCGAGTTTCTACATTCAGATGCAACAGAAATTTTACGGATTGGTCAATCCGTTCGCGAGATATGGCAGTTTTGAGGTAAGAAACGCTTGAAAAACTCAAAATTTTCGCAGTTCTGATGCTCGAAACGAATAACTAGAACGGCCTAGGGGAAAACTATTCATACCGTTGGCATGGGGCGAGTTTCTACTTTCAGATGCAACAGAAATTTTGCGGATTGGTCAATCCGTTCGCGAGATATGGCAGTTTTGATGTAAGAAACGCTTGAAAAACTCAAAATTTTCGCAGTTCTGATGCTCCAAACTAATAACTAGAACGGCCTAGTGGAAAACTACTCACACCGTTGTAATGGGGCGAGTTTCTACTTTCAGATGCAACAGAAATTTTGCGGATTGGTCAATCCGTTCGCGAGATATGGCAGTTTTGATGTAAGAAACGCTTGAAAAACTCAAAATTTTCGCAGTTCTGATGCTCGAAACTAATAACTAGAACGGCCTAGTGGAAAACTACTCATACCGTTGTAATGGGGCGAGTTTCTACTTTCAGATGCAACAGAAATTTTGCGGATTGGTCAATCCGTTCGCGAGATATGGCAGTTTTGAGGTAAGAAACGCTTGAAAAACTCAAAATTTTCGCAGTTCTGATGCTCGAAACTAATAACTAGAACGGCCTAGTGGAAAACTACTCATACCGTTGTAATGGGGCGAGTTTCTACATTCAGATGCAACAGAAATTTTGCGGATTGGTCAATCCGTTCGCGAGATATGGCAGTTTTGAGGTAAGAAACGCTTGAAAAACTCAAAATTTTCGCAGTTCTGATGCTCGAAACGAATAACTAGAACGGCCTAGTGGAAAACTACTCATACCGTTGTAATGGGGCGAGTTTCTACATTCAGATGCAACAGAAATTTTGCGGATTGGTCAATCCGTTCGCGAGATATGGCAGTTTTGAGGTAAGAAACGCTTGAAAAACTCAAAATTTTCGCAGTTCTGATGCTCGAAACGAATAACTAGAACGGCCTAGGGGAAAACTACTCATACCGTTGTAATGGGGCGAGTTTCTACTTTCAGATGCAACAGAAATTTTGCGGATTGGTCAATCCGTTCGCGAGATATGGCAGTTTTGATGTAAGAAACGCTTGAAAAACTCAAAATTTTCGCAGTTCTGATGCTCGAAACTAATAACTAGAACGGCCTAGTGGAAAACTACTCATACCGTTGTAATGGGGCGAGTTTCTACATGCAGATGCAACAGAAATTTTGCGGATTGGTCAATCCGTTCGCGAGATATGGCAGTTTTGAGGTAAGAAATGCTTGAAAAACTCAAAATTTTCGCAGTTCTGATGCTCGAAACTAATAACTAGAATGGCCTAGTGGAAAACTACTCATACCGTTGTAATGGGGCGAGTTTCTACTTTCAGATGCAACAGAAATTTTGCGGATTGGTCAATCCGTTCGCGAGATATGGCAGTTTTGAGGTAAGAATCGCTTGAAAAACTCAAAATTTTCGCAGTTCTGATGCTCGAAACTAATAACTAGGACGGCCTAGTGGAATACTACTCATACCGTTGTAATGGGGCGAGTTTCTACATTCAGATGCAACAGAAATTTTACGGATTGGTCAATCCGTTCGCGAGATATGGCAGTTTTGAGGTAAGAAACGCTTGAAAAACTCAAAATTTTCGCAGTTCTGATGCTCGAAACGAATAACTAGAACGGCCTAGGGGAAAACTATTCATACCGTTGGCATGGGGCGAGTTTCTACTTTCAGATGCAACAGAAATTTTGCGGATTGGTCAATCCGTTCGCGAGATATGGCAGTTTTGAGGTAAGAAACGCTTGAAAAACTCAAAATTTTCGCAGTTCTGATGCTCGAAACTAATAACTAGAACGGCCTAGTGGAAAACTACTCATACCGTTGTAATGGGGCGAGTTTCTACTTTCAGATGGAACAGAAATTTTGCGGATTGGTCAATCCGTTCGCGAGATATGGCAGTTTTGAGGTAAGAAACGCTTGAAAAACTCAAAATTTTCGCAGTTCTGATGCTCGAAACGAATAACTAGAACGGCCTAGTGGAAAACTACTCATACCGTTGTAATGGGGCGAGTTTCTACATTCAGATGCAACAGAAATTTTGCGGATTGGTCAATCCGTTCGCGAGATATGGCAGTTTTGAGGTAAGAAACGCTTGAAAAACTCAAAATTTTCGCAGTTCTGATGCTCGAAACGAATAACTAGAACGGCCTAGGGGAAAACTACTCATACCGTTGTAATGGGGCGAGTTTCTACTTTCAGATGCAACAGAAATTTTGCGGATTGGTCAATCCGTTCGCGAGATATGGCAGTTTTGATGTAAGAAACGCTTGAAAAACTCAAAATTTTCGCAGTTCTGATGCTCGAAACTAATAACTAGAACGGCCTAGTGGAAAACTACTCATACCGTTGTAATGGGGCGAGTTTCTACTTTCAGATGCAACAGAAATTTTGCGGATTGGTCAATCCGTTCGCGAGATATGGCAGTTTTGAGGTAAGAAACGCTTGAAAAACTCAAAATTTTCGCAGCTCTGATGCTCGAAACGAATAACTAGAACGGCCTAGTGGAAAACTACTCATACCGTTGTAATGGGGCGAGTTTCTACATGCAGATGCAACAGAAATTTTGCGGATTGGTCAATCCGTTCGCGAGATATGGCAGTTTTGAGGTAAGAAATGCTTGAAAAACTCAAAATTTTCGCAGTTCTGATGCTCGAAACTAATAACTAGAATGGCCTAGTGGAAAACTACTCATACCGTTGTAATGGGGCGAGTTTCTACTTTCAGATGCAACAGAAATTTTGCGGATTGGTCAATCCGTTCGCGAGATATGGCAGTTTTGAGGTAAGAATCGCTTGAAAAACTCAAAATTTTCGCAGTTCTGATGCTCGAAACTAATAACTAGAACGGCCTAGTGGAATACTACTCATACCGTTGTAATGGGGCGAGTTTCTACATTCAGATGCAACAGAAATTTTACGGATTGGTCAATCCGTTCGCGAGATATGGCAGTTTTGAGGTAAGAAACGCTTGAAAAACTCAAAATTTTCGCAGTTCTGATGCTCGAAACGAATAACTAGAACGGCCTAGGGGAAAACTATTCATACCGTTGGCATGGGGCGAGTTTCTACTTTCAGATGCAACAGAAATTTTGCGGATTGGTCAATCCGTTCGCGAGATATGGCAGTTTTGATGTAAGAAACGCTTGAAAAACTGAAAATTTTCGCAGTTCTGATGCTCCAAACTAATAACTAGAACGGCCTAGTGGAAAACTACTCACACCGTTGTAATGGGGCGAGTTTCTACTTTCAGATGCAACAGAAATTTTGCGGATTGGTCAATCCGTTCGCGAGATATGGCAGTTTTGATGTAAGAAACGCTTGAAAAACTCAAAATTTTCGCAGTTCTGATGCTCGAAACTAATAACTAGAACGGCCTAGTGGAAAACTACTCATACCGTTGTAATGGGGCGAGTTTCTACTTTCAGATGCAACAGAAATTTTGCGGATTGGTCAATCCGTTCGCGAGATATGGCAGTTTTGAGGTAAGAAACGCTTGAAAAACTCAAAATTTTCGCAGTTCTGATGCTCGAAACTAATAACTAGAACGGCCTAGTGGAAAACTACTCATACCGTTGTAATGGGGCGAGTTTCTACATTCAGATGCAACAGAAATTTTGCGGATTGGTCAATCCGTTCGCGAGATATGGCAGTTTTGAGGTAAGAAACGCTTGAAAAACTCAAAATTTTCGCAGTTCTGATGCTCGAAACGAATAACTAGAACGGCCTAGGGGAAAACTACTCATACCGTTGTAATGGGGCGAGATTCTACTTTCAGATGCAACAGAAATTTTGCGGATTGGTCAATCCGTTCGCGAGATATGGCAGTTTTGAGGTAAGAAACGCTTGAAAAACTCAAAATTTTCGCAGTTCTGATGCTCGAAACGAATAACTAGAACGGCCTAGTGGAAAACTACTCATACCGTTGTAATGGGGCGAGTTTCTACATTCAGATGCAACAGAAATTTTGCGGATTGGTCAATCCGTTCGCGAGATATGGCAGTTTTGAGGTAAGAAACGCTTGAAAAACTCAAAATTTTCGCAGTTCTGATGCTCGAAACGAATAACTAGAACGGCCTAGGGGAAAACTACTCATACCGTTGTAATGGGGCGAGTTTCTACTTTCAGATGCAACAGAAATTTTGCGGATTGGCCAATCCGTTCGCGAGATATGGCAGTTTTGATGTAAGAAACGCTTGAAAAACTCAAAATTTTCGCAGTTCTGATGCTCGAAACTAATAACTAGAACGGCCTAGTGGAAAACTACTCATACCGTTGTAATGGGGCGAGTTTCTACTTTCAGATGCAACAGAAATTTTGCGGATTGGTCAATCCGTTCGCGAGATATGGCAGTTTTGAGGTAAGAAACGCTTGAAAAACTCAAAATTTTCGCAGTTCTGATGCTCGAAACTAATAACTAGAACGGCCTAGTGGAAAACTACTCATACCGTTGTAATGGGGCGAGTTTCTACTTTCAGATGCAACAGAAATTTTGCGGATTGGTCAATCCGTTCGCGAGATATGGCAGTTTTGAGGTAAGAAACGCTTGAAAAACTCAAAATTTTCGCAGCTCTGATGCTCGAAACGAATAACTAGAACGGCCTAGTGGAAAACTACTCATACCGTTGTAATGGGGCGAGTTTCTACATGCAGATGCAACAGAAATTTTGCGGATTGGTCAATCCGTTCGCGAGATATGGCAGTTTTGAAGTAAGAAATGCTTGAAAAACTCAAAATTTTCGCAGTTCTGATGCTCGAAACTAATAACTAGAATGGCCTAGTGGAAAACTACTCATACCGTTGTAATGGGGCGAGTTTCTACTTTCAGATGCAACAGAAATTTTGCGGATTGGTCAATCCGTTCGCGAGATATGGCAGTTTTGAGGTAAGAATCGCTTGAAAAACTCAAAATTTTCGCAGTTCTGATGCTCGAAACTAATAACTAGAACGGCCTAGTGGAATACTACTCATACCGTTGTAATGGGGCGAGTTTCTACATTCAGATGCAACAGAAATTTTACGGATTGGTCAATCCGTTCGCGAGATATGGCAGTTTTGAGGTAAGAAACGCTTGAAAAACTCAAAATTTTCGCAGTTCTGATGCTCGAAACGAATAACTAGAACGGCCTAGGGGAAAACTATTCATACCGTTGGCATGGGGCGAGTTTCTACTTTCAGATGCAACAGAAATTTTGCGGATTGGTCAATCCGTTCGCGAGATATGGCAGTTTTGATGTAAGAAACGCTTGAAAAACTCAAAATTTTCGCAGTTCTGATGCTCCAAACTAATAACTAGAACGGCCTAGTGGAAAACTACTCACACCGTTGTAATGGGGCGAGTTTCTACTTTCAGATGCAACAGAAATTTTGCGGATTGGTCAATCCGTTCGCGAGATATGGCAGTTTTGATGTAAGAAACGCTTGAAAAACTCAAAATTTTCGCAGTTCTGATGCTCGAAACTAATAACTAGAACGGCCTAGTGGAAAACTACTCATACCGTTGTAATGGGGCGAGTTTCTACTTTCAGATGCAACAGAAATTTTGCGGATTGGTCAATCCGTTCGCGAGATATGGCAGTTTTGAGGTAAGAAACGCTTGAAAAACTCAAAATTTTCGCAGTTCTGATGCTCGAAACTAATAACTAGAACGGCCTAGTGGAAAACTACTCATACCGTTGTAATGGGGCGAGTTTCTACATTCAGATGCAACAGAAATTTTGCGGATTGGTCAATCCGTTCGCGAGATATGGCAGTTTTGAGGTAAGAAACGCTTGAAAAACTCAAAATTTTCGCAGTTCTGATGCTCGAAACGAATAACTAGAACGGCCTAGGGGAAAACTACTCATACCGTTGTAATGGGGCGAGATTCTACTTTCAGATGCAACAGAAATTTTGCGGATTGGTCAATCCGTTCGCGAGATATGGCAGTTTTGAGGTGTGAAACGCTTGAAAAACTCAAAATTTTCGCAGTTCTGATGCTCGAAACGAATAACTAGAACGGCCTAGGGGAAAACTACTCATACCGTTGTAATGGGGCGAGTTTCTACTTTCAGATGCAACAGAAATTTTGCGGATTGGTCAATCCGTTCGCGAGATATGGCAGTTTCGATGTAAGAAACGCTTGAAAAACTCAAAATTTTCGCAGTTCTGATGCTCGAAACTAATAACTAGAACGGCCTAGTGGAAAACTACTCATACCGTTGTAATGGGGCGAGTTTCTACTTTCAGATGCAACAGAAATTTTGCGGATTGGTCAATCCGTTCGCGAGATATGGCAGTTTTGAGGTAAGAAACGCTTGAAAAACTCAAAATTTTCGCAGTTCTGATGCTCGAAACGAATAACTAGAACGGCCTAGGGGAAAACTATTCATACCGTTGGCATGGGGCGAGTTTCTACTTTCAGATGCAACAGAAATTTTGCGGATTGGTCAATCCGTTCGCGAGATATGGCAGTTTTGATGTAAGAAACGCTTGAAAAACTCAAAATTTTCGCAGTTCTGATGCTCCAAACTAATAACTAGAACGGCCTAGTGGAAAACTACTCACACCGTTGTAATGGGGCGAGTTTCTACTTTCAGATGCAACAGAAATTTTGCGGATTGGTCAATCCGTTCGCGAGATATGGCAGTTTTGATGTAAGAAACGCTTGAAAAACTCAAAATTTTCGCAGTTCTGATGCTCGAAACTAATAACTAGAACGGCCTAGTGGAAAACTACTCATACCGTTGTAATGGGGCGAGTTTCTACTTTCAGATGCAACAGAAATTTTGCGGATTGGTCAATCCGTTCGCGAGATATGGCAGTTTTGAGGTAAGAAACGCTTGAAAAACTCAAAATTTTCGCAGTTCTGATGCTCGAAACTAATAACTAGAACGGCCTAGTGGAAAACTACTCATACCGTTGTAATGGGGCGAGTTTCTACATTCAGATGCAACAGAAATTTTGCGGATTGGTCAATCCGTTCGCGAGATATGGCAGTTTTGAGGTAAGAAACGCTTGAAAAACTCAAAATTTTCGCAGTTCTGATGCTCGAAACGAATAACTAGAACGGCCTAGGGGAAAACTACTCATACCGTTGTAATGGGGCGAGATTCTACTTTCAGATGCAATAGAAATTTTGCGGATTGGTCAATCCGTTCGCGAGATATGGCAGTTTTGAGGTAAGAAACGCTTGAAAAACTCAAAATTTTCGCAGTTCTGATGCTCGAAACGAATAACTAGAACGGCCTAGTGGAAAACTACTCATACCGTTGTAATGGGGCGAGTTTCTACATTCAGATGCAACAGAAATTTTGCGGATTGGTCAATCCGTTCGCGAGATATGGCAGTTTTGAGGTAAGAAACGCTTGAAAAACTCAAAATTTTCGCAGTTCTGATGCTCGAAACGAATAACTAGAACGGCCTAGGGGAAAACTACTCATACCGTTGTAATGGGGCGAGTTTCTACTTTCAGATGCAACAGAAATTTTGCGGATTGGTCAATCCGTTCGCGAGATATGGCAGTTTTGATGTAAGAAACGCTTGAAAAACTCAAAATTTTCGCAGTTCTGATGCTCGAAACTAATAACTAGAACGGCCTAGTGGAAAACTACTCATACCGTTGTAATGGGGCGAGTTTCTACATGCAGATGCAACAGAAATTTTGCGGATTGGTCAATCCGTTCGCGAGATATGGCAGTTTTGAGGTAAGAAATGCTTGAAAAACTCAAAATTTTCGCAGTTCTGATGCTCGAAACTAATAACTAGAATGGCCTAGTGGAAAACTACTCATACCGTTGTAATGGGGCGAGTTTCTACTTTCAGATGCAACAGAAATTTTGCGGATTGGTCAATCCGTTCGCGAGATATGGCAGTTTTGAGGTAAGAATCGCTTGAAAAACTCAAAATTTTCGCAGATCTGATGCTCGAAACTAATAACTAGAACGGCCTAGTGGAATACTACTCATACCGTTGTAATGGGGCGAGTTTCTACATTCAGATGCAACAGAAATTTTACGGATTGGTCAATCCGTTCGCGAGATATGGCAGTTTTGAGGTAAGAAACGCTTGAAAAACTCAAAATTTTCGCAGTTCTGATGCTCGAAACGAATAACTAGAACGGCCTAGGGGAAAACTATTCATACCGTTGGCATGGGGCGAGTTTCTACTTTCAGATGCAACAGAAATTTTGCGGATTGGTCAATCCGTTCGCGAGATATGGCAGTTTTGAGGTAAGAAACGCTTGAAAAACTCAAAATTTTCGCAGTTCTGATGCTCGAAACTAATAACTAGAACGGCCTAGTGGAAAACTACTCATACCGTTGTAATGGGGCGAGTTTCTACTTTCAGATGGAACAGAAATTTTGCGGATTGGTCAATCCGTTCGCGAGATATGGCAGTTTTGAGGTAAGAAACGCTTGAAAAACTCAAAATTTTCGCAGTTCTGATGCTCGAAACGAATAACTAGAACGGCCTAGTGGAAAACTACTCATACCGTTGTAATGGGGCGAGTTTCTACATTCAGATGCAACAGAAATTTTGCGGATTGGTCAATCCGTTCGCGAGATATGGCAGTTTTGAGGTAAGAAACGCTTGAAAAACTCAAAATTTTCGCAGTTCTGATGCTCGAAACGAATAACTAGAACGGCCTAGGGGAAAACTACTCATACCGTTGTAATGGGGCGAGTTTCTACTTTCAGATGCAACAGAAATTTTGCGGATTGGTCAATCCGTTCGCGAGATATGGCAGTTTTGATGTAAGAAACGCTTGAAAAACTCAAAATTTTCGCAGTTCTGATGCTCGAAACTAATAACTAGAACGGCCTAGTGGAAAACTACTCATACCGTTGTAATGGGGCGAGTTTCTACTTTCAGATGCAACAGAAATTTTGCGGATTGGTCAATCCGTTCGCGAGATATGGCAGTTTTGAGGTAAGAAACGCTTGAAAAACTCAAAATTTTCGCAGTTCTGATGCTCGAAACTAATAACTAGAACGGCCTAGTGGAAAACTACTCATACCGTTGTAATGGGGCGAGTTTCTACTTTCAGATGCAACAGAAATTTTGCGGATTGGTCAATCCGTTCGCGAGATATGGCAGTTTTGAGGTAAGAAACGCTTGAAAAACTCAAAATTTTCGCAGCTCTGATGCTCGAAACGAATAACTAGAACGGCCTAGTGGAAAACTACTCATACCGTTGTAATGGGGCGAGTTTCTACATGCAGATGCAACAGAAATTTTGCGGATTGGTCAATCCGTTCGCGAGATATGGCAGTTTTGAGGTAAGAAATGCTTGAAAAACTCAAAATTTTCGCAGTTCTGATGCTCGAAACTAATAACTAGAATGGCCTAGTGGAAAACTACTCATACCGTTGTAATGGGGCGAGTTTCTACTTTCAGATGCAACAGAAATTTTGCGGATTGGTCAATCCGTTCGCGAGATATGGCAGTTTTGAGGTAAGAATCGCTTGAAAGACTCAAAATTTTCGCAGTTCTGATGCTCGAAACTAATAACTAGAACGGCCTAGTGGAATACTACTCATACCGTTGTAATGGGGCGAGTTTCTACATTCAGATGCAACAGAAATTTTACGGATTGGTCAATCCGTTCGCGAGATATGGCAGTTTTGAGGTAAGAAACGCTTGAAAAACTCAAAATTTTCGCAGTTCTGATGCTCGAAACGAATAACTAGAACGGCCTAGGGGAAAACTATTCATACCGTTGGCATGGGGCGAGTTTCTACTTTCAGATGCAACAGAAATTTTGCGGATTGGTCAATCCGTTCGCGAGATATGGCAGTTTTGATGTAAGAAACGCTTGAAAAACTGAAAATTTTCGCAGTTCTGATGCTCCAAACTAATAACTAGAACGGCCTAGTGGAAAACTACTCACACCGTTGTAATGGGGCGAGTTTCTACTTTCAGATGCAACAGAAATTTTGCGGATTGGTCAATCCGTTCGCGAGATATGGCAGTTTTGATGTAAGAAACGCTTGAAAAACTCAAAATTTTCGCAGTTCTGATGCTCGAAACTAATAACTAGAACGGCCTAGTGGAAAACTACTCATACCGTTGTAATGGGGCGAGTTTCTACTTTCAGATGCAACAGAAATTTTGCGGATTGGTCAATCCGTTCGCGAGATATGGCAGTTTTGAGGTAAGAAACGCTTGAAAAACTCAAAATTTTCGCAGTTCTGATGCTCGAAACTAATAACTAGAACGGCCTAGTGGAAAACTACTCATACCGTTGTAATGGGGCGAGTTTCTACATTCAGATGCAACAGAAATTTTGCGGATTGGTCAATCCGTTCGCGAGATATGGCAGTTTTGAGGTAAGAAACGCTTGAAAAACTCAAAATTTTCGCAGTTCTGATGCTCGAAACGAATAACTAGAACGGCCTAGGGGAAAACTACTCATACCGTTGTAATGGGGCGAGATTCTACTTTCAGATGCAACAGAAATTTTGCGGATTGGTCAATCCGTTCGCGAGATATGGCAGTTTTGAGGTAAGAAACGCTTGAAAAACTCAAAATTTTCGCAGTTCTGATGCTCGAAACGAATAACTAGAACGGCCTAGTGGAAAACTACTCATACCGTTGTAATGGGGCGAGTTTCTACATTCAGATGCAACAGAAATTTTGCGGATTGGTCAATCCGTTCGCGAGATATGGCAGTTTTGAGGTAAGAAACGCTTGAAAAACTCAAAATTTTCGCAGTTCTGATGCTCGAAACGAATAACTAGAACGGCCTAGGGGAAAACTACTCATACCGTTGTAATGGGGCGAGTTTCTACTTTCAGATGCAACAGAAATTTTGCGGATTGGCCAATCCGTTCGCGAGATATGGCAGTTTTGATGTAAGAAACGCTTGAAAAACTCAAAATTTTCGCAGTTCTGATGCTCGAAACTAATAACTAGAACGGCCTAGTGGAAAACTACTCATACCGTTGTAATGGGGCGAGTTTCTACTTTCAGATGCAACAGAAATTTTGCGGATTGGTCAATCCGTTCGCGAGATATGGCAGTTTTGAGGTAAGAAACGCTTGAAAAACTCAAAATTTTCGCAGTTCTGATGCTCGAAACTAATAACTAGAACGGCCTAGTGGAAAACTACTCATACCGTTGTAATGGGGCGAGTTTCTACTTTCAGATGCAACAGAAATTTTGCGGATTGGTCAATCCGTTCGCGAGATATGGCAGTTTTGAGGTAAGAAACGCTTGAAAAACTCAAAATTTTCGCAGCTCTGATGCTCGAAACGAATAACTAGAACGGCCTAGTGGAAAACTACTCATACCGTTGTAATGGGGCGAGTTTCTACATGCAGATGCAACAGAAATTTTGCGGATTGGTCAATCCGTTCGCGAGATATGGCAGTTTTGAAGTAAGAAATGCTTGAAAAACTCAAAATTTTCGCAGTTCTGATGCTCGAAACTAATAACTAGAATGGCCTAGTGGAAAACTACTCATACCGTTGTAATGGGGCGAGTTTCTACTTTCAGATGCAACAGAAATTTTGCGGATTGGTCAATCCGTTCGCGAGATATGGCAGTTTTGAGGTAAGAATCGCTTGAAAAACTCAAAATTTTCGCAGTTCTGATGCTCGAAACTAATAACTAGAACGGCCTAGTGGAATACTACTCATACCGTTGTAATGGGGCGAGTTTCTACATTCAGATGCAACAGAAATTTTACGGATTGGTCAATCCGTTCGCGAGATATGGCAGTTTTGAGGTAAGAAACGCTTGAAAAACTCAAAATTTTCGCAGTTCTGATGCTCGAAACGAATAACTAGAACGGCCTAGGGGAAAACTATTCATACCGTTGGCATGGGGCGAGTTTCTACTTTCAGATGCAACAGAAATTTTGCGGATTGGTCAATCCGTTCGCGAGATATGGCAGTTTTGATGTAAGAAACGCTTGAAAAACTCAAAATTTTCGCAGTTCTGATGCTCCAAACTAATAACTAGAACGGCCTAGTGGAAAACTACTCACACCGTTGTAATGGGGCGAGTTTCTACTTTCAGATGCAACAGAAATTTTGCGGATTGGTCAATCCGTTCGCGAGATATGGCAGTTTTGATGTAAGAAACGCTTGAAAAACTCAAAATTTTCGCAGTTCTGATGCTCGAAACTAATAACTAGAACGGCCTAGTGGAAAACTACTCATACCGTTGTAATGGGGCGAGTTTCTACTTTCAGATGCAACAGAAATTTTGCGGATTGGTCAATCCGTTCGCGAGATATGGCAGTTTTGAGGTAAGAAACGCTTGAAAAACTCAAAATTTTCGCAGTTCTGATGCTCGAAACTAATAACTAGAACGGCCTAGTGGAAAACTACTCATACCGTTGTAATGGGGCGAGTTTCTACATTCAGATGCAACAGAAATTTTGCGGATTGGTCAATCCGTTCGCGAGATATGGCAGTTTTGAGGTAAGAAACGCTTGAAAAACTCAAAATTTTCGCAGTTCTGATGCTCGAAACGAATAACTAGAACGGCCTAGGGGAAAACTACTCATACCGTTGTAATGGGGCGAGATTCTACTTTCAGATGCAACAGAAATTTTGCGGATTGGTCAATCCGTTCGCGAGATATGGCAGTTTTGAGGTGTGAAACGCTTGAAAAACTCAAAATTTTCGCAGTTCTGATGCTCGAAACGAATAACTAGAACGGCCTAGGGGAAAACTACTCATACCGTTGTAATGGGGCGAGTTTCTACTTTCAGATGCAACAGAAATTTTGCGGATTGGTCAATCCGTTCGCGAGATATGGCAGTTTCGATGTAAGAAACGCTTGAAAAACTCAAAATTTTCGCAGTTCTGATGCTCGAAACTAATAACTAGAACGGCCTAGTGGAAAACTACTCATACCGTTGTAATGGGGCGAGTTTCTACTTTCAGATGCAACAGAAATTTTGCGGATTGGTCAATCCGTTCGCGAGATATGGCAGTTTTGAGGTAAGAAACGCTTGAAAAACTCAAAATTTTCGCAGTTCTGATGCTCGAAACGAATAACTAGAACGGCCTAGGGGAAAACTGCTCATACCGTTGTAATGGGGCGAGTTTCTACTTTCAGATGCAACAGAAATTTTGCGGATTGGTCAATCCGTTCGCGAGATATGGCAGTTTTGACGTAAGAAACGCTTGAAAAACTCAAAATTTTCGCAGTTCTGATGCTCGAAACTAATAACTAGAACGGCCTAGTGGAAAACTACTCATGCCGTTGTAATGGGGCGAGTTTCTACTTTCAGATGCAACAGAAATTTTGCGGATTGGTCAATCCGTTCGCGAGATATGGCAGTTTTGAGGTAAGAAACGCTTGAAAAACTCAAAATTTTCGCAGTTCTGATGCTCGAAACGAATAACTAGAACGGCCTAGTGGAAAACTACTCATACCGTTGTAATGGGGCGAGTTTCTACATTCAGATGCAACAGAAATTTTGCGGATTGGTCAATCCGTTCGCGAGATATGGCAGTTTTGAGGTAAGAAACGCTTGAAAAACTCAAAATTTTCGCAGTTCTGATGCTCGAAACTAATAACTAGAACGGCCTAGTGGAAAACTACTCATACCGTTGTAATGGGGCGAGTTTCTACATTCAGATGCAACAGAAATTTTGCGGATTGGTCAATCCGTTCGCGAGATATGGCAGTTTTGAGGTAAGAAACGCTTGAAAAACTCAAAATTTTCGCAGTTCTGATGCTCGAAACGAATAACTAGAACGGCCTAGGGGAAAACTACTCATACCGTTGTAATGGGGCGAGATTCTACTTTCAGATGCAACAGAAATTTTGCGGATTGGTCAATCCGTTCGCGAGATATGGCAGTTTTGAGGTGTGAAACGCTTGAAAAACTCAAAATTTTCGCAGTTCTGATGCTCGAAACGAATAACTAGAACGGCCTAGGGGAAAACTACTCATACCGTTGTAATGGGGCGAGTTTCTACTTTCAGATGCAACAGAAATTTTGCGGATTGGTCAATCCGTTCGCGAGATATGGCAGTTTCGATGTAAGAAACGCTTGAAAAACTCAAAATTTTCGCAGTTCTGATGCTCGAAACTAATAACTAGAACGGCCTAGTGGAAAACTACTCATACCGTTGTAATGGGGCGAGTTTCTACTTTCAGATGCAATAGAAATTTTGCGGATTGGTCAATCCGTTCGCGAGATATGGCAGTTTTGAGGTAAGAAACGCTTGAAAAACTCAAAATTTTCGCAGTTCTGATGCTCGAAACTAATAACTAGAACGGCCTAGTGGAAAACTACTCATACCGTTGTAATGGGGCGAGTTTCTACTTTCAGATGCAATAGAAATTTTGCGGATTGGTCAATCCGTTCGCGAGATATGGCAGTTTTGAGGTAAGAAACGCTTGAAAAACTCAAAATTTTCGCAGTTCTGATGCTCGAAACTAATAACTAGAACGGCCTAGTGGAAAACTACTCATACCGTTGTAATGGGGCGAGTTTCTACTTTCAGATGGAACAGAAATTTTGCGGATTGGTCAATCCGTTCGCGAGATATGGCAGTTTTGAGGTAAGAAACGCTTGAAAAACTCAAAATTTTCGCAGTTCTGATGCTCGAAACGAATAACTAGAACGGCCTAGTGGAAAACTACTCATACCGTTGTAATGGGGCGAGTTTCTACATTCAGATGCAACAGAAATTTTGCGGATTGGTCAATCCGTTCGCGAGATATGGCAGTTTTGAGGTAAGAAACGCTTGAAAAACTCAAAATTTTCGCAGTTCTGATGCTCGAAACGAATAACTAGAACGGCCTAGGGGAAAACTACTCATACCGTTGTAATGGGGCGAGTTTCTACTTTCAGATGCAACAGAAATTTTGCGGATTGGTCAATCCGTTCGCGAGATATGGCAGTTTTGATGTAAGAAACGCTTGAAAAACTCAAAATTTTCGCAGTTCTGATGCTCGAAACTAATAACTAGAACGGCCTAGTGGAAAACTACTCATACCGTTGTAATGGGGCGAGTTTCTACTTTCAGATGCAACAGAAATTTTGCGGATTTGTCAATCCGTTCGCGAGATATGGCAGTTTTGAGGTAAGAAACGCTTGAAAAACTCAAAATTTTCGCAGTTCTGATGCTCGAAACTAATAACTAGAACGGCCTAGTGGAAAACTACTCATACCGTTGTAATGGGGCGAGTTTCTACTTTCAGATGCAACAGAAATTTTGCGGATTGGTCAATCCGTTCGCGAGATATGGCAGTTTTGAGGTAAGAAACGCTTGAAAAACTCAAAATTTTCGCAGCTCTGATGCTCGAAACGAATAACTAGAACGGCCTAGGGGAAAACTGCTCATACCGTTGTAATGGGGCGAGTTTCTACTTTCAGATGCAACAGAAATTTTGCGGATTGGTAAATCCGTTCGCGAGATATGGCAGTTTTGACGTAAGAAACGCTTGAAAAACTCAAAATTTTCGCAGTTCTGATGCTCGAAACTAACAACTAGAACGGCCTAGTGGAAAACTACTCATGCCGTTGTAATGGGGCGAGTTTCTACTTTCAGATGCAACAGAAATTTTGCGGATTGGTCAATCCGTTCGCGAGATATGGCAGTTTTGAGGTAAGAAACGCTTGAAAAACTCAAAATTTTCGCAGTTCTGATGCTCGAAACGAATAACTAGAACGGCCTAGTGGAAAACTACTCATACCGTTGTAATGGGGTGAGTTTCTACATTCAGATGCAACAGAAATTTTGCGGATTGGTCAATCCGTTCGCGAGATATGGCAGTTTTGAGGTAAGAAACGCTTGAAAAACTCAAAATTTTCGCAGTTCTGTTGCTCGAAACTAATAACTAGAACGGCCTAGTGGAAAACTACTCATACCGTTGTAATGGGGCGAGTTTCTACATTCAGATGCAACAGAAATTTTGCGGATTGGTCAATCCGTTCGCGAGATATGGCAGTTTTGAGGTAAGAAACGCTTGAAAAACTCAAAATTTTCGCAGCTCTGATGCTCGAAACGAATAACTAGAACGGCCTAGGGGAAAACTGCTCATACCGTTGTAATGGGGCGAGTTTCTACTTTCAGATGCAACAGAAATTTTGCGGATTGGTCAATCCGTTCGCGAGATATGGCAGTTTTGACGTAAGAAACGCTTGAAAAACTCAAAATTTTCGCAGTTCTGATGCTCGAAACTAATAACTAGAACGGCCTAGTGGAAAACTACTCATGCCGTTGTAATGGGGCGAGTTTCTACTTTCAGATGCAACAGAAATTTTGCGGATTGGTCAATCCGTTCGCGAGATATGGCAGTTTTGAGGTAAGAAACGCTTGAAAAACTCAAAATTTTCGCAGTTCTGATGCTCGAAACGAATAACTAGAACGGCCTAGTGGAAAACTACTCATACCGTTGTAATGGGGTGAGTTTCTACATTCAGATGCAACAGAAATTTTGCGGATTGGTCAATCCGTTCGCGAGATATGGCAGTTTTGAGGTAAGAAACGCTTGAAAAACTCAAAATTTTCGCAGTTCTGATGCTCGAAACGAATAACTAGAACGGCCTAGGGGAAAACTACTCATACCGTTGTAATGGGGCGAGATTCTACTTTCAGATGCAACAGAAATTTTGCGGATTGGTCAATCCGTTCGCGAGATATGGCAGTTTTGAGGTGTGAAACGCTTGAAAAACTCAAAATTTTCGCAGTTCTGATGCTCGAAACGAATAACTAGAACGGCCTAGGGGAAAACTACTCATACCGTTGTAATGGGGCGAGTTTCTACTTTCAGATGCAACAGAAATTTTGCGGATTGGTCAATCCGTTCGCGAGATATGGCAGTTTCGATGTAAGAAACGCTTGAAAAACTCAAAATTTTCGCAGTTCTGATGCTCGAAACGAATAACTAGAACGGCCTAGTGGAAAACTACTCATACCGTTGTAATGGGGTGAGTTTCTACATTCAGATGCAACAGAAATTTTGCGGATTGGTCAATCCGTTCGCGAGATATGGCAGTTTTGAGGTAAGAAACGCTTGAAAAACTCAAAATTTTCGCAGTTCTGTTGCTCGAAACTAATAACTAGAACGGCCTAGTGGAAAACTACTCATACCGTTGTAATGGGGCGAGTTTCTACATTCAGATGCAACAGAAATTTTGCGGATTGGTCAATCCGTTCGCGAGATATGGCAGTTTTGAGGTAAGAAACGCTTGAAAAACTCAAAATTTTCGCAGCTCTGATGCTCGAAACGAATAACTAGAACGGCCTAGGGGAAAACTGCTCATACCGTTGTAATGGGGCGAGTTTCTACTTTCAGATGCAACAGAAATTTTGCGGATTGGTCAATCCGTTCGCGAGATATGGCAGTTTTGACGTAAGAAACGCTTGAAAAACTCAAAATTTTCGCAGTTCTGATGCTCGAAACTAATAACTAGAACGGCCTAGTGGAAAACTACTCATGCCGTTGTAATGGGGCGAGTTTCTACTTTCAGATGCAACAGAAATTTTGCGGATTGGTCAATCCGTTCGCGAGATATGGCAGTTTTGAGGTAAGAAACGCTTGAAAAACTCAAAATTTTCGCAGTTCTGATGCTCGAAACGAATAACTAGAACGGCCTAGTGGAAAACTACTCATACCGTTGTAATGGGGTGAGTTTCTACATTCAGATGCAACAGAAATTTTGCGGATTGGTCAATCCGTTCGCGAGATATGGCAGTTTTGAGGTAAGAAACGCTTGAAAAACTCAAAATTTTCGCAGTTCTGATGCTCGAAACGAATAACTAGAACGGCCTAGGGGAAAACTACTCATACCGTTGTAATGGGGCGAGATTCTACTTTCAGATGCAACAGAAATTTTGCGGATTGGTCAATCCGTTCGCGAGATATGGCAGTTTTGAGGTGTGAAACGCTTGAAAAACTCAAAATTTTCGCAGTTCTGATGCTCGAAACGAATAACTAGAACGGCCTAGGGGAAAACTACTCATACCGTTGTAATGGGGCGAGTTTCTACTTTCAGATGCAACAGAAATTTTGCGGATTGGTCAATCCGTTCGCGAGATATGGCAGTTTCGATGTAAGAAACGCTTGAAAAACTCAAAATTTTCGCAGTTCTGATGCTCGAAACTAATAACTAGAACGGCCTAGTGGAAAACTACTCATACCGTTGTAATGGGGCGAGTTTCTACTTTCAGATGCAATAGAAATTTTGCGGATTTGTCAATCCGTTCGCGAGATATGGCAGTTTTGAGGTAAGAAACGCTTGAAAAACTCAAAATTTTCGCAGTTCTGATGCTCGAAACTAATAACTAGAACGGCCTAGTGGAAAACTACTCATACCGTTGTAATGGGGCGAGTTTCTACTTTCAGATGCAACAGAAATTTTGCGGATTGGTCAATCCGTTCGCGAGATATGGCAGTTTTGACGTAAGAAACGCTTGAAAAACTCAAAATTTTCGCAGTTCTGATGCTCGAAACTAATAACTAGAACGGCCTAGTGGAAAACTACTCATACCGTTGTAATGGGGCGAGTTTCTACATTCAGATGCAACAGAAATTTTGCGGATTGGTCAATCCGTTCGCGAGATATGGCAGTTTTGAGGTAAGAAACGCTTGAAAAACTCAAAATTTTCGCAGTTCTGATGCTCGAAACGAATAACTAGAACGGCCTAGGGGAAAACTACTCATACCGTTGTAATGGGGCGAGTTTCTACTTTCAGATGCAACAGAAATTTTGCGGATTGGTCAATCCGTTCGCGAGATATGGCAGTTTTGATGTAAGAAACGCTTGAAAAACTCAAAATTTTCGCAGTTCTGATGCTCGAAACTAATAACTAGAACGGCCTAGTGGAAAACTACTCATACCGTTGTAATGGGGCGAGTTTCTACTTTCAGATGCAACAGAAATTTTGCGGATTGGTCAATCCGTTCGCGAGATATGGCAGTTTTGAGGTAAGAAACGCTTGAAAAACTCAAAATTTTCGCAGTTCTGATGCTCGAAACTAATAACTAGAACGGCCTAGTGGAAAACTACTCATACCGTTGTAATGGGGCGAGTTTCTACATTCAGATGCAACAGAAATTTTGCGGATTGGTCAATCCGTTCGCGAGATATGGCAGTTTTGAGGTAAGAAACGCTTGAAAAACTCAAAATTTTCGCAGTTCTGATGCTCGAAACGAATAACTAGAACGGCCTAGTGGAAAACTACTCATACCGTTGTAATGGGGCGAGTTTCTACTTTCAGATGCAACAGAAATTTTGCGGATTTGTCAATCCGTTCGCGAGATATGGCAGTTTTGAGGTAAGAAACGCTTGAAAAACTCAAAATTTTCGCAGCTCTGATGCTCGAAACGAATAACTAGAACGGCCTAGTGGAAAACTACTCATACCGTTGTAATGGGGCGAGTTTCTACATGCAGATGCAACAGAAATTTTGCGGATTGGTCAATCCGTTCGCGAGATATGGCAGTTTTGAGGTAAGAAATGCTTGAAAAACTCAAAATTTTCGCAGTTCTGATGCTCGAAACTAATAACTAGAATGGCCTAGTGGAAAACTACTCATACCGTTGTAATGGGGCGAGTTTCTACTTTCAGATGCAACAGAAATTTTGCGGATTGGTCAATCCGTTCGCGAGATATGGCAGTTTTGAGGTAAGAATCGCTTGAAAAACTCAAAATTTTCGCAGTTCTGATGCTCGAAACTAATAACTAGAACGGCCTAGTGGAATACTACTCATACCGTTGTAATGGGGCGAGTTTCTACATTCAGATGCAACAGAAATTTTACGGATTGGTCAATCCGTTCGCGAGATATGGCAGTTTTGAGGTAAGAAACGCTTGAAAAACTCAAAATTTTCGCAGTTCTGATGCTCGAAACGAATAACTAGAACGGCCTAGGGGAAAACTACTCATACCGTTGGCATGGGGCGAGTTTCTACTTTCAGATGCAACAGAAATTTTGCGGATTGGTCAATCCGTTCGCGAGATATGGCAGTTTCGATGTAAGAAACGCTTGAAAAACTCAAAATTTTCGCAGTTCTGATGCTCGAAACTAATAACTAGAACGGCCTAGTGGAAAACTACTCATACCGTTGTAATGGGGCGAGTTTCTACTTTCAGATGCAATAGAAATTTTGCGGATTGGTCAATCCGTTCGCGAGATATGGCAGTTTTGAGGTAAGAAACGCTTGAAAAACTCAAAATTTTCGCAGTTCTGATGCTCGAAACTAATAACTAGAACGGCCTAGTGGAAAACTACTCATACCGTTGTAATGGGGCGAGTTTCTACTTTCAGATGGAACAGAAATTTTGCGGATTGGTCAATCCGTTCGCGAGATATGGCAGTTTTGAGGTAAGAAACGCTTGAAAAACTCAAAATTTTCGCAGTTCTGATGCTCGAAACGAATAACTAGAACGGCCTAGTGGAAAACTACTCATACCGTTGTAATGGGGCGAGTTTCTACATTCAGATGCAACAGAAATTTTGCGGATTGGTCAATCCGTTCGCGAGATATGGCAGTTTTGAGGTAAGAAACGCTTGAAAAACTCAAAATTTTCGCAGTTCTGATGCTCGAAACGAATAACTAGAACGGCCTAGGGGAAAACTACTCATACCGTTGTAATGGGGCGAGTTTCTACTTTCAGATGCAACAGAAATTTTGCGGATTGGTCAATCCGTTCGCGAGATATGGCAGTTTTGATGTAAGAAACGCTTGAAAAACTCAAAATTTTCGCAGTTCTGATGCTCGAAACTAATAACTAGAACGGCCTAGTGGAAAACTACTCATACCGTTGTAATGGGGCGAGTTTCTACTTTCAGATGCAACAGAAATATTGCGGATTGGTCAATCCGTTCGCGAGATATGGCAGTTTTGAGGTAAGAAACGCTTGAAAAACTCAAAATTTTCGCAGTTCTGATGCTCGAAACTAATAACTAGAACGGCCTAGTGGAAAACTACTCATACCGTTGTAATGGGGCGAGTTTCTACATTCAGATGCAACAGAAATTTTGCGGATTGGTCAATCCGTTCGCGAGATATGGCAGTTTTGATGTAAGAAACGCTTGAAAAACTCAAAATTTTCGCAGTTCTGATGCTCGAAACGAATAACTAGAACGGCCTAGGGGAAAACTACTCATACCGTTGGCATGGGGCGAGTTTCTACTTTCAGATGCAACAGAAATTTTGCGGATTGGTCAATCCGTTCGCGAGATATGGCAGTTTTGATGTAAGAAACGCTTGAAAAACTCAAAATTTTCGCAGTTCTGATGCTCGAAACTAATAACTAGAACGGCCTAGTGGAAAACTACTCACACCGTTGTAATGGGGCGAGTTTCTACTTTCAGATGCAACAGAAATTTTGCGGATTGGTCAATCCGTTCGCGAGATATGGCAGTTTTGATGTAAGAAACGCTTGAAAAACTCAAAATTTTCGCAGTTCTGATGCTCGAAACTAATAACTAGAACGGCCTAGTGGAAAACTACTCATACCGTTGTAATGGGGCGAGTTTCTACTTTCAGATGCAACAGAAATTTTGCGGATTGGTCAATCCGTTCGCGAGATATGGCAGTTTTGAGGTAAGAAACGCTTGAAAAACTCAAAATTTTCGCAGTTCTGATGCTCGAAACTAATAACTAGAACGGCCTAGTGGAAAACTACTCATACCGTTGTAATGGGGCGAGTTTCTACATTCAGATGCAACAGAAATTTTGCGGATTGGTCAATCCGTTCGCGAGATATGGCAGTTTTGAGGTAAGAAACGCTTGAAAAACTCAAAATTTTCGCAGTTCTGATGCTCGAAACGAATAACTAGAACGGCCTAGGGGAAAACTGCTCATACCGTTGTAATGGGGCGAGTTTCTACTTTCAGATGCAACAGAAATTTTGCGGATTGGTCAATCCGTTCGCGAGATATGGCAGTTTTGACGTAAGAAACGCTTGAAAAACTCAAAATTTTCGCAGTTCTGATGCTCGAAACTAATAACTAGAACGGCCTAGTGGAAAACTACTCATGCCGTTGTAATGGGGCGAGTTTCTACTTTCAGATGCAACAGAAATTTTGCGGATTGGTCAATCCGTTCGCGAGATATGGCAGTTTTGAGGTAAGAAACGCTTGAAAAACTCAAAATTTTCGCAGTTCTGATGCTCGAAACGAATAACTAGAACGGCCTAGTGGAAAACTACTCATACCGTTGTAATGGGGCGAGTTTCTACATTCAGATGCAACAGAAATTTTGCGGATTGGTCAATCCGTTCGCGAGATATGGCAGTTTTGAGGTAAGAAACGCTTGAAAAACTCAAAATTTTCGCAGTTCTGATGCTCGAAACTAATAACTAGAACGGCCTAGTGGAAAACTACTCATACCGTTGTAATGGGGCGAGTTTCTACATTCAGATGCAACAGAAATTTTGCGGATTGGTCAATCCGTTCGCGAGATATGGCAGTTTTGAGGTAAGAAACGCTTGAAAAACTCAAAATTTTCGCAGTTCTGATGCTCGAAACGAATAACTAGAACGGCCTAGTGGAAAACTACTCATACCGTTGTAATGGGGCGAGTTTCTACTTTCAGATGCAACAGAAATTTTGCGGATTTGTCAATCCGTTCGCGAGATATGGCAGTTTTGAGGTAAGAAACGCTTGAAAAACTCAAAATTTTCGCGGTTCTGATGCTCGAAACGAATAACTAGAACGGCCTAGTGGAAAACTACTCATACCGTTGTAATGGGGCGAGTTTCTACTTTCAGATGCAATAGAAATTTTGCGGATTGGTCAATCCGTTCGCGAGATATGGCAGTTTTGAGGTAAGAAACGCTTGAAAAACTCAAAATTTTCGCAGTTCTGATGCTCGAAACTAATAACTAGAACGGCCTAGTGGAAAACTACTCATACCGTTGTAATGGGGCGAGTTTCTACTTTCAGATGGAACAGAAATTTTGCGGATTGGTCAATCCGTTCGCGAGATATGGCAGTTTTGAGGTAAGAAACGCTTGAAAAACTCAAAATTTTCGCAGTTCTGATGCTCGAAACGAATAACTAGAACGGCCTAGTGGAAAACTACTCATACCGTTGTAATGGGGCGAGTTTCTACATTCAGATGCAACAGAAATTTTGCGGATTGGTCAATCCGTTCGCGAGATATGGCAGTTTTGAGGTAAGAAACGCTTGAAAAACTCAAAATTTTCGCAGTTCTGATGCTCGAAACGAATAACTAGAACGGCCTAGGGGAAAACTACTCATACCGTTGTAATGGGGCGAGTTTCTACTTTCAGATGCAACAGAAATTTTGCGGATTGGTCAATCCGTTCGCGAGATATGGCAGTTTTGATGTAAGAAACGCTTGAAAAACTCAAAATTTTCGCAGTTCTGATGCTCGAAACTAATAACTAGAACGGCCTAGTGGAAAACTACTCATACCGTTGTAATGGGGCGAGTTTCTACTTTCAGATGCAACAGAAATTTTGCGGATTGGTCAATCCGTTCGCGAGATATGGCAGTTTTGAGGTAAGAAACGCTTGAAAAACTCAAAATTTTCGTAGTTCTGATGCTCGAAACTAATAACTAGAACGGCCTAGTGGAAAACTACTCATACCGTTGTAATGGGGCGAGTTTCTACATTCAGATGCAACAGAAATTTTGCGGATTGGTCAATCCGTTCGCGAGATATGGCAGTTTTGAGGTAAGAAACGCTTGAAAAACTCAAAATTTTCGCAGTTCTGATGCTCGAAACGAATAACTAGAACGGCCTAGTGGAAAACTACTCATACCGTTGTAATGGGGCGAGTTTCTACTTTCAGATGCAACAGAAATTTTGCGGATTTGTCAATCCGTTCGCGAGATATGGCAGTTTTGAGGTAAGAAACGCTTGAAAAACTCAAAATTTTCGCAGCTCTGATGCTCGAAACGAATAACTAGAACGGCCTAGTGGAAAACTACTCACACCGTTGTAATGGGGCGAGTTTCTACATGCAGATGCAACAGAAATTTTGCGGATTGGTCAATCCGTTCGCGAGATATGGCAGTTTTGAGGTAAGAAATGCTTGAAAAACTCAAAATTTTCGCAGTTCTGATGCTCGAAACTAATAACTAGAATGGCCTAGTGGAAAACTACTCATACCGTTGTAATGGGGCGAGTTTCTACTTTCAGATGCAACAGAAATTTTGCGGATTGGTCAATCCGTTCGCGAGATATGGCAGTTTTGAGGTAAGAATCGCTTGAAAAACTCAAAATTTTCGCAGTTCTGATGCTCGAAACTAATAACTAGAACGGCCTAGTGGAATACTACTCATACCGTTGTAATGGGGCGAGTTTCTACATTCAGATGCAACAGAAATTTTACGGATTGGTCAATCCTTTCGCGAGATATGGCAGTTTTGAGGTAAGAAACGCTTGAAAAACTCAAAATTTTCGCAGTTCTGATGCTCGAAACGAATAACTAGAACGGCCTAGGGGAAAACTACTCATACCGTTGGCATGGGGCGAGTTTCTACTTTCAGATGCAACAGAAATTTTGCGGATTGGTCAATCCGTTCGCGAGATATGGCAGTTTTGATGTAAGAAACGCTTGAAAAACTCAAAATTTTCGCAGTTCTGATGCTCGAAACTAATAACTAGAACGGCCTAGTGGAAAACTACTCACACCGTTGTAATGGGGCGAGTTTCTACTTTCAGATGCAACAGAAATTTTGCGGATTGGTCAATCCGTTCGCGAGATATGGCAGTTTTGATGTAAGAAACGCTTGAAAAACTCAAAATTTTCGCAGTTCTGATGCTCGAAACTAATAACTAGAACGGCCTAGTGGAAAACTACTCATACCGTTGTAATGGGGCGAGTTTCTACTTTCAGATGCAACAGAAATTTTGCGGATTGGTCAATCCGTTCGCGAGATATGGCAGTTTTGAGGTAAGAAACGCTTGAAAAACTCAAAATTTTCGCAGTTCTGATGCTCGAAACTAATAACTAGAACGGCCTAGTGGAAAACTACTCATACCGTTGTAATGGGGCGAGTTTCTACATTCAGATGCAACAGAAATTTTGCGGATTGGTCAATCCGTTCGCGAGATATGGCAGTTTTGAGGTAAGAAACGCTTGAAAAACTCAAAATTTTCGCAGTTCTGATGCTCGAAACGAATAACTAGAACGGCCTAGGGGAAAACTACTCATACCGTTGTAATGGGGCGAGATTCTACTTTCAGATGCAACAGAAATTTTGCGGATTGGTCAATCCGTTCGCGAGATATGGCAGTTTTGAGGTGTGAAACGCTTGAAAAACTCAAAATTTTCGCAGTTCTGATGCTCGAAACGAATAACTAGAACGGCCTAGGGGAAAACTACTCATACCGTTGTAATGGGGCGAGTTTCTACTTTCAGATGCAACAGAAATTTTGCGGATTGGTCAATCCGTTCGCGAGATATGGCAGTTTCGATGTAAGAAACGCTTGAAAAACTCAAAATTTTCGCAGTTCTGATGCTCGAAACTAATAACTAGAACGGCCTAGTGGAAAACTACTCATACCGTTGTAATGGGGCGAGTTTCTACTTTCAGATGCAACAGAAATTTTGCGGATTGGTCAATCCGTTCGCGAGATATGGCAGTTTTGAGGTAAGAAACGCTTGAAAAACTCAAAATTTTCGCAGTTCTGATGCTCGAAACGAATAACTAGAACGGCCTAGGGGAAAACTGCTCATACCGTTGTAATGGGGCGAGTTTCTACTTTCAGATGCAACAGAAATTTTGCGGATTGGTCAATCCGTTCGCGAGATATGGCAGTTTTGACGTAAGAAACGCTTGAAAAACTCAAAATTTTCGCAGTTCTGATGCTCGAAACTAATAACTAGAACGGCCTAGTGGAAAACTACTCATGCCGTTGTAATGGGGCGAGTTTCTACTTTCAGATGCAACAGAAATTTTGCGGATTGGTCAATCCGTTCGCGAGATATGGCAGTTTTGAGGTAAGAAACGCTTGAAAAACTCAAAATTTTCGCAGTTCTGATGCTCGAAACGAATAACTAGAACGGCCTAGGGGAAAACTACTCATACCGTTGTAATGGGGCGAGTTTCTACTTTCAGATGCAACAGAAATTTTGCGGATTGGTCAATCCGTTCGCGAGATATGGCAGTTTTGAGGTAAGAAACGCTTGAAAAACTCAAAATTTTCGCAGTTCTGATGCTCGAAACGAATAACTAGAACGGCCTAGGGGAAAACTACTCATACCGTTGTAATGGGGGCGAGTTTCTACTTTCAGATGCAACAGAAATTTTGCGGATTGTTCAATCCGTTCGCGAGATATGGCAGTTTTGATGTAAGAAACGCTTGAAAAACTCAAAATTTTCGCAGTTCTGATGCTCGGAACTAATAACTAGAACGGCCTAGTGGAAAACTACTCATACCGTTGTAATGGGGCGAGTTTCTACTTTCAGATGCAACAGAAATTTTGCGGATTGGTCAATCCGTTCGCGAGATATGGCAGTTTTGAGGTAAGAAACGCTTGAAAAACTCAAAATTTTCGCAGTTCTGATGCTCGAAACTAATAACTAGAACGGCCTAGTGGAAAACTTCTCATACCGTTGTAATGGGGCGAGTTTCTACATTCAGATGCAACAGAAATTTTGCGGATTGGTCAATCCGTTCGCGAGATATGGCAGTTTTGAGGTAAGAAACGCTTGAAAAACTCAAAATTTTCGCAGTTCTGATGCTCGAAACGAATAACTAGAACGGCCTAGGGGAAAACTACTCATACCGTTGTAATGGGGCGAGATTCTACTTTCAGATGCAACAGAAATTTTGCGGATTGGTCAATCCGTTCGCGAGATATGGCAGTTTTGAGGTGTGAAACGCTTGAAAAACTCAAAATTTTCGCAGTTCTGATGCTCGAAACGAATAACTAGAACGGCCTAGGGGAAAACTACTCATACCGTTGTAATGGGGCGAGTTTCTACTTTCAGATGCAACAGAAATTTTGCGGATTGGTCAATCCGTTCGCGAGATATGGCAGTTTTGAGGTAAGAAACGCTTGAAAAACTCAAAATTTTCGCAGTTCTGATGCTCGAAACTAATAACTAGAACGGCCTAGTGGAAAACTTCTCATACCGTTGTAATGGGGCGAGTTTCTACATTCAGATGCAACAGAAATTTTGCGGATTGGTCAATCCGTTCGCGAGATATGGCAGTTTTGAGGTAAGAAACGCTTGAAAAACTCAAAATTTTCGCAGTTCTGATGCTCGAAACGAATAACTAGAACGGCCTAGGGGAAAACTACTCATACCGTTGTAATGGGGCGAGATTCTACTTTCAGATGCAACAGAAATTTTGCGGATTGGTCAATCCGTTCGCGAGATATGGCAGTTTTGAGGTGTGAAACGCTTGAAAAACTCAAAATTTTCGCAGTTCTGATGCTCGAAACGAATAACTAGAACGGCCTAGGGGAAAACTACTCATACCGTTGTAATGGGGCGAGTTTCTACTTTCAGATGCAACAGAAATTTTGCGGATTGGTCAATCCGTTCGCGAGATATGGCAGTTTCGATGTAAGAAACGCTTGAAAAACTCAAAATTTTCGCAGTTCTGATGCTCGAAACTAATAACTAGAACGGCCTAGTGGAAAACTACTCATACCGTTGTAATGGGGCGAGTTTCTACTTTCAGATGCAACAGAAATTTTGCGGATTGGTCAATCCGTTCGCGAGATATGGCAGTTTTGAGGTAAGAAACGCTTGAAAAACTCAAAATTTTCGCAGTTCTGATGCTCGAAACGAATAACTAGAACGGCCTAGGGGAAAACTGCTCATACCGTTGTAATGGGGCGAGTTTCTACTTTCAGATGCAACAGAAATTTTGCGGATTGGTCAATCCGTTCGCGAGATATGGCAGTTTTGACGTAAGAAACGCTTGAAAAACTCAAAATTTTCGCAGTTCTGATGCTCGAAACTAATAACTAGAACGGCCTAGTGGAAAACTACTCATGCCGTTGTAATGGGGCGAGTTTCTACTTTCAGATGCAACAGAAATTTTGCGGATTGGTCAATCCGTTCGCGAGATATGGCAGTTTTGAGGTAAGAAACGCTTGAAAAACTCAAAATTTTCGCAGTTCTGATGCTCGAAACGAATAACTAGAACGGCCTAGTGGAAAACTACTCATACCGTTGTAATGGGGCGAGTTTCTACTTTCAGATGCAACAGAAATTTTGCGGATTTGTCAATCCGTTCGCGAGATATGGCAGTTTTGAGGTAAGAAACGCTTGAAAAACTCAAAATTTTCGCAGTTCTGATGCTCGAAACGAATAACTAGAACGGCCTAGGGGAAAACTACTCATACCGTTGTAATGGGGCGAGTTTCTACTTTCAGATGCAACAGAAATTTTGCGGATTGGTCAATCCGTTCGCGAGATATGGCAGTTTTGACGTAAGAAACGCTTGAAAAACTCAAAATTTTCGCAGTTCTGATGCTCGAAACTAATAACTAGAACGGCCTAGTGGAAAACTACTCATGCCGTTGTAATGGGGCGAGTTTCTACTTTCAGATGCAACAGAAATTTTGCGGATTGGTCAATCCGTTCGCGAGATATGGCAGTTTTGAGGTAAGAAACGCTTGAAAAACTCAAAATTTTCGCAGTTCTGATGCTCGAAACGAATAACTAGAACGGCCTAGGGGAAAACTACTCATACCGTTGTAATGGGGCGAGTTTCTACTTTCAGATGCAACAGAAATTTTGCGGATTGGTCAATCCGTTCGCGAGATATGGCAGTTTTGAGGTAAGAAACGCTTGAAAAACTCAAAATTTTCGCAGTTCTGATGCTCGAAACGAATAACTAGAACGGCCTAGGGGAAAACTACTCATACCGTTGTAATGGGGGCGAGTTTCTACTTTCAGATGCAACAGAAATTTTGCGGATTGTTCAATCCGTTCGCGAGATATGGCAGTTTTGATGTAAGAAACGCTTGAAAAACTCAAAATTTTCGCAGTTCTGATGCTCGGAACTAATAACTAGAACGGCCTAGTGGAAAACTACTCATACCGTTGTAATGGGGCGAGTTTCTACTTTCAGATGCAACAGAAATTTTGCGGATTGGTCAATCCGTTCGCGAGATATGGCAGTTTTGAGGTAAGAAACGCTTGAAAAACTCAAAATTTTCGCAGTTCTGATGCTCGAAACTAATAACTAGAACGGCCTAGTGGAAAACTTCTCATACCGTTGTAATGGGGCGAGTTTCTACATTCAGATGCAACAGAAATTTTGCGGATTGGTCAATCCGTTCGCGAGATATGGCAGTTTTGAGGTAAGAAACGCTTGAAAAACTCAAAATTTTCGCAGTTCTGATGCTCGAAACGAATAACTAGAACGGCCTAGGGGAAAACTACTCATACCGTTGTAATGGGGCGAGATTCTACTTTCAGATGCAACAGAAATTTTGCGGATTGGTCAATCCGTTCGCGAGATATGGCAGTTTTGAGGTGTGAAACGCTTGAAAAACTCAAAATTTTCGCAGTTCTGATGCTCGAAACGAATAACTAGAACGGCCTAGGGGAAAACTACTCATACCGTTGTAATGGGGCGAGTTTCTACTTTCAGATGCAACAGAAATTTTGCGGATTGGTCAATCCGTTCGCGAGATATGGCAGTTTCGATGTAAGAAACGCTTGAAAAACTCAAAATTTTCGCAGTTCTGATGCTCGAAACTAATAACTAGAACGGCCTAGTGGAAAACTACTCATACCGTTGTAATGGGGCGAGTTTCTACTTTCAGATGCAACAGAAATTTTGCGGATTGGTCAATCCGTTCGCGAGATATGGCAGTTTTGAGGTAAGAAACGCTTGAAAAACTCAAAATTTTCGCAGTTCTGATGCTCGAAACGAATAACTAGAACGGCCTAGGGGAAAACTGCTCATACCGTTGTAATGGGGCGAGTTTCTACTTTCAGATGCAACAGAAATTTTGCGGATTGGTCAATCCGTTCGCGAGATATGGCAGTTTTGACGTAAGAAACGCTTGAAAAACTCAAAATTTTCGCAGTTCTGATGCTCGAAACTAATAACTAGAACGGCCTAGTGGAAAACTACTCATGCCGTTGTAATGGGGCGAGTTTCTACTTTCAGATGCAACAGAAATTTTGCGGATTGGTCAATCCGTTCGCGAGATATGGCAGTTTTGAGGTAAGAAACGCTTGAAAAACTCAAAATTTTCGCAGTTCTGATGCTCGAAACGAATAACTAGAACGGCCTAGTGGAAAACTACTCATACCGTTGTAATGGGGCGAGTTTCTACTTTCAGATGCAACAGAAATTTTGCGGATTTGTCAATCCGTTCGCGAGATATGGCAGTTTTGAGGTAAGAAACGCTTGAAAAACTCAAAATTTTCGCAGTTCTGATGCTCGAAACGAATAACTAGAACGGCCTAGGGGAAAACTACTCATACCGTTGTAATGGGGCGAGTTTCTACTTTCAGATGCAACAGAAATTTTGCGGATTGGTCAATCCGTTCGCGAGATATGGCAGTTTTGAGGTAAGAAACGCTTGAAAAACTCAAAATTTTCGCAGTTCTGATGCTCGAAACGAATAACTAGAACGGCCTAGGGGAAAACTACTCATACCGTTGTAATGGGGCGAGTTTCTACTTTCAGATGCAACAGAAATTTTGCGGATTGTTCAATCCGTTCGCGAGATATGGCAGTTTTGATGTAAGAAACGCTTGAAAAACTCAAAATTTTCGCAGTTCTGATGCTCGGAACTAATAACTAGAACGGCCTAGTGGAAAACTACTCATACCGTTGTAATGGGGCGAGTTTCTACTTTCAGATGCAACAGAAATTTTGCGGATTGGTCAATCCGTTCGCGAGATATGGCAGTTTTGAGGTAAGAAACGCTTGAAAAACTCAAAATTTTCGCAGTTCTGATGCTCGAAACTAATAACTAGAACGGCCTAGTGGAAAACTACTCATACCGTTGTAATGGGGCGAGTTTCTACATTCAGATGCAACAGAAATTTTGCGGATTGGTCAATCCGTTCGCGAGATATGGCAGTTTTTAGGTGTGAAACGCTTGAAAAACTCAAAATTTTCGCAGTTCTGATGCTCGAAACGAATAACTAGAACGGCCTAGGGGAAAACTACTCATACCGTTGTAATGGGGCGAGTTTCTACTTTCAGATGCAACAGAAATTTTGCGGATTGGTCAATCCGTTCGCGAGATATGGCAGTTTCGATGTAAGAAACGCTTGAAAAACTCAAAATTTTCGCAGTTCTGATGCTCGAAACTAATAACTAGAACGGCCTAGTGGAAAACTACTCATACCGTTGTAATGGGGCGAGTTTCTACTTTCAGATGCAACAGAAATTTTGCGGATTGGTCAATCCGTTCGCGAGATATGGCAGTTTTGAGGTAAGAAACGCTTGAAAAACTCAAAATTTTCGCAGTTCTGATGCTCGAAACGAATAACTAGAACGGCCTAGGCGAAAACTGCTCATACCGTTGTAATGGGGCGAGTTTCTACTTTCAGATGCAACAGAAATTTTGCGGATTGGTCAATCCGTTCGCGAGATATGGCAGTTTTGACGTAAGAAACGCTTGAAAAACTCAAAATTTTCGCAGTTCTGATGCTCGAAATTAATAACTAGAACGGCCTAGTGGAAAACTACTCATGCCGTTGTAATGGGGCGAGTTTCTACTTTCAGATGCAACAGAAATTTTGCGGATTGGTCAATCCGTTCGCGAGATATGGCAGTTTTGAGGTAAGAAACGCTTGAAAAACTCAAAATTTTCGCAGTTCTGATGCTCGAAACTAATAACTAGAACGGCCTAGTGGAAAACTACTCATACCGTTGTAATGGGGCGAGTTTCTACTTTCAGATGCAACAGAAATTTTGCGGATTGGTCAATCCGTTCGCGAGATATGGCAGTTTTGAGGTAAGAAACGCTTGAAAAACTCAAAATTTTCGCAGTTCTGATGCTCGAAACTAATAACTAGAACGGCCTAGTGGAAAACTACTCATACCGTTGTAATGGGGCGAGTTTCTACATTCAGATGCAACAGAAATTTTGCGGATTGGTCAATCCGTTCGCGAGATATGGCAGTTTTGAGGTAAGAAACGCTTGAAAAACTCAAAATTTTCGCAGTTCTGATGCTCGAAACGAATAACTAGAACGGCCTAGTGGAAAACTACTCATACCGTTGTAATGGGGCGAGTTTCTACTTTCAGATGCAACAGAAATTTTGCGGATTTGTCCATCCGTTCGCGAGATATGGCAGTTTTGAGGTAAGAAACGCTTGAAAAACTCAAAATTTTCGCAGTTCTGATGCTCGAAACGAATAACTAGAACGGCCTAGGGGAAAACTACTCATACCGTTGTAATGGGGCGAGATTCTACTTTCAGATGCAACAGAAATTTTGCGGATTGGTCAATCCGTTCGCGAGATATGGCAGTTTTGAGGTGTGAAACGCTTGAAAAACTCAAAATTTTCGCAGTTCTGATGCTCGAAACGAATAACTAGAACGGCCTAGGGGAAAACTACTCATACCGTTGTAATGGGGCGAGTTTCTACTTTCAGATGCAACAGAAATTTTGCGGATTGGTCAATCCGTTCGCGAGATATTGCAGTTTCGATGTAAGAAACGCTTGAAAAACTCAAAATTTTCGCAGTTCTGATGCTCGAAACTAATAACTAGAACGGCCTAGTGGAAAACTACTCATACCGTTGTAATGGGGCGAGTTTCTACTTTCAGATGCAACAGAAATTTTGCGGATTGGTCAATCCGTTCGCGAGATATGGCAGTTTTGAGGTAAGAAACGCTTGAAAAACTCAAAATTTTCGCAGTTCTGATGCTCGAAACGAATAACTAGAACGGCCTAGGCGAAAACTGCTCATACCGTTGTAATGGGGCGAGTTTCTACTTTCAGATGCAACAGAAATTTTGCGGATTGGTCAATCCGTTCGCGAGATATGGCAGTTTTGACGTAAGAAACGCTTGAAAAACTCAAAATTTTCGCAGTTCTGATGCTCGAAATTAATAACTAGAACGGCCTAGTGGAAAACTACTCATGCCGTTGTAATGGGGCGAGTTTCTACTTTCAGATGCAACAGAAATTTTGCGGATTGGTCAATCCGTTCGCGAGATATGGCAGTTTTGAGGTAAGAAACGCTTGAAAAACTCAAAATTTTCGCAGTTCTGATGCTCGAAACGAATAACTAGAACGGCCTAGGGGAAAACTACTCATACCGTTGTAATGGGGCGAGTTTCTACTTTCAGATGCAACAGAAATTTTGCGGATTGGTCAATCCGTTCGCGAGATATGGCAGTTTTGAGGTAAGAAACGCTTGAAAAACTCAAAATTTTCGCAGTTCTGATGCTCGAAACGAATAACTAGAACGGCCTAGGGGAAAACTACTCATACCGTTGTAATGGGGCGAGTTTCTACTTTCAGATGCAACAGAAATTTTGCGGATTGTTCAATCCGTTCGCGAGATATGGCAGTTTTGATGTAAGAAACGCTTGAAAAACTCAAAATTTTCGCAGTTCTGATGCTCGGAACTAATAACTAGAACGGCCTAGTGGAAAACTACTCATACCGTTGTAATGGGGCGAGTTTCTACTTTCAGATGCAACAGAAATTTTGCGGATTGGTCAATCCGTTCGCGAGATATGGCAGTTTTGAGGTAAGAAACGCTTGAAAAACTCAAAATTTTCGCAGTTCTGATGCTCGAAACTAATAACTAGAACGGCCTAGTGGAAAACTACTCATACCGTTGTAATGGGGCGAGTTTCTACATTCAGATGCAACAGAAATTTTGCGGATTGGTCAATCCGTTCGCGAGATATGGCAGTTTTTAGGTGTGAAACGCTTGAAAAACTCAAAATTTTCGCAGTTCTGATGCTCGAAACGAATAACTAGAACGGCCTAGGGGAAAACTACTCATACCGTTGTAATGGGGCGAGTTTCTACTTTCAGATGCAACAGAAATTTTGCGGATTGGTCAATCCGTTCGCGAGATATGGCAGTTTCGATGTAAGAAACGCTTGAAAAACTCAAAATTTTCGCAGTTCTGATGCTCGAAACTAATAACTAGAACGGCCTAGTGGAAAACTACTCATACCGTTGTAATGGGGCGAGTTTCTACTTTCAGATGCAACAGAAATTTTGCGGATTGGTCAATCCGTTCGCGAGATATGGCAGTTTTGAGGTAAGAAACGCTTGAAAAACTCAAAATTTTCGCAGTTCTGATGCTCGAAACGAATAACTAGAACGGCCTAGGCGAAAACTGCTCATACCGTTGTAATGGGGCGAGTTTCTACTTTCAGATGCAACAGAAATTTTGCGGATTGGTCAATCCGTTCGCGAGATATGGCAGTTTTGACGTAAGAAACGCTTGAAAAACTCAAAATTTTCGCAGTTCTGATGCTCGAAATTAATAACTAGAACGGCCTAGTGGAAAACTACTCATGCCGTTGTAATGGGGCGAGTTTCTACTTTCAGATGCAACAGAAATTTTGCGGATTGGTCAATCCGTTCGCGAGATATGGCAGTTTTGAGGTAAGAAACGCTTGAAAAACTCAAAATTTTCGCAGTTCTGATGCTCGAAACTAATAACTAGAACGGCCTAGTGGAAAACTACTCATACCGTTGTAATGGGGCGAGTTTCTACTTTCAGATGCAACAGAAATTTTGCGGATTGGTCAATCCGTTCGCGAGATATGGCAGTTTTGAGGTAAGAAACGCTTGAAAAACTCAAAATTTTCGCAGTTCTGATGCTCGAAACTAATAACTAGAACGGCCTAGTGGAAAACTACTCATACCGTTGTAATGGGGCGAGTTTCTACATTCAGATGCAACAGAAATTTTGCGGATTGGTCAATCCGTTCGCGAGATATGGCAGTTTTGAGGTAAGAAACGCTTGAAAAACTCAAAATTTTCGCAGTTCTGATGCTCGAAACGAATAACTAGAACGGCCTAGTGGAAAACTACTCATACCGTTGTAATGGGGCGAGTTTCTACTTTCAGATGCAACAGAAATTTTGCGGATTTGTCCATCCGTTCGCGAGATATGGCAGTTTTGAGGTAAGAAACGCTTGAAAAACTCAAAATTTTCGCAGTTCTGATGCTCGAAACGAATAACTAGAACGGCCTAGGGGAAAACTACTCATACCGTTGTAATGGGGCGAGTTTCTACTTTCAGATGCGACAGAAATTTTGCGGATTGGTCAATCCGTTCGCGAGATATGGCAGTTTTGAGGTAAGAAACGCTTGAAAAACTCAAAATTTTCGCAGTTCTGATGCTCGAAACGAATAACTAGAACGGCCTAGGGGAAAACTACTCATACCGTTGTAATGGGGCGAGTTTCTACTTTCAGATGCAACAGAAATTTTGCGGATTGTTCAATCCGTTCGCGAGATATGGCAGTTTTGATGTAAGAAACGCTTGAAAAACTCAAAATTTTCGCAGTTCTGATGCTCGGAACTAATAACTAGAACGGCCTAGTGGAAAACTACTCATACCGTTGTAATGGGGCGAGTTTCTACTTTCAGATGCAACAGAAATTTTGCGGATTGGTCAATCCGTTCGCGAGATATGGCAGTTTTGAGGTAAGAAACGCTTGAAAAACTCAAAATTTTCGCAGTTCTGATGCTCGAAACTAATAACTAGAACGGCCTAGTGGAAAACTTCTCATACCGTTGTAATGGGGCGAGTTTCTACATTCAGATGCAACAGAAATTTTGCGGATTGGTCAATCCGTTCGCGAGATATGGCAGTTTTGAGGTAAGAAACGCTTGAAAAACTCAAAATTTTCGCAGTTCTGATGCTCGAAACGAATAACTAGAACGGCCTAGGGGAAAACTACTCATACCGTTGTAATGGGGCGAGATTCTACTTTCAGATGCAACAGAAATTTTGCGGATTGGTCAATCCGTTCGCGAGATATGGCAGTTTTGAGGTGTGAAACGCTTGAAAAACTCAAAATTTTCGCAGTTCTGATGCTCGAAACGAATAACTAGAACGGCCTAGTGGAAAACTACTCATACCGTTGTAATGGGGCGAGTTTCTACTTTCAGATGCAACAGAAATTTTGCGGATTGGTCAATCCGTTCGCGAGATATGGCAGTTTTGAGGTAAGAAACGCTTGAAAAACTCAAAATTTTCGCAGTTCTGATGCTCGAAACGAATAACTAGAACGGCCTAGGGGAAAACTACTCATACCGTTGTAATGGGGCGAGTTTCTACTTTCAGATGCAACAGAAATTTTGCGGATTGGTCAATCCGTTCGCGAGATATGGCAGTTTTGAGGTAAGAAACGCTTGAAAAACTCAAAATTTTCGCAGTTCTGATGCTCGAAACGAATAACTAGAACGGCCTAGGGGAAAACTACTCATACCGTTGTAATGGGGCGAGTTTCTACTTTCAGATGCAACAGAAATTTTGCGGATTGTTCAATCCGTTCGCGAGATATGGCAGTTTTGATGTAAGAAACGCTTGAAAAACTCAAAATTTTCGCAGTTCTGATGCTCGGAACTAATAACTAGAACGGCCTAGTGGAAAACTACTCATACCGTTGTAATGGGGCGAGTTTCTACTTTCAGATGCAACAGAAATTTTGCGGATTGGTCAATCCGTTCGCGAGATATGGCAGTTTTGAGGTAAGAAACGCTTGAAAAACTCAAAATTTTCGCAGTTCTGATGCTCGAAACTAATAACTAGAACGGCCTAGTGGAAAACTACTCATACCGTTGTAATGGGGCGAGTTTCTACTTTCAGATGCAACAGAAATTTTGCGGATTGGTCAATCCGTTCGCGAGATATGGCAGTTTTGAGGTAAGAAACGCTTGAAAAACTCAAAATTTTCGCAGTTCTGATGCTCGAAACTAATAACTAGAACGGCCTAGTGGAAAACTTCTCATACCGTTGTAATGGGGCGAGTTTCTACATTCAGATGCAACAGAAATTTTGCGGATTGGTCAATCCGTTCGCGAGATATGGCAGTTTTGAGGTAAGAAACGCTTGAAAAACTCAAAATTTTCGCAGTTCTGATGCTCGAAACGAATAACTAGAACGGCCTAGGGGAAAACTACTCATACCGTTGTAATGGGGCGAGATTCTACTTTCAGATGCAACAGAAATTTTGCGGATTGGTCAATCCGTTCGCGAGATATGGCAGTTTTGAGGTGTGAAACGCTTGAAAAACTCAAAATTTTCGCAGTTCTGATGCTCGAAACGAATAACTAGAACGGCCTCGGGGAAAACTACTCATACCGTTGTAATGGGGCGAGTTTCTACTTTCAGATGCAACAGAAATTTTGCGGATTGGTCAATCCGTTCGCGAGATATGGCAGTTTTGAGGTAAGAAACGCTTGAAAAACTCAAAATTTTCGCAGTTCTGATGCTCGAAACGAATAACTAGAACGGCCTAGGGGAAAACTACTCATACCGTTGTAATGGGGCGAGTTTCTACTTTCAGATGCAACAGAAATTTTGCGGATTGTTCAATCCGTTCGCGAGATATGGCAGTTTTGATGTAAGAAACGCTTGAAAAACTCAAAATTTTCGCAGTTCTGATGCTCGGAACTAATAACTAGAACGGCCTAGTGGAAAACTACTCATACCGTTGTAATGGGGCGAGTTTCTACTTTCAGATGCAACAGAAATTTTGCGGATTGGTCAATCCGTTCGCGAGATATGGCAGTTTTGAGGTAAGAAACGCTTGAAAAACTCAAAATTTTCGCAGTTCTGATGCTCGAAACTAATAACTAGAACGGCCTAGTGGAAAACTACTCATACCGTTGTAATGGGGCGAGTTTCTACTTTCAGATGCAACAGAAATTTTGCGGATTGGTCAATCCGTTCGCGAGATATGGCAGTTTTGAGGTAAGAAACGCTTGAAAAACTCAAAATTTTCGCAGTTCTGATGCTCGAAACTAATAACTAGAACGGCCTAGTGGAAAACTTCTCATACCGTTGTAATGGGGCGAGTTTCTACATTCAGATGCAACAGAAATTTTGCGGATTGGTCAATCCGTTCGCGAGATATGGCAGTTTTGAGGTAAGAAACGCTTGAAAAACTCAAAATTTTCGCAGTTCTGATGCTCGAAACGAATAACTAGAACGGCCTAGGGGAAAACTACTCATACCGTTGTAATGGGGCGAGATTCTACTTTCAGATGCAACAGAAATTTTGCGGATTGGTCAATCCGTTCGCGAGATATGGCAGTTTTGAGGTGTGAAACGCTTGAAAAACTCAAAATTTTCGCAGTTCTGATGCTCGAAACGAATAACTAGAACGGCCTCGGGGAAAACTACTCATACCGTTGTAATGGGGCGAGTTTCTACTTTCAGATGCAACAGAAATTTTGCGGATTGGTCAATCCGTTCGCGAGATATGGCAGTTTTGAGGTAAGAAACGCTTGAAAAACTCAAAATTTTCGCAGTTCTGATGCTCGAAACTAATAACTAGAACGGCCTAGTGGAAAACTTCTCATACCGTTGTAATGGGGCGAGTTTCTACATTCAGATGCAACAGAAATTTTGCGGATTGGTCAATCCGTTCGCGAGATATGGCAGTTTTGAGGTAAGAAACGCTTGAAAAACTCAAAATTTTCGCAGTTCTGATGCTCGAAACGAATAACTAGAACGGCCTAGGGGAAAACTACTCATACCGTTGTAATGGGGCGAGATTCTACTTTCAGATGCAACAGAAATTTTGCGGATTGGTCAATCCGTTCGCGAGATATGGCAGTTTTGAGGTGTGAAACGCTTGAAAAACTCAAAATTTTCGCAGTTCTGATGCTCGAAACGAATAACTAGAACGGCCTAGTGGAAAACTACTCATACCGTTGTAATGGGGCGAGTTTCTACTTTCAGATGCAACAGAAATTTTGCGGATTGGTCAATCCGTTCGCGAGATATGGCAGTTTTGAGGTAAGAAACGCTTGAAAAACTCAAAATTTTCGCAGTTCTGATGCTCGAAACGAATAACTAGAACGGCCTAGGGGAAAACTACTCATACCGTTGTAATGGGGCGAGTTTCTACTTTCAGATGCAACAGAAATTTTGCGGATTGGTCAATCCGTTCGCGAGATATGGCAGTTTTGAGGTAAGAAACGCTTGAAAAACTCAAAATTTTCGCAGTTCTGATGCTCGAAACTAATAACTAGAACGGCCTAGTGGAAAACTTCTCATACCGTTGTAATGGGGCGAGTTTCTACATTCAGATGCAACAGAAATTTTGCGGATTGGTCAATCCGTTCGCGAGATATGGCAGTTTTGAGGTAAGAAACGCTTGAAAAACTCAAAATTTTCGCAGTTCTGATGCTCGAAACGAATAACTAGAACGGCCTAGGGGAAAACTACTCATACCGTTGTAATGGGGCGAGATTCTACTTTCAGATGCAACAGAAATTTTGCGGATTGGTCAATCCGTTCGCGAGATATGGCAGTTTTGAGGTGTGAAACGCTTGAAAAACTCAAAATTTTCGCAGTTCTGATGCTCGAAACGAATAACTAGAACGGCCTAGGGGAAAACTACTCATACCGTTGTAATGGGGCGAGTTTCTACTTTCAGATGCAACAGAAATTTTGCGGATTGGTCAATCCGTTCGCGAGATATGGCAGTTTTTAGGTGTGAAACGCTTGAAAAACTCAAAATTTTCGCAGTTCTGATGCTCGAAACGAATAACTAGAACGGCCTAGGGGAAAACTACTCATACCGTTGTAATGGGGCGAGTTTCTACTTTCAGATGCAACAGAAATTTTGCGGATTGGTCAATCCGTTCGCGAGATATGGCAGTTTCGATGTAAGAAACGCTTGAAAAACTCAAAATTTTCGCAGTTCTGATGCTCGAAACTAATAACTAGAACGGCCTAGTGGAAAACTACTCATACCGTTGTAATGGGGCGAGTTTCTACTTTCAGATGCAACAGAAATTTTGCGGATTGGTCAATCCGTTCGCGAGATATGGCAGTTTTGAGGTAAGAAACGCTTGAAAAACTCAAAATTTTCGCAGTTCTGATGCTCGAAACGAATAACTAGAACGGCCTAGGCGAAAACTGCTCATACCGTTGTAATGGGGCGAGTTTCTACTTTCAGATGCAACAGAAATTTTGCGGATTGGTCAATCCGTTCGCGAGATATGGCAGTTTTGACGTAAGAAACGCTTGAAAAACTCAAAATTTTCGCAGTTCTGATGCTCGAAATTAATAACTAGAACGGCCTAGTGGAAAACTACTCATGCCGTTGTAATGGGGCGAGTTTCTACTTTCAGATGCAACAGAAATTTTGCGGATTGGTCAATCCGTTCGCGAGATATGGCAGTTTTGAGGTAAGAAACGCTTGAAAAACTCAAAATTTTCGCAGTTCTGATGCTCGAAACTAATAACTAGAACGGCCTAGTGGAAAACTACTCATACCGTTGTAATGGGGCGAGTTTCTACTTTCAGATGCAACAGAAATTTTGCGGATTGGTCAATCCGTTCGCGAGATATGGCAGTTTTGAGGTAAGAAACGCTTGAAAAACTCAAAATTTTCGCAGTTCTGATGCTCGAAACTAATAACTAGAACGGCCTAGTGGAAAACTACTCATACCGTTGTAATGGGGCGAGTTTCTACATTCAGATGCAACAGAAATTTTGCGGATTGGTCAATCCGTTCGCGAGATATGGCAGTTTTGAGGTAAGAAACGCTTGAAAAACTCAAAATTTTCGCAGTTCTGATGCTCGAAACGAATAACTAGAACGGCCTAGTGGAAAACTACTCATACCGTTGTAATGGGGCGAGTTTCTACTTTCAGATGCAACAGAAATTTTGCGGATTTGTCCATCCGTTCGCGAGATATGGCAGTTTTGAGGTAAGAAACGCTTGAAAAACTCAAAATTTTCGCAGTTCTGATGCTCGAAACGAATAACTAGAACGGCCTAGGGGAAAACTACTCATACCGTTGTAATGGGGCGAGTTTCTACTTTCAGATGCGACAGAAATTTTGCGGATTGGTCAATCCGTTCGCGAGATATGGCAGTTTTGAGGTAAGAAACGCTTGAAAAACTCAAAATTTTCGCAGTTCTGATGCTCGAAACGAATAACTAGAACGGCCTAGGGGAAAACTACTCATACCGTTGTAATGGGGCGAGTTTCTACTTTCAGATGCAACAGAAATTTTGCGGATTGTTCAATCCGTTCGCGAGATATGGCAGTTTTGATGTAAGAAACGCTTGAAAAACTCAAAATTTTCGCAGTTCTGATGCTCGGAACTAATAACTAGAACGGCCTAGTGGAAAACTACTCATACCGTTGTAATGGGGCGAGTTTCTACTTTCAGATGCAACAGAAATTTTGCGGATTGGTCAATCCGTTCGCGAGATATGGCAGTTTTGAGGTAAGAAACGCTTGAAAAACTCAAAATTTTCGCAGTTCTGATGCTCGAAACTAATAACTAGAACGGCCTAGTGGAAAACTTCTCATACCGTTGTAATGGGGCGAGTTTCTACATTCAGATGCAACAGAAATTTTGCGGATTGGTCAATCCGTTCGCGAGATATGGCAGTTTTGAGGTAAGAAACGCTTGAAAAACTCAAAATTTTCGCAGTTCTGATGCTCGAAACGAATAACTAGAACGGCCTAGGGGAAAACTACTCATACCGTTGTAATGGGGCGAGATTCTACTTTCAGATGCAACAGAAATTTTGCGGATTGGTCAATCCGTTCGCGAGATATGGCAGTTTTGAGGTGTGAAACGCTTGAAAAACTCAAAATTTTCGCAGTTCTGATGCTCGAAACGAATAACTAGAACGGCCTAGTGGAAAACTACTCATACCGTTGTAATGGGGCGAGTTTCTACTTTCAGATGCAACAGAAATTTTGCGGATTGGTCAATCCGTTCGCGAGATATGGCAGTTTTGAGGTAAGAAACGCTTGAAAAACTCAAAATTTTCGCAGTTCTGATGCTCGAAACGAATAACTAGAACGGCCTAGGGGAAAACTACTCATACCGTTGTAATGGGGCGAGTTTCTACTTTCAGATGCAACAGAAATTTTGCGGATTGGTCAATCCGTTCGCGAGATATGGCAGTTTTGAGGTAAGAAACGCTTGAAAAACTCAAAATTTTCGCAGTTCTGATGCTCGAAACGAATAACTAGAACGGCCTAGGGGAAAACTACTCATACCGTTGTAATGGGGCGAGTTTCTACTTTCAGATGCAACAGAAATTTTGCGGATTGTTCAATCCGTTCGCGAGATATGGCAGTTTTGATGTAAGAAACGCTTGAAAAACTCAAAATTTTCGCAGTTCTGATGCTCGGAACTAATAACTAGAACGGCCTAGTGGAAAACTACTCATACCGTTGTAATGGGGCGAGTTTCTACTTTCAGATGCAACAGAAATTTTGCGGATTGGTCAATCCGTTCGCGAGATATGGCAGTTTTGAGGTAAGAAACGCTTGAAAAACTCAAAATTTTCGCAGTTCTGATGCTCGAAACTAATAACTAGAACGGCCTAGTGGAAAACTACTCATACCGTTGTAATGGGGCGAGTTTCTACTTTCAGATGCAACAGAAATTTTGCGGATTGGTCAATCCGTTCGCGAGATATGGCAGTTTTGAGGTAAGAAACGCTTGAAAAACTCAAAATTTTCGCAGTTCTGATGCTCGAAACTAATAACTAGAACGGCCTAGTGGAAAACTTCTCATACCGTTGTAATGGGGCGAGTTTCTACATTCAGATGCAACAGAAATTTTGCGGATTGGTCAATCCGTTCGCGAGATATGGCAGTTTTGAGGTAAGAAACGCTTGAAAAACTCAAAATTTTCGCAGTTCTGATGCTCGAAACGAATAACTAGAACGGCCTAGGGGAAAACTACTCATACCGTTGTAATGGGGCGAGATTCTACTTTCAGATGCAACAGAAATTTTGCGGATTGGTCAATCCGTTCGCGAGATATGGCAGTTTTGAGGTGTGAAACGCTTGAAAAACTCAAAATTTTCGCAGTTCTGATGCTCGAAACGAATAACTAGAACGGCCTAGGGGAAAACTACTCATACCGTTGTAATGGGGCGAGTTTCTACTTTCAGATGCAACAGAAATTTTGCGGATTGGTCAATCCGTTCGCGAGATATGGCAGTTTTGAGGTAAGAAACGCTTGAAAAACTCAAAATTTTCGCAGTTCTGATGCTCGAAACGAATAACTAGAACGGCCTAGTGGAAAACTACTCATACCGTTGTAATGGGGCGAGTTTCTACTTTCAGATGCAACAGAAATTTTGCGGATTTGTCCATCCGTTCGCGAGATATGGCAGTTTTGAGGTAAGAAACGCTTGAAAAACTCAAAATTTTCGCAGTTCTGATGCTCGAAACGAATAACTAGAACGGCCTAGGGGAAAACTACTCATACCATTGTAATGGGGCGAGTTTCTACTTTCAGATGCGACAGAAATTTTGCGGATTGGTCAATCCGTTCGCGAGATATGGCAGTTTTGAGGTAAGAAACGCTTGAAAAACTCAAAATTTTCGCAGTTCTGATGCTCGAAACGAATAACTAGAACGGCCTAGGGGAAAACTACTCATACCGTTGTAATGGGGCGAGTTTCTACTTTCAGATGCAACAGAAATTTTGCGGATTGTTCAATCCGTTCGCGAGATATGGCAGTTTTGATGTAAGAAACGCTTGAAAAACTCAAAATTTTCGCAGTTCTGATGCTCGGAACTAATAACTAGAACGGCCTAGTGGAAAACTACTCATACCGTTGTAATGGGGCGAGTTTCTACTTTCAGATGCAACAGAAATTTTGCGGATTGGTCAATCCGTTCGCGAGATATGGCAGTTTTGAGGTAAGAAACGCTTGAAAAACTCAAAATTTTCGCAGTTCTGATGCTCGAAACTAATAACTAGAACGGCCTAGTGGAAAACTTCTCATACCGTTGTAATGGGGCGAGTTTCTACATTCAGATGCAACAGAAATTTTGCGGATTGGTCAATCCGTTCGCGAGATATGGCAGTTTTGAGGTAAGAAACGCTTGAAAAACTCAAAATTTTCGCAGTTCTGATGCTCGAAACGAATAACTAGAACGGCCTAGGGGAAAACTACTCATACCGTTGTAATGGGGCGAGATTCTACTTTCAGATGCAACAGAAATTTTGCGGATTGGTCAATCCGTTCGCGAGATATGGCAGTTTTGAGGTGTGAAACGCTTGAAAAACTCAAAATTTTCGCAGTTCTGATGCTCGAAACGAATAACTAGAACGGCCTAGTGGAAAACTACTCATACCGTTGTAATGGGGCGAGTTTCTACTTTCAGATGCAACAGAAATTTTGCGGATTGGTCAATCCGTTCGCGAGATATGGCAGTTTTGAGGTAAGAAACGCTTGAAAAACTCAAAATTTTCGCAGTTCTGATGCTCGAAACGAATAACTAGAACGGCCTAGGGGAAAACTACTCATACCGTTGTAATGGGGCGAGTTTCTACTTTCAGATGCAACAGAAATTTTGCGGATTGGTCAATCCGTTCGCGAGATATGGCAGTTTTGAGGTAAGAAACGCTTGAAAAACTCAAAATTTTCGCAGTTCTGATGCTCGAAACTAATAACTAGAACGGCCTAGTGGAAAACTTCTCATACCGTTGTAATGGGGCGAGTTTCTACATTCAGATGCAACAGAAATTTTGCGGATTGGTCAATCCGTTCGCGAGATATGGCAGTTTTGAGGTAAGAAACGCTTGAAAAACTCAAAATTTTCGCAGTTCTGATGCTCGAAACGAATAACTAGAACGGCCTAGGGGAAAACTACTCATACCGTTGTAATGGGGCGAGATTCTACTTTCAGATGCAACAGAAATTTTGCGGATTGGTCAATCCGTTCGCGAGATATGGCAGTTTTGAGGTGTGAAACGCTTGAAAAACTCAAAATTTTCGCAGTTCTGATGCTCGAAACGAATAACTAGAACGGCCTAGGGGAAAACTACTCATACCGTTGTAATGGGGCGAGTTTCTACTTTCAGATGCAACAGAAATTTTGCGGATTGGTCAATCCGTTCGCGAGATATGGCAGTTTTGAGGTAAGAAACGCTTGAAAAACTCAAAATTTTCGCAGTTCTGATGCTCGAAACGAATAACTAGAACGGCCTAGTGGAAAACTACTCATACCGTTGTAATGGGGCGAGTTTCTACTTTCAGATGCAACAGAAATTTTGCGGATTTGTCCATCCGTTCGCGAGATATGGCAGTTTTGAGGTAAGAAACGCTTGAAAAACTCAAAATTTTCGCAGTTCTGATGCTCGAAACGAATAACTAGAACGGCCTAGGGGAAAACTACTCATACCGTTGTAATGGGGCGAGTTTCTACTTTCAGATGCGACAGAAATTTTGCGGATTGGTCAATCCGTTCGCGAGATATGGCAGTTTTGAGGTAAGAAACGCTTGAAAAACTCAAAATTTTCGCAGTTCTGATGCTCGAAACGAATAACTAGAACGGCCTAGGGGAAAACTACTCATACCGTTGTAATGGGGCGAGTTTCTACTTTCAGATGCAACAGAAATTTTGCGGATTGTTCAATCCGTTCGCGAGATATGGCAGTTTTGATGTAAGAAACGCTTGAAAAACTCAAAATTTTCGCAGTTCTGATGCTCGGAACTAATAACTAGAACGGCCTAGTGGAAAACTACTCATACCGTTGTAATGGGGCGAGTTTCTACTTTCAGATGCAACAGAAATTTTGCGGATTGGTCAATCCGTTCGCGAGATATGGCAGTTTTGAGGTAAGAAACGCTTGAAAAACTCAAAATTTTCGCAGTTCTGATGCTCGAAACTAATAACTAGAACGGCCTAGTGGAAAACTTCTCATACCGTTGTAATGGGGCGAGTTTCTACATTCAGATGCAACAGAAATTTTGCGGATTGGTCAATCCGTTCGCGAGATATGGCAGTTTTGAGGTAAGAAACGCTTGAAAAACTCAAAATTTTCGCAGTTCTGATGCTCGAAACGAATAACTAGAACGGCCTAGGGGAAAACTACTCATACCGTTGTAATGGGGCGAGATTCTACTTTCAGATGCAACAGAAATTTTGCGGATTGGTCAATCCGTTCGCGAGATATGGCAGTTTTGAGGTGTGAAACGCTTGAAAAACTCAAAATTTTCGCAGTTCTGATGCTCGAAACGAATAACTAGAACGGCCTAGTGGAAAACTACTCATACCGTTGTAATGGGGCGAGTTTCTACTTTCAGATGCAACAGAAATTTTGCGGATTGGTCAATCCGTTCGCGAGATATGGCAGTTTTGAGGTAAGAAACGCTTGAAAAACTCAAAATTTTCGCAGTTCTGATGCTCGAAACGAATAACTAGAACGGCCTAGGGGAAAACTACTCATACCGTTGTAATGGGGCGAGTTTCTACTTTCAGATGCAACAGAAATTTTGCGGATTGGTCAATCCGTTCGCGAGATATGGCAGTTTTGAGGTAAGAAACGCTTGAAAAACTCAAAATTTTCGCAGTTCTGATGCTCGAAACGAATAACTAGAACGGCCTAGGGGAAAACTACTCATACCGTTGTAATGGGGCGAGTTTCTACTTTCAGATGCAACAGAAATTTTGCGGATTGTTCAATCCGTTCGCGAGATATGGCAGTTTTGATGTAAGAAACGCTTGAAAAACTCAAAATTTTCGCAGTTCTGATGCTCGGAACTAATAACTAGAACGGCCTAGTGGAAAACTACTCATACCGTTGTAATGGGGCGAGTTTCTACTTTCAGATGCAACAGAAATTTTGCGGATTGGTCAATCCGTTCGCGAGATATGGCAGTTTTGAGGTAAGAAACGCTTGAAAAACTCAAAATTTTCGCAGTTCTGATGCTCGAAACTAATAACTAGAACGGCCTAGTGGAAAACTACTCATACCGTTGTAATGGGGCGAGTTTCTACTTTCAGATGCAACAGAAATTTTGCGGATTGGTCAATCCGTTCGCGAGATATGGCAGTTTTGAGGTAAGAAACGCTTGAAAAACTCAAAATTTTCGCAGTTCTGATGCTCGAAACTAATAACTAGAACGGCCTAGTGGAAAACTTCTCATACCGTTGTAATGGGGCGAGTTTCTACTTTCAGATGCAACAGAAATTTTGCGGATTGGTCAATCCGTTCGCGAGATATGGCAGTTTTGAGGTAAGAAACGCTTGAAAAACTCAAAATTTTCGCAGTTCTGATGCTCGAAACGAATAACTAGAACGGCCTAGGGGAAAACTACTCATACCGTTGTAATGGGGCGAGATTCTACTTTCAGATGCAACAGAAATTTTGCGGATTGGTCAATCCGTTCGCGAGATATGGCAGTTTTGAGGTGTGAAACGCTTGAAAAACTCAAAATTTTCGCAGTTCTGATGCTCGAAACGAATAACTAGAACGGCCTAGGGGAAAACTACTCATACCGTTGTAATGGGGCGAGTTTCTACTTTCAGATGCAACAGAAATTTTGCGGATTGGTCAATCCGTTCGCGAGATATGGCAGTTTCGATGTAAGAAACGCTTGAAAAACTCAAAATTTTCGCAGTTCTGATGCTCGAAACTAATAACTAGAACGGCCTAGTGGAAAACTACTCATACCGTTGTAATGGGGCGAGTTTCTACTTTCAGATGCAACAGAAATTTTGCGGATTGGTCAATCCGTTCGCGAGATATGGCAGTTTTGAGGTAAGAAACGCTTGAAAAACTCAAAATTTTCGCAGTTCTGATGCTCGAAACGAATAACTAGAACGGCCTAGGGGAAAACTGCTCATACCGTTGTAATGGGGCGAGTTTCTACTTTCAGATGCAACAGAAATTTTGCGGATTGGTCAATCCGTTCGCGAGATATGGCAGTTTTGACGTAAGAAACGCTTGAAAAACTCAAAATTTTCGCAGTTCTGATGCTCGAAACTAATAACTAGAACGGCCTAGTGGAAAACTACTCATGCCGTTGTAATGGGGCGAGTTTCTACTTTCAGATGCAACAGAAATTTTGCGGATTGGTCAATCCGTTCGCGAGATATGGCAGTTTTGAGGTAAGAAACGCTTGAAAAACTCAAAATTTTCGCAGTTCTGATGCTCGAAACGAATAACTAGAACGGCCTAGTGGAAAACTACTCATACCGTTGTAATGGGGCGAGTTTCTACTTTCAGATGCAACAGAAATTTTGCGGATTTGTCAATCCGTTCGCGAGATATGGCAGTTTTGAGGTAAGAAACGCTTGAAAAACTCAAAATTTTCGCAGTTCTGATGCTCGAAACGAATAACTAGAACGGCCTAGGGGAAAACTACTCATACCGTTGTAATGGGGCGAGTTTCTACTTTCAGATGCAACAGAAATTTTGCGGATTGGTCAATCCGTTCGCGAGATATGGCAGTTTTGAGGTAAGAAACGCTTGAAAAACTCAAAATTTTCGCAGTTCTGATGCTCGAAACGAATAACTAGAACGGCCTAGGGGAAAACTACTCATACCGTTGTAATGGGGCGAGTTTCTACTTTCAGATGCAACAGAAATTTTGCGGATTGTTCAATCCGTTCGCGAGATATGGCAGTTTTGATGTAAGAAACGCTTGAAAAACTCAAAATTTTCGCAGTTCTGATGCTCGGAACTAATAACTAGAACGGCCTAGTGGAAAACTACTCATACCGTTGTAATGGGGCGAGTTTCTACTTTCAGATGCAACAGAAATTTTGCGGATTGGTCAATCCGTTCGCGAGATATGGCAGTTTCGATGTAAGAAACGCTTGAAAAACTCAAAATTTTCGCAGTTCTGATGCTCGAAACTAATAACTAGAACGGCCTAGTGGAAAACTACTCATACCGTTGTAATGGGGCGAGTTTCTACATTCAGATGCAACAGAAATTTTGCGGATTGGTCAATCCGTTCGCGAGATATGGCAGTTTTGAGGTAAGAAACGCTTGAAAAACTCAAAATTTTCGCAGTTCTGATGCTCGAAACGAATAACTAGAACGGCCTAGTGGAAAACTACTCATACCGTTGTAATGGGGCGAGTTTCTACTTTCAGATGCAACAGAAATTTTGCGGATTTGTCCATCCGTTCGCGAGATATGGCAGTTTTGAGGTAAGAAACGCTTGAAAAACTCAAAATTTTCGCAGTTCTGATGCTCGAAACGAATAACTAGAACGGCCTAGGGGAAAACTACTCATACCGTTGTAATGGGGCGAGTTTCTACTTTCAGATGCAACAGAAATTTTGCGGATTGTTCAATCCGTTCGCGAGATATGGCAGTTTTGATGTAAGAAACGCTTGAAAAACTCAAAATTTTCGCAGTTCTGATACTCGGAACTAATAACTAGAACGGCCTAGTGGAAAACTACTCATACCGTTGTAATGGGGCGAGTTTCTACTTTCAGATGCAACAGAAATTTTGCGGATTGGTCAATCCGTTCGCGAGATATGGCAGTTTTGAGGTAAGAAACGCTTGAAAAACTCAAAATTTTCGCAGTTCTGATGCTCGAAACTAATAACTAGAACGGCCTAGTGGAAAACTACTCATACCGTTGTAATGGGGCGAGTTTCTACTTTCAGATGCAACAGAAATTTTGCGGATTGGTCAATCCGTTCGCGAGATATGGCAGTTTTGAGGTAAGAAACGCTTGAAAAACTCAAAATTTTCGCAGTTCTGATGCTCGAAACTAATAACTAGAACGGCCTAGTGGAAAACTTCTCATACCGTTGTAATGGGGCGAGTTTCTACATTCAGATGCAACAGAAATTTTGCGGATTGGTCAATCCGTTCGCGAGATATGGCAGTTTTGAGGTAAGAAACGCTTGAAAAACTCAAAATTTTCGCAGTTCTGATGCTCGAAACGAATAACTAGAACGGCCTAGGGGAAAACTACTCATACCGTTGTAATGGGGCGAGATTCTACTTTCAGATGCAACAGAAATTTTGCGGATTGGTCAATCCGTTCGCGAGATATGGCAGTTTTGAGGTGTGAAACGCTTGAAAAACTCAAAATTTTCGCAGTTCTGATGCTCGAAACGAATAACTAGAACGGCCTAGGGGAAAACTACTCATACCGTTGTAATGGGGCGAGTTTCTACTTTCAGATGCAACAGAAATTTTGCGGATTGGTCAATCCGTTCGCGAGATATGGCAGTTTCGATGTAAGAAACGCTTGAAAAACTCAAAATTTTCGCAGTTCTGATGCTCGAAACTAATAACTAGAACGGCCTAGTGGAAAACTACTCATACCGTTGTAATGGGGCGAGTTTCTACTTTCAGATGCAACAGAAATTTTGCGGATTGGTCAATCCGTTCGCGAGATATGGCAGTTTTGAGGTAAGAAACGCTTGAAAAACTCAAAATTTTCGCAGTTCTGATGCTCGAAACGAATAACTAGAACGGCCTAGGGGAAAACTGCTCATACCGTTGTAATGGGGCGAGTTTCTACTTTCAGATGCAACAGAAATTTTGCGGATTGGTCAATCCGTTCGCGAGATATGGCAGTTTTGACGTAAGAAACGCTTGAAAAACTCAAAATTTTCGCAGTTCTGATGCTCGAAACTAATAACTAGAACGGCCTAGTGGAAAACTACTCATGCCGTTGTAATGGGGCGAGTTTCTACTTTCAGATGCAACAGAAATTTTGCGGATTGGTCAATCCGTTCGCGAGATATGGCAGTTTTGAGGTAAGAAACGCTTGAAAAACTCAAAATTTTCGCAGTTCTGATGCTCGAAACTAATAACTAGAACGGCCTAGGGGAAAACTACTCATACCGTTGTAATGGGGCGAGTTTCTACTTTCAGATGCAACAGAAATTTTGCGGATTGGTCAATCCGTTCGCGAGATATGGCAGTTTCGATGTAAGAAACGCTTGAAAAACTCAAAATTTTCGCAGTTCTGATGCTCGAAACTAATAACTAGAACGGCCTAGTGGAAAACTACTCATACCGTTGTAATGGGGCGAGTTTCTACTTTCAGATGCAACAGAAATTTTGCGGATTTGTCCATCCGTTCGCGAGATATGGCAGTTTTGAGGTAAGAAACGCTTGAAAAACTCAAAATTTTCGCAGTTCTGATGCTCGAAACGAATAACTAGAACGGCCTAGGGGAAAACTACTCATACCGTTGTAATGGGGCGAGTTTCTACTTTCAGATGCAACAGAAATTTTGCGGATTGGTCAATCCGTTCGCGAGATATGGCAGTTTTGAGGTAAGAAACGCTTGAAAAACTCAAAATTTTCGCAGTTCTGATGCTCGAAACGAATAACTAGAACGGCCTAGGGGAAAACTACTCATACCGTTGTAATGGGGCGAGTTTCTACTTTCAGATGCAACAGAAATTTTGCGGATTGTTCAATCCGTTCGCGAGATATGGCAGTTTTGATGTAACAAACGCTTGAAAAACTCAAAATTTTCGCAGTTCTGATGCTCGGAACTAATAACTAGAACGGCCTAGTGGAAAACTACTCATACCGTTGTAATGGGGCGAGTTTCTACTTTCAGATGCAACAGAAATTTTGCGCATTGGTCAATCCGTTCGCGAGATATGGCAGTTTTGAGGTAAGAAACGCTTGAAAAACTCAAAATTTTCGCAGTTCTGATGCTCGAAACTAATAACTAGAACGGCCTAGTGGAAAACTACTCATACCGTTGTAATGGGGCGAGTTTCTACTTTCAGATGCAACAGAAATTTTGCGGATTGGTCAATCCGTTCGCGAGATATGGCAGTTTTGAGGTAAGAAACGCTTGAAAAACTCAAAATTTTCGCAGTTCTGATGCTCGAAACTAATAACTAGAACGGCCTAGTGGAAAACTACTCATACCGTTGTAATGGGGCGAGTTTCTACATTCAGATGCAACAGAAATTTTGCGGATTGGTCAATCCGTTCGCGAGATATGGCAGTTTTGAGGTAAGAAACGCTTGAAAAACTCAAAATTTTCGCAGTTCTGATGCTCGAAACGAATAACTAGAACGGCCTAGTGGAAAACTACTCATACCGTTGTAATGGGGCGAGTTTCTACTTTCAGATGCAACAGAAATTTTGCGGATTTGTCAATCCGTTCGCGAGATATGGCAGTTTTGAGGTAAGAAACGCTTGAAAAACTCAAAATTTTCGCAGTTCTGATGCTCGAAACGAATAACTAGAACGGCCTAGGGGAAAACTACTCATACCGTTGTAATGGGGCGAGTTTCTACTTTCAGATGCAACAGAAATTTTGCGGATTGGTCAATCCGTTCGCGAGATATGGCAGTTTTGAGGTAAGAAACGCTTGAAAAACTCAAAATTTTCGCAGTTCTGATGCTCGAAACGAATAACTAGAACGGCCTAGGGGAAAACTACTCATACCGTTGTAATGGGGCGAGTTTCTACTTTCAGATGCAACAGAAATTTTGCGGATTGGTCAATCCGTTCGCGAGATATGGCAGTTTTGAGGTAAGAAACGCTTGAAAAACTCAAAATTTTCGCAGTTCTGATGCTCGAAACTAATAACTAGAACGGCCTAGTGGAAAACTACTCATGCCGTTGTAATGGGGCGAGTTTCTACTTTCAGATGCAACAGAAATTTTGCGGATTGGTCAATCCGTTCGCGAGATATGGCAGCTTTGAGGTAAGAAACGCTTGAAAAACTCAAAATTTTCGCAGTTCTGATGCTCGAAACTAATAACTAGAACGGCCTAGTGGAAAACTACTCATACCGTTGTAATGGGGCGAGTTTCTACATTCAGATGCAACAGAAATTTTGCGGATTGGTCAATCCGTTCGCGAGATATGGCAGTTTTGAGGTAAGAAACGCTTGAAAAACTCAAAATTTTCGCAGTTCTGATGCTCGAAACGAATAACTAGAACGGCCTAGTGGAAAACTACTCATACCGTTGTAATGGGGCGAGTTTCTACTTTCAGATGCAACAGAAATTTTGCGGATTGGTCAATCCGTTCGCGAGGTATGGCAGTTTTGAGGTAAGAAACGCTTGAAAAACTCAAAATTTTTGCAGTTCTGATGCTCGAAACGAATAACTAGAACGGCCTAGGGGAAAACTACTCATACCGTTGTAATGGGGCGAGTTTCTACTTTCAGATGCAACAGAAATTTTGCGGATTGGTCAATCCGTTCGCGAGATATGGCAGTTTTGAGGTAAGAAACGCTTGAAAAACTCAAAATTTTCGCAGTTCTGATGCTCGAAACGAATAACTAGAACGGCCTAGGGGAAAACTACTCATACCGTTGTAATGGGGCGAGTTTCTACTTTCAGATGCAACAGAAATTTTGCGGATTGATCAATCCGTTCGCGAGATATGGCAGTTTTGAGGTAAGAAACGCTTGAAAAACTCAAAATTTTCGCAGTTCTGATGCTCGAAACGAATAACTAGAACGGCCTAGTGGAAAACTACTCATACCGTTGTAATGGGGCGAGTTTCTACATTCAGATGCAACAGAAATTTTGCGGATTGGTCAATCCGTTCGCGAGATATGGCAATTTTGAGGTAAGAAACGCTTGAAAAACTCAAAATTTTCGCAGTTCTGATGCTCGAAACGAATAACTAGAACGGCCTAGTGGAAAATTACTCATACCGTTGTAATGGGGCGAGTTTCTACTTTCAGATGCAACAGAAATTTTGCGGATTGGTCAATCCGTTCGCGAGATATGGCAGTTTTGAGGTAAGAAACGCTTGAAAAACTCAAAATTTTCGCAGTTCTGATGCTCGAAACGAATAACTAGAACGGCCTAGTGGAAAACTACTCACACCGTTGTAATGGGGCTAGTTTCTACATTCAGATGCAACAGAAATTTTGCGGATTGGTCAATCCGTTCGCGAGATATGGCAGTTTTGAGGTAAGAAACGCTTGAAAAACTCAAAATTTTCGCAGTTCTGATGCTCGAAACGAATAACTAGAACGGCCTAGGGGAAAACTACTCATACCGTTGTAATGGGGCGAGTTTCTACTTTCAGATGCAACAGAAATTTTGCGGATTGGTCAATCCGTTCGCGAGATATGGCAGTTTTGATGTAAGAAACGCTTGAAAAACTCAAAATTTTCGCAGTTCTGATGCTCGAAACTAATAACTAGAACGGCCTAGTGGAAAACTACTCATACCGTTGTAATGGGGCGAGTTTCTACTTTCAGATGCAACAGAAATTTTGCGGATTGGTCAATCCGTTCGCGAGATATGGCAGTTTTGAGGTAAGAAACGCTTGAAAAACTCAAAATTTTCGCAGTTCTGATGCTCGAAACGAATAACTAGAACGGCCTAGGGGAAAACTACTCATACCGTTGTAATGGGGCGAGTTTCTACTTTCAGATGCAACAGAAATTTTGCGGATTGGTCAATCCGTTCGCGAGATATGGCAGTTTTGAGGTAAGAAACGCTTGAAAAACTCAAAATTTTCGCAGTTCTGATGCTCGAAACGAATAACTAGAACGGCCTAGGGGAAAACTACTCATACCGTTGTAATGGGGCGAGTTTCTACTTTCAGATGCAACAGAAATTTTGCGGATTGGTCAATCCGTTCGCGAGATATGGCAGTTTTGAGGTAAGAAACGCTTGAAAAACTCAAAATTTTCGCAGTTCTGATGCTCGAAACGAATAACTAGAACGGCCTAGGGGAAAACTACTCATACCGTTGTAATGGGGCGAGTTTCTACTTTCAGATGCAACAGAAATTTTGCGGATTGGTCAATCCGTTCGCGAGATATGGCAGTTTTGATGTAAGAAACGCTTGAAAAACTCAAAATTTTCGCAGTTCTGATGCTCGAAACTAATAACTAGAACGGCCTAGTGGAAAACTACTCATACCGTTGTAATGGGGCGAGTTTCTACTTTCAGATGCAACAGAAATTTTGCGGATTGGTCAATCCGTTCGCGAGATATGGCAGTTTTGAGGTAAGAAACGCTTGAAAAACTCAAAATTTTCGCAGTTCTGATGCTCGAAACGAATAACTAGAACGGCCTAGGGGAAAACTACTCATACCGTTGTAATGGGGCGAGTTTCTACTTTCAGATGCAACAGAAATTTTGCGGATTGGTCAATCCGTTCGCGAGATATGGCAGTTTTGAGGTAAGAAACGCTTGAAAAACTCAAAATTTTCGCAGTTCTGATGCTCGAAACGAATAACTAGAACGGCCTAGGGGAAAACTACTCATACCGTTGTAATGGGGCGAGTTTCTACTTTCAGATGCAACAGAAATTTTGCGGATTGGTCAATCCGTTCGCGAGATATGGCAGTTTTGAGGTAAGAAACGCTTGAAAAACTCAAAATTTTCGCAGTTCTGATGCTCGAAACGAATAACTAGAACGGCCTAGGGGAAAACTACTCATACCGTTGTAATGGGGCGAGTTTCTACTTTCAGATGCAACAGAAATTTTGCGGATTGGTCAATCCGTTCGCGAGATATGGCAGTTTTGAGGTAAGAAACGCTTGAAAAACTCAAAATTTTCGCAGTTCTGATGCTCGAAACGAATAACTAGAACGGCCTAGGGGAAAACTACTCATACCGTTGTAATGGGGCGAGTTTCTACTTTCAGATGCAACAGAAATTTTGCGGATTGGTCAATCCGTTCGCGAGATATGGCAGTTTTGAGGTAAGAAACGCTTGAAAAACTCAAAATTTTCGCAGTTCTGATGCTCGAAACGAATAACTAGAACGGCCTAGGGGAAAACTACTCATACCGTTGTAATGGGGCGAGTTTCTACTTTCAGATGCAACAGAAATTTTGCGGATTGGTCAATCCGTTCGCGAGATATGGCAGTTTTGATGTAAGAAACGCTTGAAAAACTCAAAATTTTCGCAGTTCTGATGCTCGAAACTAATAACTAGAACTGCCTAGTGGAAAACTACTCATACCGTTGTAATGGGGCGAGTTTCTACTTTCAGATGCAACAGAAATTTTGCGGATTGGTCAATCCGTTCGCGAGATATGGCAGTTTTGAGGTAAGAAACGCTTGAAAAACTCAAAATTTTCGCAGTTCTGATGCTCGAAACGAATAACTAGAACGGCCTAGGGGAAAACTACTCATACCGTTGTAATGGGGCGAGTTTCTACTTTCAGATGCAACAGAAATTTTGCGGATTGGTCAATCCGTTCGCGAGATATGGCAGTTTTGAGGTAAGAAACGCTTGAAAAACTCAAAATTTTCGCAGTTCTGATGCTCGAAACGAATAACTAGAACGGCCTAGGGGAAAACTACTCATACCGTTGTAATGGGGCGAGTTTCTACTTTCAGATGCAACAGAAATTTTGCGGATTGGTCAATCTGTTCGCGAGATATGGCAGTTTTGAGGTAAGAAACGCTTGAAAAACTCAAAATTTTCGCAGTTCTGATGCTCGAAACTAATAACTAGAACGGCCTAGTGGAAAACTACTCATACCGTTGTAATGGGGCGAGTTTCTACATTCAGATGCAACAGAAATTTTGCGGATTGGTCAATCCGTTCGCGAGATATGGCAATTTTGAGGTAAGAAACGCTTGAAAAACTCAAAATTTTCGCAGTTCTGATGCTCGAAACGAATAACTAGAACGGCCTAGTGGAAAATTACTCATACCGTTGTAATGGGGCGAGTTTCTACTTTCAGATGCAACAGAAATTTTGCGGATTGGTCAATCGTTCGCGAGATATGGCAGTTTTGAGGTAAGAAACGCTTGAAAAACTCAAAATTTTCGCAGTTCTGATGCTCGGAACGAATAACTAGAACGGCCTAGTGGAAAACTACTCACACCGTTGTAATGGGGCTAGTTTCTACATTCAGATGCAACAGAAATTTTGCGGATTGGTCAATCCGTTCGCGAGATATGGCAGTTTTGAGGTAAGAAACGCTTGAAAAACTCAAAATTTTCGCAGTTCTGATGCTCGAAACGAATAACTAGAACGGCCTAGGGGAAAACTACTCATACCGTTGTAATGGGGCGAGTTTCTACTTTCAGATGCAACAGAAATTTTGCGGATTGGTCAATCCGTTCGCGAGATATGGCAGTTTTGAGGTAAGAAACGCTTGAAAAACTCAAAATTTTCGCAGTTCTGATGCTCGAAACGAATAACTAGAACGGCCTAGGGGAAAACTACTCATACCGTTGTAATGGGGCGAGTTTCTACTTTCAGATGCAACAGAAATTTTGCGGATTGGTCAATCCGTTCGCGAGATATGGCAGTTTTGAGGTAAGAAACGCTTGAAAAACTCAAAATTTTCGCAGTTCTGATGCTCGAAACGAATAACTAGAACGGCCTAGTGGAAAACTACTCACACCGTTGTAATGGGGCTAGTTTCTACATTCAGATGCAACAGAAATTTTGCGGATTGGTCAATCCGTTCGCGAGATATGGCAGTTTTGAGGTAAGAAACGCTTGAAAAACTCAAAATTTTCGCAGTTCTGATGCTCGAAACTAATAACTAGAACGGCCTAGTGGAAAACTACTCATACCGTTGTAATGGGGCGAGTTTCTACTTTCAGATGCAACAGAAATTTTGCGGATTGGTCAATCCGTTCGCGAGATATGGCAGTTTTGAGGTAAGAAACGCTTGAAAAACTCAAAATTTTCGCAGTTCTGATGCTCGAAACGAATAACTAGAACGGCCTAGGGGAAAACTACTCATACCGTTGTAATGGGGCGAGTTTCTACTTTCAGATGCAACAGAAATTTTGCGGATTGGTCAATCCGTTCGCGAGATATGGCAGTTTTGAGGTAAGAAACGCTTGAAAAACTCAAAATTTTCGCAGTTCTGATGCTCGAAACGAATAACTAGAACGGCCTAGGGGAAAACTACTCATACCGTTGTAATGGGGCGAGTTTCTACTTTCAGATGCAACAGAAATTTTGCGGATTGATCAATCCGTTCGCGAGATATGGCAGTTTTGAGGTAAGAAACGCTTGAAAAACTCAAAATTTTCGCAGTTCTGATGCTCGAAACTAATAACTAGAACGGCCTAGTGGAAAACTACTCATACCGTTGTAATGGGGCGAGTTTCTACATTCAGATGCAACAGAAATTTTGCGGATTGGTCAATCCGTTCGCGAGATATGGCAATTTTGAGGTAAGAAACGCTTGAAAAACTCAAAATTTTCGCAGTTCTGATGCTCGAAACGAATAACTAGAACGGCCTAGTGGAAAATTACTCATACCGTTGTAATGGGGCGAGTTTCTACTTTCAGATGCAACAGAAATTTTGCGGATTGGTCAATCCGTTCGCGAGATATGGCAGTTTTGAGGTAAGAAACGCTTGAAAAACTCAAAATTTTCGCAGTTCTGATGCTCGAAACGAATAACTAGAACGGCCTAGTGGAAAACTACTCACACCGT